>NC_037676.1:22021258-22321258 GCF_003255815.1 Theropithecus gelada
CACCCACACACAGCCCCACACACTTACCCCCACACACTCCCAAACCCCTCCCACACACACCCACATACACACATACCCCCACATACACACACCCCCCACCCACACCCCCACACACATATATACCCCCACACACTCATATACACGCCCACACCCCCCCACACACTCATACACCCTCACACATACATACCCCCGCACACTCACACACACACTCATACACACCCCCCCACTCACACACCCCCACACACTCATAATACACACTCATACACATACACGTGCTGTTTCACATAAGTATAATGTGACTAATGTATGGATGACTTAGGATAATGGCAGATTTTCTACCTTGGTGGGAGCTTTTTAAAATTGTTATCCTTTCTGTTGCAAAATAAACCAAACATGCTTGAAAACGTGTCGTTGGCTGCGTGTACTTTTCAGAGTTGGGTCACATTTCCAGTTCTCCTTTGGGAACTGTGCAGAGGCACCAGGTCCCTGTTGCACACCCTTCATCATCTGTTCCTGCTGGGTAAGCAGACAGCGCACAGCCTATGACAACTGATGCTGGGGTAGTCTTCTCCCCCAGATGGTCCTTCTCTGCAGAGGGCGCTCAGGTCTCAGAGTAAAGCAGCCACGATGGTGATCTCAGCTGAGGCCACCCTTCCTCACTCTCCTGGGGGATCCTGCCTACTCCCTCAACACCCTCCCATCCCCTCCAGGTGCCAAGTGGCCACACCTCGTGCCCTGTCCTCACCTCTGGCTTGTAGGCTTTCCGGAATCTTGAGGGTCCGTCAGGGCTGAAGACCTGCCCAGGCACACAACTCACCACGGCCGGCAGCCCATTCTCACAGGTGACATTCTTCATGGGGTCCAGTGACACCTGGGGGCCCAGCTTGCAGCTGGAGATGTGGGCCTCTGTGCCGGTGCAGTCCATGGAAAATGGCCAGTAGCGCTGTTTCCTCCGTGAGGCAAACATTCTGCAGACGGTGGGAGGGGACAGGTGATCAGGGCATCGTGACACCTATCCTGATTCCTTCTGCAACGAGGCAGAACAACAGAGACTGGGCCCTGCTCCTGGAGCTCAGCCCTGCTTCACAGAGGAGTCCTAGCTCAGTCCATTCAGCCAGCATTCACTGAGCACCTCCTAACGCCAGGTGCCACACTGGGCACTGGGGGACAGGACCCAGAGTGTGGACAAGGCCTCCTGCCCTCAGGCAACTTTCATTCTAGGAAAGAAAGGACTCACTCAATGTAGTGAAGTAATAATAATAATGAAGCCCAAGAATATAGAATGCACAAAGGTATTTAAAACAGGTGAGATCCCTGGTCCTAGAAAACCCCTCACAGTCTAAGGTAAACCATTTGTTTACCCTAACTCTTCAGATAATTCCAACATAATTTGTTGTCATTCTTTTTTTTTGAGACACAGTCTCTATCCCCCTAGGCAGAAGTGCAGTGGTGTAATCACTGCAACCTCTGCCTCCCAGGTTCAAGCAATTCTCATGCCTCAGCCTCCTGAGTAGCTGGGACTACAGGTACCCACCACCATGCCAAGCTAATTTTTGTATTTTTAATAGAGACGGGGTTTCGCCATGTTGGCCAGGATGGTCTCAAACTCCTGATCTCAAGTGATCTGCCTGCCTCGGCCTCCCAAAGTGCTGGGATTATAGGCGTGGGCCAATGCGCCCGGCCTGTTGTCATTCTTTAGCTTTATTTTTCTTTGTCAATGAGCAGTACAAGCTGATTGCTAAACTCTCCCAGTGATATACAAGATTAAATTTGTATTTCCAATGAGAAGCAATGAAAACAGTCTTAAATTACTCCATCTGCTGAATCAAAGTACAATCTGCCTAGCAGTAGAAATTATAATGGAACAAAACTGCTGCTTCCTGCACCCAGGAAGATGAGTGAGGTTGAGGTTGTCTCTGTACCATATCCTAGGGAAGTCCTTAGCCTGTATTGCTAGCACAGGCAAAGTGTTCCTTTGTATGTTTCTTTTTTTTTTTAAGGCAGAATATGGATGCAGGTAATTCAGTGTTTTTTGTTTTTTGTTTTTCTGAAACAGTAGCCAACTGATAAGTAATAGATTGGCTAACAAAAAGGATACTGTACCTCAGTTTCTCATGTCCAAAATCAGAAGTAGTAACAGTATCTACTTCACTAGATAGTTATGACAGTTTGTTTGTTTATTTATTTGTTGTTTGTTGTTTTTTTTTTGAGATGGAGTCTCACTCTGTTGCCCAGGCTCAAGTGCTTTGGCGCGATCTCGGCTCACTGCAACCTCCGCCTCCCAGGTTCAAGCAATTCTCCTGCTTCAGCCTCCCACGTAACTGGGATTACAGGTACCTGCCACCACACCGCCTAATTTTGTATTTTTAGTAGAGATGGGGTTTCACTGTGTTGGCCAGGCTGGTCTCGAACTCCTAACCTCAGGTAATCTGCCTCCCTCGGCCTCCCAAAGTATTGGGAATTATAGGCATGAGCCACGACGCCGGGCCATAAATCTGTATTTGGAGGTAGTGTCCAAATGTCTGCAAAGTCATATCATTGTAAGGAGGCCTTGGCAGGAGACTCCTTCACCCCATCTGGGTTCCCATGACTCTGGCCCTTTAAGAAGAGGCTAGCACTCTGGAGAGGTTGAGGTCTTCTGGGACCAGGGTGGTCTCGAACTCCTGACCACAGGTGATCTGCCCACCTCACCTCTGTCTCCCAAAGTGCTGGGATTACAGGCATGTGCCACTGCGCCTGGCCTGTGGTGACAGTTTAAATTCGTTAATACTTGTCACTTAAAATAGTGCCCAGACATAGGAAGGGCTACATAGGAGTTTGTGAAATAAATAAGTAAATAAATAAAATTGTATTTGGTTAAAGAAAAAAAGAAAAAGAAGAGTGAGAGGAGGGAGGGATTCCGCGGTTGGAGTGATGAGAGACGACTTTACGGGAGAGAGGACTTTAAATTGGGCCCCCTGAATGATGGTAGAATTCGAAACAAAGGAGGTCCAGGAAGGCCCTGCTGCCTGCTCATGCCAACCCAGCTTTTCAGGGCCCATGTGCTTGACCCTGCATGGCAGGACCCAGTGAGATGCCAGAAGGAGCCAGCAGAGGGGCCTCGCTGGGCAGGCTGACCCCAAGACAGGGCAGAGGCGAGATCCCATCCCTGCTGGTCCAGCAGTCCTGGAAGTACCTCCTTTATCTCAGTGTGAATGGAGTGTGAAGACAGAGGAAGGGCAAATCCTACAGACACAGTTATCATCTCTCCTTAACCCAAATCTGAGACTTGTTAGAATTCTAGTGTGCCTGTGAATGCAAGGACACGGAATCTTGCCGAGGACTATCCACTACCCTGGCAAATCCAGGGTGCGTGCTCACCACAGTGGCAGCCCAGAGCAGAGAACTGCTCAGGAGGGCTATTAATAATTCCAGGAACCACTGCCCTCCCGACACACTTCCTGCAAGGCCCCTGCACTTGGAAGCCTACAGCATGTTCCATGACGCCCCCACAAGGGGCGGGAGAAGATACTCGGGGGGAACACCAGCTGCTCGGGGATTGGTCAGACCTCACCGCCTGCCTTGGTTCAGGAAAACCCCTCTGCTTCTAGCCGTCAGTCAGCACCACCCTCTCCAGGAACAGATGTCCTGCGTTCTAACTGGACAATGCAGAGCCCACAGCAAACAACTGTCCCCAGCAGCCCAGATCCCTCTGACATCAGCCCCCAGGAATGTGCTGCAGACCCTCTAGCACATTCAGGCCTCGCCGAGGCGCCTCTCCCCTCCTCCATCCCAGTGTTTCACTGGGGACAGGCCTCTAAGCTGCAGACGGAGGCCCTCGGCGGGTGGTGGACAGCCCACCCGGCTCCAGGCCTGGAGACTGGAGGGGTGACTGGAGTGAGTGAGGCAGCCTTGGGTGGAGTGGAGCAGGAAGCCTGCCTGTGAAAGAGGCAGCTAGGCCAATAGCTGGGCTGTAGGAAGAACACGGAGCTGGACTGATTTAACCAAGAGTCCTACCCACCGGCGCTCCCCTGACCTAGAGTGAAGGCAGATGTGGGATTCTGCCAGCTGCTGAGTACAACTATTTCCATGATGCTTTCTGGAAGTGGGAAATAGCACAGGATGGATTTGAGATGGACTTAAGCTAAAACCCCATAAGCCCCCACTTTGATGTTCTCGGTCTCTTAGAATTAGTGTCAGCTCAGAACCAGTGGCTAGTAGTCCAAAAGATCTGATTATTTCCTTTTCTCCAATGCACGCTCATCCTGGTGAAAGGTGCCTTTGGAGAAGTGGGAAAAAGAATACAGTATAAATTTCTGGCAGGGTACCAGGGTGCTTCCTTGAGGGTACCCAGCCTTTCCCTCATTCAAGAACTGGTAAAACTGGCTCAAGTATGGGAATGGATTGAGGGGTCATGACTCTGCTTTTATGATTCGGGATAGACTTTTGTTTGCTTGGCCTAGAACTTTTCTGCTTATACAGATTATTAAGTACGAACTTAGTAGGCTTCCTGTCTATTTCACTTCGAGGAACACCATGATCAACCAGCCAACACCACAGGTCTGCAGCAGTCAGATTGATCGCTGCTTTGACTCCACTGTCCAATAGGGTCACCACGTCCACCTTTGGTAGTACTACAGCCACGGGACCCCTGCCACCCTGGAGCCAATTACTCCCATCACATTCAGGTCACTGGTTCAGTGGCTGCTGTTCCTGCTGTGAGCCCTGGCCTTCAGAGAAGAGTGATCACAGCTCCTCAAGGAGGCTGGGGCTCCTTTCATATATTTACTTTTCACCGTCAAGGTGAAAGGCGTGTCTTCAGGACAGTGTGGGTGAGGAGGTCTTAAAGGTAAGATCCATTCTAACATTCAACCTCCCTAAGCTTTTGAATTCTGTCTTCTACACACAACAGAGGCAGGGTCAGCATTTCTGCTTACTCACTGTGGGCCACACTTTGGTCCACATTTCAGTCGATCCACCAAGCAAACCGCTGGAGGCCTTTTTAACTTCCTGAGCTGCAACATTAAATGCAGAATCTCTGCTTAGAGAGCTCATTTCAATTACATGATGTCAGTATTGAGATCCTACTTTCGGGAGAACAAAATCATGACTACACAATGCTCCCTCCCGGCACCAGGAATGGGGGCCTGAAGTTTAAGCTTCATTAGCTTCAAGGTACATGCATTGCACCCCAGCCTGACATGGAAGTCAGTGCCATGGCCAAGCCAATCGGAGAGCAGCCCTTGGTGAGGAGCCCCTGACTCTACCTGTGGCTGCAGAGGCCTCTAGGGTGTGTGCAGGTAACTGGGGGGTATTAGTCCATTCTCTTGCTACTAATAAGGACATACCCGAGCCTGGGTAATGTATAAAGGAGAGAGGTTCAAAAAACTCAACAGTTCCACATGGCTGGGGAGGCCTCACAATCACAGCGGAAGGTGGAGGAGGAGCAAAGGCACGTCTTACATGACAGCAGGCAAGAGCGCGTGTGCAGGGGAACTGGCCTTTATAAAACCATCAGGTCTCATGAGACTTATTCACCATCATGAGAACAGCATGGGAAAAACCCAGTCCCATGATTCAGTTACCTCCCACTGGGTCCCTCCCACGACATGTGGGGTTATGGGAGCTACAGTTCGAGATGAGATGTGGGTGGGGACACAGCCAAACCGTTATCACTGGGGGAAGCAGAGGTGCTGAGAAAGAGCTGCAGTTGGAGGCCGGGGGCAGCTCTAAGGCTTCCGAGTGGCCACCAGCCCAGCAGGTTCACAGAGAGAGCCAGTCCAGTAAGATAGCAGTGGGGCGGGGGGCCCAAGGTGGGGGGCCCTCAGGGGTTAAGCAGGTGAGTTTCCGAGGCTATAAGGTCCTTCAGGGACCTTGGTGGATACATGGAGATTACTAACTCCACCCCAGACTGAGAATTACTTTGAAAATAATTTCCTGCATAGAGTGGGCAGTGCTGCACGGCGGGAGGGAAGGGGTCCCTTCCTGGGCCTCAGAGGTGTGCTGCCAGCAACAGCAGCCACAGACTGTAGGAAGAGGGAAAGGGACACGGGAAAGACGCAACCAGAAGCCACTGCTTCAAGTGCCAGGCAGGGGAGTGGTCCTCAGTCTGGCCTCCAGACCTTTGCAGTCCTCAGCCTCTGAGCAGGGCCCACTGATATCCCTAGCCCCAGGCCAGTTGTGCCCCAGCCCTCAGACTGGCCAGTGCTTCTGAGCTGGCCCTACCCCAGGGAGAATAGGAGCTGCAACGGGGCCAGCAGGTGGAGACTGCTGGGTGGTGCTCTCCCTGGAGAGCTGGGCTGTCCTGCAGGCTCTGCTAGGTGTGGGCTGTGACACCCTGAGTCCACTGCCCTTCAGGCCTCTTCCATGCAGATCCAGGGCTTAGGCCAGTGGTCTCTGAGCCTTACCATTCCCTAGGAGTCCTAGCCCTTTGCTGGCAACTTAGCCCCGACAGCCCACCGAGGCACAGAAAGTCTTCCCAGCACCTTTCTCTTTGGGGCACATGTAGGCCTAACTGTCAACTGACTCCCAGATGTGAACACAAAATGACAGGGACAAGCTGAGAAGGTTGTGCTTCCCCTCCCACTCCTCCGCTAGGAAGGCCGCCTCATCTCTCCAGCTAGAAGGCTACAGGAGGGGCTGGTTTCCAGCAGCTTCTGTTCTTCATCTCCCATCCTGCAGACAGCACCACCCACCACCCGCTCCTTGGATCGCTCTCAGCCTTGGAAGCCTTGTCCTCCCCGTCCTTGAAAAGGCAAAGCCACAGACGCGAGGGTGGGAGGGGCAGGGAGGGGGTTCCAATCCAGCACGTAACAGGATTACCCAGGGCCCAGCTGCTGAAACTGGCCTGAGATCAACTCCTCAAAAGCCGAGAAGGACTCTGGACTGGCCACGGTTGGGAGATGGCTTCCAAACGTCATCTGAATGAGGCGCGTGCTGTCCAGCTCAGAACTGCGCCAGGCTGGGGGCACTGGTAGGGCCAGCCAGGTAGGAAGCCTGCCAGGGAGGGGGTTTGCTTTTCTTGGCTCCAACTGGTAAGAAAAGCTGAGAAGGTGTCACCAAGGAAGGAGTCAGGTGGGAGTTCTCCAAAGCATTCAGAGGATGGCGACTCCTGGTGCCAACAGGAAGGTCTGGGCCATGTCTAGGGACTGGGATCACCATGGTGGTCACCCTGGGGTGTTGTGTGCTTACCCAATTGGGCAGCTCTGTGGCTGCACTCATTCACC
Organism: Theropithecus gelada; assembly: GCF_003255815.1. Classification (NCBI taxonomy): domain Eukaryota; kingdom Metazoa; phylum Chordata; class Mammalia; order Primates; family Cercopithecidae; genus Theropithecus; species Theropithecus gelada. Next base: position 22,028,464 of record NC_037676.1, read on the forward strand.
CACATAGGGGGCTGGGGGCTGGGACCAAAGTATGGCCCACCCCATCCAAGCAGGGTTGGGCCAGGGTCAGGGAGGGATATGTGGTCTGCCCAGACCCCAGGGAGCTGGTGAGTAGAGCTGGGGCTTCAAGCCAGGTCTCCTGACACGGAAGCCATGTCTTTTCTTCCTCTGATTTGGAAGGAAAGAGACAGTGCTGAGAGTCTGCACTCTCTAGGAGTGTGGACCCTACAGCTGGACACAGGGGACCTCCAGAGGCCAGGATCTGCCCCTTCCTGGTTCTATCGCCTTTCTCCAGTTTACTCAACTCTAAAACAGACTCCTATTTCCCAGTGGTGTTGTGAGGATTAAATGACTGAGAATAGTGCCTGGAACACTGTTAAGCCCTTAGTAAAGAGACGCTACTATTCCTATCATTATTAAGAGGAGGGAGGAAGACCCCATGACCAATCAGGTACCCCAAGTATATGCAGCCATCAGCTTGTTGGGGTGCTGGAATCCTTCCATTGGACACCCCTAAGTCAAACGACGCCAGGTTCTGTCCGTCTACTTCTTTCCCCTACTGGGAAATATTAACCTCAGAGACCATCACAGCATTGTCAGATTTAACTGGGATTGGATGAAGTGAGCTGCATTGATCAGTTTCTCAACTACCTGCTGCAATTTCCAGATTTCTCAGAAGAATCATTTGCCGAGGGCAAGTAAACATTTCTTCTTAAGTTGGTGTTGTCTCTGCCCAGCCTGGCCAGGGTATTGTCCTAGCTTAGCTCATGCAGTCCCTGAGCTGGCGGGCAGCACCCCGAGCTGGGGTTATCTGGACTGGGGATACCTTGCACCTCACTGCTGCAATATGCCTTCCCTCAGGCTACTCTAGGGATTAGGGTCTATCTCCTATAGACGTGTGAGTTCCTCAAGGGTAAGGATGCCACGGGGCGCCCTTGAACTTGCTGCCTGGCCCGGCCCAGGAGCTCTGTGCAGGCTGCCTGCAGGGATACTAGCTGGCCTGGCCAAGGAAAGGCCACCGCCAGGGTGGACTCTTTTAACCAGGTAGGCAGGGCAGATACCCTCAAAACCACCTGTGTGGTGCAGTCCTCTTACTTGTACACTTTGGTGTTGTATGTCCTCTCCCCAGGGAAGCCGAACATGCCGCAGACCACGCGGGAATTCTTGGCCGTCCAGTGCTTGTCACAGATCTGCTTCCAGGTCTTGCCCTCCTTCACCTCCACGTAGCCCTCCGTCACCGGGGTGCGCTTGCGGTAGGCCGAGAGGATGGCTCGAATCCGAATGTCCTCCACCTGGATATTCAGGTTCTGGGAAGAAGGAGGTGTGGAAGGAGAGGGTTACCCTTCTGGCCTGCCTGCAGACACACCAGGCAACCAGTCCTTCTTTAGCGATTACCGGCCGGGCCTCCTTCCGGCCTGCCTGTGCCCTTGGGCCCCGCAGTCAGCTCTGGGCACCTCCGAGGGGCACACGGCCCAAGCTGCAGTTAGAAAGCGCTATGCATGGGAGGTAGTGAGGCTGCCAGGACCCAACAGGGAGTGGGGTGACCTGGAACAGTCAGAGAAGACTCGGAGAGCCCATGGGCTTCTCCCACATCCAAACCTAAGATCTTGGAGAGCAAAGGGCAGCGGACTCCTCCTGCACAGGCCTCGAAATAAATGCATGGGAGAGAAAGTGTTCTTTGAATGTGGATTTTGCATTTCACTCCAAAGTACTTGTGTATGTGCCTGTGAGTGTGTCTGTGTGTGTCTCCCTGATTCATCTTTCAGTAAAACTTGAGTTTCAGATAGAGGAGCCCCAGATGTCCTGAAGCTGGTGGTGCCACCCTGCAGACTACCTTATACCCCAGGGGTGGGCATTCCTCTGTTCAAAAATCCTGAGAGAGGCCTGAGAGAAGGGACAGGGCTTAGAGAGAAAGGAAGCAGAGATTCCTGGCGTTGAGTGTGCTGTGTGCAGAGACCCACACCTGCTGGCAGGGATCAGGGAGGTAGGGTTGGGGATAACTATTTGGCTGCAGCAAGGAAAGGAGAGACTGCAAACACTTTGAGGTTCCCTTCCCATACCCACCCCACCCATCAATCTGTGGAGTAAAGGACAGGGGCTGGGGTCAGGGTTGGAAAAATTCATTGGCAGGGCTCTTTGGGAGGAAGTAGACGAGGGCTGGAGGGGCATGGGCGGGAGGAAGGCACCTGCCTCCCTGCCACAAGGGTGCTCCTCCTCCCTCGATGTGGAGCTGGGATGTCCCTGTACCACCTAGACCTCCCGGGGATCTGGAGGAGACGGGGCCTCAAGAGGCTAAGCTGGATGAGAGGAGCAGAGGTTCCCTGGAGTTACAGTGGCACTTTTTAATGCCTTTCCAAGACATGCCATAACAGGCTCCAAATTCTATGGAAGCTCCCTCCCGAATCAGTCACCGCCAGCCATCACCAGCTCTTCCAACAGTCCCTGACTGAGTCCCTGCCTCTGTCTGTCTGCCACAGGGCCACTCACCAAAGAGCCTCTTTTTTCTTTTAATTAATTAATTCTTAATCTTTTTTGAGGCAGGGTCTCACTCTGTTGCCCAGGCTGGGGTGCAGTGGTGTGATCAGGGCTCACTGCCGTTTCCGTATCCTGGGCTCAAGCAATCCTCCTGTTTCAGTCTCCTAAGTAGCTGGGAGTACAGGTGTGCACCACCATGCCCAGCTAATTTAAAAATATATTTCAGAGATGAGGTCTCACTATGTTGCCTAAGCTAGTTTCGAACTCCGGGCCTCAAGGCATCCTCCTACCTCAGCCTCCCGAAGTGCTGGAATTACAGGTATGAGGCACTGCAGCCGGCTCTTTCTAAAACACAGATCTAACCTTGTCCCTTGGCTAGCTCCTCTTTGTCTATGTAATACCCTAATATTGAGCAAAATGCTCTCAGCCATTCACGACTGATTCCACCTATGCCTCCAGCCCCTGGGCTTCCTCCTTACACCCCAACCCCAGCTTCACATGGATCCGCAAACACCACAAATTGCAGCATATAATAGCAACAGCTACCGCAAAGCACACGCCAGGTGCCCAGCCCTATGCGAAGTGTCTTCCTTGCGTTCTCCTACTTAACCCTCGCATGCTGCAAGGAGGTGGCTGATAGCTACTACCATCCCCATCTTACAGATGAGAATACCAGCTGATTCCAGTTCCCTCCCCAGGGCCACCCCGAGGTGCAGGGGAAGACACACACACTGTGAGTGGGTCAGGGACTGGGAGGTGGGGCTGGTCCAAGCGGGGCTGGAAGGCAGGAGGAACCCAGCACCCCAACTGCCCCAGCCCTGTCCAGCCGAGATGCAAATGAACCACGAGTTTGAACAGAACCATTCTTTGGGTGCCCAGGGATTCAGGTCTCCTTGCCACAGCCTTCAGGGTCTACAGCCAGGCCACGCTCTCAGGTCCTGAAAGGCGGTGGAAAGTACGTGGGCCTGGAGTGATGGCACTTGGCTCCGTTTCCTTTCCACCACAGCAGAAGGAATGCTGCCAGCGGCAGGATTATGCCTTCCAGTCTGGATGCTGGATCCTTTACAGCCTCATTCAGGCCGCAGGACCCGTGCCACCAAGACACGTGGACAGGGGTGAGCCAAGAAAGGGCCTGAGGTCTAAACCCAGCCCACGAGCCAGCCCTCTTCTGTCTCTTCCCACCTCAGGAGGCCGGGCTGGAATTCCAGTGTGTAACTGTCATGCCCAGAAGGAAAGTTACTGCCTAGCATCAGGCCTGTGCTTCACGGGGCAGGCGGCCCGGGCTGACCTTCAGTTCACAGATCCTCTCCCCTGCATTGGGCAGCAGTGCCGGCTCGCTGCAGGGAAGATGTGACCCCCAGCACCTGGCCTCCACAGGAGGAGGAAGAAGGTCCAGCTGGAGGAGCTCAGTAGACCCCACTGGAAAGAGTTACGCGGGCCTGAGGCCAGCATACACCAACCCAAACGCCAAGGGAGCTTGCACTAGTTCCTGCGATGATGCGGGACAGGTTCCTCCACTGAATATGGCTGGTGGGAAGAGCCTCGGGGGCTCTACGATGAAGGCAATGCAACCTGGAGAAGAGAAAGAGCTAGCACCAGGGATCATCATCCTCATTCTTCCACCGACTCACTGCATATGAGTTTATGAATCTCTGTGTGTGTGTGTGTGTGTGTGTGTGTGCATGGTGATATGTGCTTGATGGTCTGTGTGTGTGTGTGGTGTGTATCTCTAGGTCTGTGTGTGTGCACGGTGGTATACGCATGATGGTGTGTTTCTGAGTGTCTGTATGTCCATGTGTCATATAAGCCCCTGCATATGTCTGTGTGTGTGTCTCTCTGGGATTGTGTCTCTCTGGGATTGTGTCTGTGTGCATGATGATGTATGCATGACAGGGTTGTGTGTGTGTGCCTGTGTGTCATGTGGGTCTCCATGTACTCTCTCTGTATGTGTCTATGACACATGGGTCTCGGAATGTATAAAGTATGCATCTATTTGTGTGTCTTGTGGAGGAGGAAATTCTGAAAGGATCTTGTTCCTTGCAAGGCCTTAGGAAAACAGTCAGGATATGCTTCCCATTCATTCCTTCAAACTGGAACATCTTCTCTTCTTCTCCCTCCAAAGAACCAAAGCCTTCCCAGTCTTTAAGGCGCAAATCCATCTTATTCATTCATTCATTTAACAAAACGCAGTCTCTGCCCTCCCTGGGCCTTGCTGGGCTTCCTCCTTACACCCCAACCCCAGCAGCTTTGAATAATGGCAGCTATGGGCATCCTTTATTAAACACCAATTAATTGCAGGCTAGGTTTCATTCAGAAAACTTTACATCCACTCCATTATTTAATCCCCATGGCAGCTTTCAAGATGGCTCATGGTCCACCCGTTTAGAGGTAAAAACATGACAAATCTTGGCAAGCTTTTGGAAGTTACCCAAGTTCACACAGCCAGTAAGTAGGTAAACAAGTATGCAAATCGAGTTCTGACTCCAAACCTGTGCTCCAGACTCATAATGACCACTGGTCTCTGAGCAGTCCTCATCTCATGCCTGTGTCCAATACATTGGTTGGTACTGAGAGTGACTCACCCAGGGCAGGGCCTGGGGCCCAGAATTCTGGGTGTCCCCTTCAACCAGCTGAAGGGGGCTGGTGCTGTGCACATTGCAAGCCCAGCGCCCCATGTCGAGGGGCAGTGAGTCAGACTGGATTGTGTACGTGAGGGGAGAGCTGGGCTCCTGGCATTCTTGTCTTCAGGCCAGCGGGCGGAGGCAGGAAAACCCTCTGGGGCACACATTCGATGCTCACACTAGCTAACCAGCTCACAGAGACTTAGTTAGACCTCTCAGAAAACACACACACTTCACTGCTGTGGAATCCCTTCCACGACCACAAGTGTTAGGTTATTTTTTGTCCCAGGAGTTCGGTCCCAAAAGTGAAGAGAAAGTTTGAAATATTGAAATATACACACTTTTTTTTTCTTTTTTTTAAATGAAAGGCACTCTAGACTTGCTAGTTTAAAATTCAGCTCCAAATGCCAGAAGCCGGTCAAGCACCCTGCACATATTAAAATTCAAGCTAAAACCTGATGCTGTCCCTCTTGCCAGAGACAACAGTACACCCAGGCCTCCAGAAAGCTTCCCTCCAAGAGACACACAGACACTCCGGGAAGTGTGGTCCTCAGAGCTCATCACATCCTCCAGCAGGGCCTGAGGCTCTGGGAGTGATTTGCATCCGCTCCCAGAAGGGAAACCCAAGGCACAGCCAGGCAAGGGACTTGTCACTTCAGCTGGAGAGGAAGGGAGCTCTGGGCTCTTGACTCTCACGTTTATGCCTGAATGATATTTAACATTTGCAGCATCTGTTCATGACTTGCCAATTCCAGGATGCAATAGTCTGGGTCTGTCGCCAGTGAGGAAAAGTCACCCATTTTGAAAGTCTAGCTGGAAGTTGCATCAGGGAAAGGTACAAGGAGAAGCAAGTCAAGCAAGCCAGACTACGTGAATCCACATCACAGTTGCCCTAAACTCTCAGCACTAGGCACGTTGGCAAGGCTGGGTCTTAGCTCAGCAGTCATTCTCCTTTCCTCTGTTCTAGAAGTCATAATTTAATATCAGCCCAGGCTTTCTGACCTGAGAGCTCATCCTGGGGGTGAGGAGGGGTGGGAGGATAATGCTGGGAAGACATAACATCATGCCAACATCTCAACGAGAATGCATGAGTGTCAACTCTAGCCAGCCTCTCCTCACCTCGCATGCAGCCTGCCACAACCACCAGCAAGTTCCTGCATCTTCCTCTCAGAGCCTGCAGCTTTCTTACTTTGGCTATTTAAAAACAAAACAGCACCGGGCGTGATGACTCACACCTCTAATCCCAGCACTTTGGGAGGCTGAGGTGAGCAGATCACTGCAGATCAGGAGTTCAAGACCAGCCTGGGCAACATGGTGAGACCCCATCTCTACTAAAACAAACAAACAAACAAAAAACACAAAAAGTAGCCGGTCATGGTGGTGCATGCCTGTAATCCCAGCAACTCAGGAGGCTGAGGCAGGAGAATCACTTGAATTCGGGAGGTGGGGGTTGCAGTGAGCCAAGATTGTGCCACTATACTCCAGCTGAGGTGACTCAGTTAAGCAAGACTCTATCTCAAAAATAAATACATAGATAGGTGGGGCGTGGTGGCTCATGCTTGTGATCCCAGTACTTTGGGAGGCCGAGGTGAGTGGATCATTTGAGGTCAGGACCAGCCTGACCAACATGGTGAAACCTCATCTCTACTAAAAATACAAAAAAAAAAAAAAAAAAAATTAGCTGGGCATCTGTAATCCCAGCTACTTGGGAGGCTGAGGCAGAAGAATCACTTGAACCCGGGAGGCGGAGTTGGCAGTGAGCTGAGATTGCGCCACTGCACTACAGCCTGGGTGAAAGACCAAGACTCCGCTTCAAAAAAATATAAATAAATAATAAAAACAAAACAGGCTGGGTGTGGTGGCTCACACCTATCATCCTCATGCTTTGAGAAGCTGAGGCAGGAGGATGGCTTGAGGCCAGAAGTCCAAGACCAGCCTAGGCAACAGAATGAGACCTCATTTCTAAAAAAAAAAAAGTTAAAAAATTAGCTGGGCACCAGCAATCCCATTACTGCGTGTATTCCCAAAGGATTATAAATCATGCTACTATAAAGACATATGCACACGTATGTTTACTGCAGCACTATTCACAATAGCAAAGACTTGGAATCAACCCAAATGTCCATCAATGATAGACTGGATTAAGAAAATGTGGCACATATACACCAAGGAATACTATGCAGCCATAAAAAGGACGAGTTTATGTCCTTTGCAGGGCCATGGATGAAGCTGGAAACCACCATTCTGAGCAAACTATCACAAGGACAGAAAACCAAACACCACATGTTCTCACTCATAGGTGGGAATTAAACAATGAGAACACTTGGACACAAGGTGGGGAACACCACACACTGGGGCCTGTCGTGGGGTTGGGGGAGGGATAGCATTGGGAGAAATACCTAATGTAAATGATGGGTTGATGGGTGCAGTGGGCCAGCATGGCACAGGTATACCTATGTAATGAGCCTGCATGTTCTGCACATGTACCCTAGAATTCAAAGTATAATAATAATGAAAAAAAATTAGCTGGGCAAGGTGGTACCTGCCCATAGTCCTAGCTCCCAGGAGGCTGAGGTGGGAGAATCACTTGAGCCCAGGAGTTTGAGGCTGCAGTGAGCCAGTATTGTGCCACTGTACTCCAGCCTGGGCAACAGAGCGAGATCTCCTCTAAGAAACAAAACAAAACAGTGGTCTCCCAGATACAGACCCATGTCCCAACTACCAGCTTGACACTTTCCTCAGCATCTGAAACCAAACACATTCAAGATGCCTTCACCTCTTCCTCTTTTCATCAAGTCACTGAGGGACGCGCCTGCCTCCAGCTTTGCAGACCTTTGTGACCGTCTCTCTTCCTCACTCATGCGCCCATTCAGCCCAAGCAAGACCTTCTCTTTGCCCTTCTATTAGCTTGCCATTCTCACTCCCAATTCCCAGTCAGCTGTGCAAGGAGAATTGTGGGAGCATAAGGAAGGGCATGATAAGGTTGTCATCTCACCTAGGCCCACACTGTCTCCTGGCCTCTGGTTTCTTCTCCCATCCGTTCATCCTCTTTGATCACAGTGCATTCAAGGGTCTTGCTCAGATCTTCCTGGTGGCACCCCCGCGTTAGGCCCAAACCACACCCTGCCATTCTCTGTCCCTTCTTTTTACGAATCAGAATCTTGCCAACCCGCAGGGAAATTGTTAATCATTTGTTCATTCAAAAATATTTGTCCAGTGCTACCATGTCCCAAGTGCTGTGTGAGACTCTGAAAGGATAGGCATGGTCCTCGCTGTCATGAGGTCCGTGATCTAGAGGAGGAGAGGCAGTACCAGCATCTCTGTGAAGCCCCCTCCCCTGCCCCCAAATAGCACATCCACACGTTTGATTTCTTCTTTATTCCTCCAGCACTGGCGTCTGGTGACTCATTGAGTTCTTGGCTTATGCTGACTATCTTGTACTAGTATTTACTTTTCCGCATCCTTTTGCCACTCAATTGGACTGTGAATCCCTAAGGGCAAAATTGTGCCTTATTCATTTTTGTATTACCCACACAGTAAGAAATTATTACTGGTTCCTTCCAACCATGTCTGAGGACTCACTATAGCCAGACACAGAGTGGGTCCTCAAACATGTTTGGAAGGAACCAGTAACGATTTTTTCAAAATCCAACAACAGGAGTTTAGCTTAGCTAGACATGCTGTGCGCCCAAGTTCGACATTTTAATAAAGACTTTTTTTATTCTTGGTTTAATGCAAAATAAACAGCTACGTAGTCCTCCCCTCTCTTCCTAACATAAGCATGACTTGTGTGACTTAAGGACAGGAGAACATCTATGCTTTGTCCAGGCATCCTTTTGTCACCTGAGCTCCCTAACACCCTCTCCCCTTTTCCCTTGAGATGTGACACCAATAAATAGTTACTGAACTGAATTAGAAGCCGTCTGATCCTCAGCACACAGTTAGATGGCCTGGCTAAGTGGGTATTATCTGTACACAGTATGAGGCATGCTGTATTCCAGGAGTCTGGCTATGTTGCAATTATCCCTTTTTGATGATCCAATCAGAAACTCTTAGTTTAACAGGCTTCTGGGGGGCTGAGTGCAGTGGCGCATGCCTGTAATCCCAACACTTTGGGAGGCCGAGGCGGGTGGTTCACCTGAGGTCAGGAGTTTCAGACCAGCCTGGCCAACGTGGGGCTCTACTAAAAATACAAAAATTAGCCGGGCGTGGTGGCACGCACATGTAATCCCAGTTACTCAGGAGGCTGAGGCAGGAGAATCACTTGAACCCAGGAGGCAGAGGTTGCAGTGAGCCGAGGTCACGCCATTGCACTCCAGCCTGGGCGACAAGAGCGAAACTCCAACTCAACAAAAAATAAGCTGCTGGTAACGTTCTTTAGCCTGTGACTTCTTGATGGAAGAAAGTGGGAGAGGAAAGGCATTTCAACAATTTCTGTTCCTCAGCTCTAGGTGACAGAGGCCAGTGGGGGCAGGGTGGGGGTGGCCTGGAGAGCTGAGGTCATGCTGACACCACCAAAGGAAAGAGCCGGTAGTCTGTTGGGGCCTTCCTCCTGTAAATCAAAAGCTTTGCAACACTGCTGGAAAACTGAATGCTCTGTGTTTCATTTTCCAAGCAGGCAGCCACTTGGGTAGGTAACAGAGGCTGCTTTTTTGGAGAACGGGCAAGCCCTGCTGTGAGACACCTGCTCCAACAACCAGCCCCTGTGACCCAGCAGTTCCTCCTGTCCTGGTCAGGCCCGACTGCCCACCACACACCCTCGTGGTGAATCTGGGGTTCTCTTCACAGCCATCCTCACCATGGTAACACAGTCATGATGCATGAGATTGTTTCTCCACTGCTGGACGGTAAGCTCGGGGTGGGCAAGATGGTCCGTTCCATCATTCCCTTTATCCTCATGCCTAGTGTACGGTCTGGTGCTGAATCGAAATGTATCGAGTGAATGAATGAACAGATCCTTAGCAACAGGCTCCTGGGGATGGGTTGGGGGAATTCCATGGCATTGACACCTAGCATGGCTGAGGCGACTCAAATAAGCCACTTAGGCGCATTGCAGAACCAGGCTGACCGTTGCCCACTCTGCCCTAGTCACGTCACCAGACCTCCCTGCAGAGTGGATCTGCCCACGCAGGGCAGGCAGAGGCTTTCTCTGGCCCAGCTCAAGCCCCCACTTCCTCCAGATAGCAACTATCCCACAGGTTTCCTCATTCACCTCTCTCTTCTCCAAACTGCCATGCATTTGAGCACCCAATCACATTCTTCAAAGTTTGAATACATCCTGTTCATTTATTTATTTCATCTAAAACAAATTATAAGCCTCCTTATTCATGTGTGCTGTCAAATAAATAGAATGTTATGTATTGGTTTATTTCATCTCACAAACAGTTATAATGGTATTTATACTTTTCAAAGCATTGTATCTACAACACCCGGGTCAGAAACCAGGTTCCCATCTGTTATCCACATACACACCCTTCTGCATTTCAGATGTTCAGTCGGGAAAATAGGTCACTCTAGAACTACTTGCTTTGTGTGTCCCTTTTGGTAGCTGGCAAGCCCTGGCTACATACAGGCTCTTAAGTAAATAGAATCGCGGAATGTGAGGGCTGGACAGGATCTTTTTTATTCTTTTTTTTTTTTTTTGAGATGGAGTCTCCCTTTGTCGCCCAGGCTGGAGTGCAGTGGTGCAATGTTAGCTTACTACAACCTCCACCTTCTGGGTTAAAGCGATTCTCGAGTAGCTGGGACTACAGGCACGCGCCACCATGCCCAACTAATTTTTTGTATTTTTAGTAGTGGGGAGGCGGGGGGTCTCGTCACATTGGCCAGGCTGGTCTCGAACTCCTGACCTCAAGTGATCCACCCATCTTGGCCTCCCAGAGTGCTGGGAATACAGGCATGAGCCACTGTGCCCAGCCCTGGACAGGATGTTATATATCCTCTTGCCCAAGAAGTAGGAGAGACAAAACCCAGGAGAGCTATATCTGATTGTCCAGCCAGACAGTTCAGTAAAACTGAGAGTTCAGAGGCTGTGGGCCTCCACCTTGGCTCCTTCTGCCCTTGCCGAAAAGTCCGGCACAAACTATCCCCTGGCTACCATTTCTCTTCCTCTTACAGAGAAAGGCCATCCAACTACCCTGTGACCATCCAGGAATGGGGTCTAAATTTAGGCGTGGGGGGACCACTACCTTCTAAACTGCACAGAGGTGAAAATAGGCTCCCTTTTTTCCCCAGACCACCCAGTGCAACCTCTCTGGTGGGAGTCAGGGGAAGGATGAGATTCCTGGCTGGGAAGGTTCAGACTTTTCAGAAGTCCTTCTAGAGACCTTTCCCTTTTAGGCTGAAGCCCTCCACCCTCAGCCGCCCCCAAACGGACAGAGCTGCCGCTGGGAGGGCAATGCTGAAACATTTGGCAGCTGACTGTAACTAATAAAAACCTGGACCCAAGGAATTTAAAAAATTTATAGCAGCCTCAGTCTCTGTGGTTAAGACGAGAAGAAAGGGCTTTTTCAGGTCTCAGTGTCCTTCCAGACGAACACGAGACAGCAGAGAATAGGGGGACCGGGTTCTCCCCTTGGGTGGAAAGAAATGGCTTTCTCCTCGTTCTGTCCTCATCGTCCCTCTGTTGGCCCCTCCAGACCTCCTGCGCTGCCCACTTTCACAAATGGGAAACTGAGGCTTGGAGGTCACTCAGGGGATAGGCAACACCTAAATCTCACAGCCTGGGGATTTTCCAATCAGTTCCGGCAATGGAATTGCTTTTTGCAAAAGAGCCTTTAAAGGATGGGTAAAGAAGAAGGTGGGGTGGAGTCGGGTGGGGTGGGGAGGGGTGGGGTGAAGAAAAAAGACTAAAACGTTTCCTGATCTAGCGACACACAGCCCAGCCACGAGGCTTCCTGTGAAAGCACATGACGGGGCAACGTGCAGAGCAGCCGGGGAGCAGAGGTTTACTCAGCAGGGCATCTGGATTTGTCATCTTTCCTTATCTAATGCTTTTTCCAACCGGTCTACCCGCCACAGGCAGGAAACAAAGCCTCTCCATTTAAGAGGCTCTGAAATCCTGGGAGGTTTGGTTTGGGCTCTGTTTTCCAGGTTTAAAAGAGATCTGTTCATTTGGAGCCAAGAGTATTTCACATTTGCTTATTTGCTCCTACTTACCTCCTTTTAAGAAAGTTTTGAGGATTGACCTAAAACTGATTTTCTTTATATCCAGACAAACTTCTGTTTTGTAGGACAGTATCCAGAGGCCCAAGAAGGGTCAGTCACTGGATATATAGCTGTGAGTTCCAGTCTCCACTGGGACTGGAACCCAGGGGTTCTGCCTTCAATTCTGGAGTCCAAAACTGAGAATATACAATAAGATATGACGGCACAGCCTGTGTCAGAAAAGGGGAAAACTGAGAACCTGCCTGGTTAATTTCCTGGATGAAATGAACCAAGGCTGGGGATTCAGTGGTAGGACTAACCCACGGCAGCACTTTTAGAGTCTGCAAAGCACTTTTACAGAAATCATCTGATTTTTTTTCCCCTACAGAATATTTAAAACTACCTTGTAAATGATGAATGCACACTACGTCATTCTGATGGAGAAACCATTGCCACTGAACTACAGACCGTCACAGCTGGAAGGGATTGAATTCAACTCGCTCGACACTTGCCCTGTTGTTCTGGATGCTGGTCAAAAGGCAGGTTAGGGTACAAACCTGTGAACTTTCCCTTGGTGGGGTCACTTATGTGAAGAAGGTGTGATTTTTTTTTCCTCCTCTAGAGGGGAATTTACAATCAGGAGCTCCCAAGGATGCTGCAAGCAGCTGTAGGAGTCCAGGGAAGCACAGTTCGCTCATTAAGTGAAATTCCATCAGCCAGCCTCCAGGGCTCAGTGACTCATGCCTCTGGCATTCCAGAGTAGGATGAACTTGGTCTAGACTGATGCAGTTTTCTTCCATTCTCTGCTTTGGGAATTCCAGCGCACTCTGGAGGAAGCATGGGTTGTGAGGGTCATCTGTAATGATCTGTGACCTGTCCCCAATCTCCAGGGGTTAATGAGGGTGAATGTTACAGAGTGCAGCCCACGCCCCTGCAGAGTAGGCATGGGAAGGGACTCGGAGGCCCTCATCACATTCTCTAGCCCAGTGGTCTACGACTGGGGTCCCAAAACACAGAGAAATCATTCACTGACATTTCGTTCCTGGCCACTTTTCAATTTGCCCCTTCCAAACTGGGGGAATTCGAAGGAGGGCTTTAACTCTCACACTTTGATATGAAGAGTGAAAAGTCTGTACCTGGTTTCACGGTCAAGGCCATTAGGGGCTGCAGAAAAGGCAAACAGAGAACCCAAGCACACAATACACATGCTGGTTGGCATCCCTTCTCTCTCTATGTTCTCACACACACATGATGCCAATTTACACATGGTACGCAGTGTCAATATCCAGTTAGGCACACACTATGTGGGATGAGTGCATTTTCCCAGACACTGAGTAACAGGGTCTTGAAACTTGGCAATCACTTAATCCCACTTCCCTCCCCATGTAGGCAATCTGACCACAATATTCCTGGCAGGTGTTGTCCAGTTCATGCTTGAATTCCTCCACCGACAAGGAGCTCACTGTCAGGCCTCCGAGCCCAAGCCAAGCCATTGCATCCCCTGTGACTTGCACGTATAAGCTCAGATGGCCTGAAGTAACTGAAGAATCACGAAAGAAGTACAAACGCCCTGCCCCGCCTTAACTGATGACATTCTACCACAAAAGAAGTGAAAATGACCGGTCCCTGCCTTAAGCGATGACATTACCTTGTGAAAGTCCTTTTCCTGGCTCATCCTGGCTCAAAAAGCTCCCCCATTGAGCACCTTGTAACCCCCACTCCTGCCTGCCAGAGAACCCCCCTTTGGCTGTAATTTTCCTTTACCTTCCCAAATCCTATAAAACGGCCCCACCCTTATCTCCCTTCGCTGACTCTTTTCGGACTCAGCCCGCCTGCACCCAGGTGAAATAAACAGCCATGTTGCTCACACAAAGCCTGTTTGGTGGTCTCTTCACACGGACGCGCGTCATACTCACCACTAACTTTGGGTAGAGCTACCTACTGCGGGGCTTCCAGTGAGCCTAAGATCTATCTCCCATCACGCTCCCCTCTGCCTTGGCTCTGGGAGTTGGAATATATTCTTTTTTTTTTTTGAGACAGAGTTTTGCTCTTGTTGCCCAGGCTGGAGTGCAATGGCACCATGTCGGCTCACTGCAACCTCCCCCTCCCCGGGTTCAACCTCAGCCTCCCAAGTAGCTGGGATTACAGGCGCCCGCCACCACGCCCAGCTAATTTTGTATTTTCAGTAGAGATGGGGTTTCACCATGTTGGCCAGGCTGGTCTTGAACTCCTGACCTCACATGATTTGTCTGCCTCGGCCTCCCAAAGTGCTGGGATTACAAGCATGAGCCACTGCATCCGGCCGGGAGTTGGAATACATTCTAAACATTCTTCTGCATGGTAGTAGTTCAAGTATTTGAAAAGAACCATCTCCCCCCATATCTCTTTTCTTGACAAAAAACTTCAGTTCCTCGTGATATAGTTTCCAGATTTGTCTCCATCCTGCTGGCCTTTCCCCTGGTGACCTGGTTAATATCTGGATCAAGAACTGAACCCTGCAGTTAGCGACTGGTGCAAAAGGCAAAGAGCTTAGGGAAACAATTCTTCTATCTGTAAAGCAGTTGACATTAACTTTTTTTTTTTTTTTCCAGCAGCCCTACCACACTCTTGGCTGATACCGAGCTTTTTGTCAACCACTGCTGCTTCAGAGATTTGTTCTTTTTTTTTTTTTTTTTGAGATAGGGTCTCGCTTTGTCACCCAGGCTGGAATGCAGTGGCACCATCATGGCTCACTGCAGCCTCCACCTCCTAGGGTTAATCAATCCTTCCACCTCAGCCTCCCAGGTAGCTGGGACCACAGGTGCATGCCACCATGTCAGGTTAATTTTTTTAATTTGGTAGAGACGCAGTCTCGCCATATTGCCCAGGCTGGTCTCAAACTCCTGGGCTCAAGCAATCTGACCACCTCTGCCACCCAAAGTGCTGGGATTACAAGTGTGAGCCACCAAAACACGCCTTTTTTTTTTTTTTTTTTTTTTTTTTTGAGATGGAGTCTCACTCTGTCGCCCAGGCTGGAGTGCAGTGGCCGGATCTCAGCTCACTGCAAGCTCCACCTCCCGGGTTTATGCCATTCTCCTGCCTCAGCCTCCCAAGTAGCTGGGACTACAGGCACCCGCCACCTCGCCCGGCTAGTTTTTTGTATTTTTTTAGTAGAGACGGGGTTTCACCGTGTTAGCCAGGATGGTCTTGATCTCCTGACCTCGTGATCTGCCTGTCTCGGCCTCCCAAAGTGCTGGGATTACAGGCTTGAGCCACCGCGCCCGGCCCAAAACACGCCTTTTTTTAAAAAAAAAAGATCAATGATTTTTTAGTTACTCTCCCTAAAGTCTGCACTCCTGGGACTTTTTTTCCCCCATGGACTTTGATATAGACCCTTCTATTCATCCCTAGTATGTTACAGCTTGGGCCCATTATTTCAATCTACAACAGTTTTTCTGAAAGTTCATTCCATAATTTTATACTCCAGCAATCTCTCCTAGTTTTGTATCTCCCATAGATTTTATCAGTATTCCTTTTAATTTCCATGAACATTCCTGATACATGATGGGGAGGCCAGAGCAGAGCCCTAGCGCTCGCCATCAGAGACCATCCACTCTGTTTACACAAATTAGTCAGCAGTTTACCCTGGGTATCATTAGTCAGTGTGTTCATGACCTCACCCAACTGCATGTCCACCAAAGCTATGTCTCTTCTTCTTATCCACAAAAATTTAATAGCAGGCATTTCTTTAGCTGAGAGGAATGATCCTATGACTTCAGCTACCGACACAGGCCATTCCAGAAGGTATTTTGGAGAAATGTCTCAGCATCCCATAAATACCCCACGTAGGTGGTCCAGGCAGTTCTCCACCCATCAGGCCAGCACTGCCAGTAAACATGAGCCTTAGCCACAAAGCCCTGGATGCAAGAACCTTCTGGCAACTCACGGAGGTTCTCCCCAGACATCCTGAGGTCTAGACCCTTTCATGACCTACTTTCAGTGACTACCAAAGGGAAGAAGTTGCAGGGGACTGGTCATCAATGAAAGTTCCCTCAGTCTCTGTGGTTGGGCCAGAAAGCTTCCCCCTGGCTTGTGGGCACCAGCCTGATCTATCTGACAGCAAAAGGGAGGCCTTCTAGGAAAATGCAGAGCGCGTAAGGCTATGGATGTCACCTGGCTCTTTAAGCCAGATGTCTCCATAGGTTGCCTCTGTGGGTTTCCGGAGATTCGTTAGGGTCCATGCTCCTTGCCTTGGAAGGATCCCCAGCTTTCTCCAAGGTGTACATCTTGTCTTGCAGGTTCCAAGGACTGGAGGACAAGGGCCATGTTTTCTTTCTCTACTGGTATCCCAAACCAGCAGGTACCCAACAAATGCCCTGAATAAAGGTAGGGGCTAAGCTTTCCCATCATGGAATCTCAGCCCTTCCAGAATAAGAAAGTTGTCTCCGACATATTTTTTTTTCAGTCTTTTTTTTTTTTTTTTTTTTGAGATGGAGTCTTGCTGTTGTCGGCTCAGGCTGGAGTGCAATGGTGCGATCTCGGCTCACTGCAACCTCCGCCTCCCAGGTTCCAGCAATTCTCCTGCCTCAGCCTCCTGAGTAGCTGAGATTATAGGCACCTGCCACCATGCCTGGCTAATTTTTGTATTTTTAGTAGAGATGGGATTTTACCATGTTAGCCAGGCTGGTCTCGAACTCCTGACCTCAGGTGATCCACCCGCCTTGGCCTCCCAAAATGCTGGGATTACAGGCATGAGCCACCACACCCGGCCATTTTCAGTCTTTTCTATGTTTATTCCACCCCATGAAAGTTCTTCTTTTGATATGACCCATCTTATTTCGCCCTGGAATTGCTAAGCATTGGAACTGGCACTTAGTAGGTATTCAACAAACATTTATCTAATGAAGTGCCACTCAGAGTCCTTTTTCCAAAATCTTTTTTTTTCTAATGCCAGATGAACCTTCTCATTTTCTCGACACAAAGCTCACTGATGTTTTGGCCTGTCCTTTTTTTTTTTTTTTTTAATTCAAGTCATCAATGACTTTCTTATGCCAAGAAGCCTGGGTCTTCACTGGACACTCCAGGTAGATTAACCTGAGGTTCTAGGTTGAACAGAGGTCCATCCAAGATGTTACAAATCAGCTCATGGTCTGATTAGGCAGCACAAGCTGTGAAGAAATTATTTGCTTCCATGTGCTTCTCATTGCTGTTTAGCTTATATTTTATCCTGGGAGATTCTCCACCTAAGGGGATAACAATTTCTGGCTTGCATTTCTGGGGAGAAGAAAATTTGGAAGTTGGAGACATTGTTCCCATTAGGTACCTAGAATTTATCTGTTGGATACAATGATGCATAAGATATAGCCCCTGCCCTCTGGGAGCTTCCAATCTCATGGGAGAGATAAGATACACATAAGTGGGGGCCAATTATTGCTCATGAGGTTATAAGGAATGGAGATGGAAAATTTTGTGAAACTGGGTTAGACGAGCCCAACTGTCAGATCATAAACTTCATGGTAAAGAAAGCAAAGCTGTCATTAGTGACTGGAAGACTGAAGAAAGTACATCAACTCCATCACAATCTCTCCAGTTATCTTCAATAAAATAGCAGCATTTGACAGGTGTCGACCAGAAGCAGCCTCCTCCACAGCTGAGAGAAGCCTGGAAATCCTTTTCCATGCTATACTACAGGGCTGGACAAATTCCCAGCACACTTGGGAACATATATGGAGAGAGAAGGACTGTGTGAGCCGTGACAGTAAAGGCCACAGTCTTGGGAGAACTTCCTCTGGAGCCCAAGTAGGGCAATTTCAAGTCACCTTTCTTCTGCATTAGTGCTGGGGTCAGTTGGAGGCTGAAGCACAGCGAAGGTTCCTTGACCTGGATTTGGGGCAGATCCCACAATTCCTTGGAGGTGGCATCCGACATGTTCCTTGAGGACAGGCGTGTTAGCTGCCAACTCCTCCTGCCCTAATTCCCACATATGTTGCAAATAAGAGTCATGTAATAAATGTTTGTTAATTTAATTGTTTCGGTAAAGAATTTGCTGGAAAGCTAACCCTGAAATTTAGCCATAAATGTAGATTTTCAAATGCTGAAATGATCAGTCTGGCAACATCAGAATCATCTGGGGCTGCTTAAAGAAAAATAAACTGGTCCCATAGCAGGAGATTTTGAGCCAGCAGGTCAGTGGGAGGCCGCAGTACCTCCATTTTTTTGTTTGTTTGTTTGTTTGAGACAGAGTCTCACTCTGTCGCCCAGGCCAGAGTGCAGTGGCGTGATCTCGGCTCACTGCAAGCTCCGCCTCCCGGGTTCATGCCATTCTCCTGCTTCAGCCTCCTGAGTAGCTGGGACTAAAGGCGCCCGCCACCACGCCCGGCTAATTTGTGTGTGTGTGTGTGTGCACGTTTAGTAGAGACGGAGTTTCACCGTGTTAGCCAGGATGGTCTTAATGTCCTGACCTCGTGATCCACCCGCCTCAGCCTCCCAAAGTGCTGGGATTACAGGCGTAAGCCACTGTGCCCAGCCCAGTACCTGCATTTTTAAAGTGATTCCAGGCCGGGAGTGGTGGCTCACACCTGTAATCCCAGCACTTTGGGAGGCCGAGGTGGGTGGATCACGAGGTCAAGAGATTGAGACCATCCTGGCCAACACGGTGAAACCCTATCTCTACTAAAAATACAAAAAAATAGCCCGGTGTGGTGGCGGGCGCCTGTAGTCCTAGCTACTTGGGAGGCTGAGGCAGGAGAATAGCGTGAATCCAGGAGGCAGAGCTTGCAGTGAGCCGAGATCACCCCACTGCACTCCTGCCTGGGCGACAGAGCAAGACTACATGTCAAAAAAAAAAAAGATTAATTAATTAAAAAAAGTGATTTCAATCCTCAGCTACATTGGCCAGTGGTAGCCAGCTTTCAAGATGGCCCTAGCAACCCTACCTGGTGTCTCACGTTTGTGTAATCTCCTCCCACTCTCTACCAGGGTTAGTCTGTGTGATCCATAGAATACAGTGAAATGATGGCCTATCACTTTCCAAGATTAAGTTATGAAACATGACTTCCATCCTGTGCTCTTTCTCTCGCTCTCCTTTGCCTCACTCACTGTGAGGGAAGATGACCACCATGTCCTGAGGCCGCTCAGGCAGCCTACCAAGAGGCCACATAGAGAGGAACAGAGGGCTACAGTCTACAGCTAGCAAGGAACCACAGCCTGCCAACAACCATACCAGCCTGTGTGGGAGGGGACCTTCCAGCCCCCACTGATAGCCTGCGTGCAATTCCATGACAGACCCTGAGCAGAATCAAGAAGCTAAGCCGCTCCTCAATTCCTGACTCTCAGAAACCGTGTGAGATAATAAAGATTCATTGTTTTCAGCTGCAAAATCTGGGGGCAATTTGTTATGCAGCAATTGATAACTAATACATTTTCCTACCCAAAGGGCAAGCTCCTAAACATGGCACAGGAGGTGTTTCATGCCCGTCTTTCCAGCTTCAGTTAACTCTACTCCCAGATGCACTCTCCCTGAGATCAACCTTCCCACCTCTGTGCCTCTGTCCATGCTGTTCCTTGTGCCTGGAAATGCCCTTTCCCCATGGATGGGATTCCCTTCTCCACAAATCCTTCCCTAAACTGCCCTTGCATCTAATCCCATTGGGTTAGGTACCCTCCTTCCTGCTCACACACACTTCCTGAAATCAATACACAAAAAGCGAGTCGCATGGAAGAAGAAAAATGTTTGCATGACGGAGACATCAAAAGCACATGACTTGCCTCTATCTGGTTGATCAACGAATTGTCAAATTTGAACCCAGGAATCCTTTTGTCGCTGCACACCACACCAACGTCCTCCGTGTGCTTGCAGTCGGTGACGCCCCAGCCATTGGAGGTGCATGCTGCAAGGGTCGCCTCATTGCCAGTACAGTGGAGATTGTCCAACCAGATGGGCCCTGAAGGAGGCAGAGAGGAAAGAAACCAAGAGATGCGTCAATGCAGGTCTGAGTCTTTGAGGGACACCAGTGTCTTACATGGAAAGAGAATTTTTCTCTAATTTTGGCAGCTGTGTGTGGCCATCAATTTTTATTATATTAAGATACTGCACATAGCTCAAGACCACCTGGATTCCCACACCACAGTAAGCAGCTGATGTGATCTGGGGATGTGGTAGGTTGAACATGATTAGGATAGAAATTAGATGTAAGCCCAGAAGTCACATGAGATAGTGGAAAGAGCGGAGCTTTGGGTACCAAGCCGGGTTTGAGCTCTCGTTCAGCCAGGGTCAAGGGCCCTTTTTCTTATCAGTAAAGTGGGACTAACAATGACACTTCAGCTGCACAGCTGTGTGCAGATCAGAGATACTACGAAGCATGTGCCTAGTCCATTGCTGGCCATAGTTACTAAAAAATAGCGATGATGATGATGTTTTAGTGGCACTGATTATGGCACAAGCCAGTCTCACCTTCTATCTGTAGCAGAGGCTGAACTCTGACCCTTCAGGGAGGAACTAAACTCTCCTGCCACTGAAGGTTTGGGTTTTTTGTTGTGGTGGTGGTTGTTGTTTGACACAGAGTCTGGCTCTCTCCAGGCTGGAGTGCAGTGGGGTGATCTCGGTTCACTGCAACCTCTGCCTCCTGGGTTCTAGTGATTCTGCCTCAGCCTCCGAAGCAGCTGGGACTACAGGTGTGCGCCACCATGTCCAGCTTATTTTTTGTATTTTAGTGGAGACGGGGTTTCACCATGTTGGGCCGGATGGTCTCGATCTCCTGATCTCGTGATCTGCCTGCCTTGGCCTCCCAAAGTGCTGGGACTATAGGCATGAGCCACTGTGCCCGGCCTGGTTTGAGGTTTTTAAGGCATTTTCACATGTAGTATCTCCTTGGTCTTCCAATACCTAGAGGATGAGGTGGCATGATTATCCCATCACCCCTTGAGCCCAGAAGCCTGGGCCTTGACTTCCTATTCAGCTCCTCTTATTTCTCAATGTTTCCCATCACTGGCTCAGAGACAGCCCAGCCAGACTGGCCCATGGAACCACCTCATCATGTTCCAGAAGGCCACCATGGGACTCCGCTTACCTCCTGTTTTTTTTCTCACTTGCACTAAGTAGAGAATTCAGCATGCAAAGTCCTAGAGGGTGAACCACAGTGAAGCACTACTTCACACCCCTAGGATGGCTACTATCAAAACAACAGAAAATGGGCCGGGCGCAGTGGCTCACACCTGTAATCCCAGCACTTTGGGAGGCCGAGGCGGGTGGATCACGAGGTCAGGAGATTGAGACCATCCTGGCCAACATGGTGAAACCCTGTCTCTACTAAAATACAAAAAATTAGCCGGGCGTGGTGGCACACGCCTATAATCCCAGCTACTCAGAAGGCTGAGGCAGGGGAATGGCTTGAGCCTGGGAGACAGAGGTTGCAGTGAGCTGAGATCACAACACTGCACTCCAGTCTGGCAACAGACCAAGACTCTGTCTCAAAAAACAAAAAAACAAAAAGAAATAACAACAACAAAAAAACCAAAAACACAAAACAAAACAAAAAAAACAGAAAATGACAGTGCTGGCAAGGGTGTGGAAACTGGAACCCTTGTGCACTGTCAATGGGAACGCAAAATGGTACAGGTGCTATAGAAAACAGTATGGTTGGCCGGGCGCGGTGGCTCAAGCCTGTAATCCCAGCACTTTGGGAGGCCGAGACGGGTGGATCACGAGGTCAGGAGATCGAGACCATCCTGGCTAACACGGTGAAACCCCGTCTCTACTAAAAAATACAAAAAACTAGCCGGGCGAGGTGGCGGGCGCCTGTAGTCCCAGCTACTCGGGAGGCTGAGGCAGGAGAATGGCGGGAACCCGGGAGGCGGAGCTTGCAGTGAGCTGAGATCCGGCCACAGCACTCCAGCCTGGGCGACGGAGCGAGACTCCGTCTCAAAAAAAAAAAAAAAGAAAGAAAACAGTATGGTGTTTCCTTAAAAAATTAAAAGTAAAATTACCACATGATCCAGCAAAAGAATTGAAAACAGGGTCTCTAAGAGGTATCTGCACACCTGTGTTCATAACAGCATTATTCACAATAGCCAAGAGGTGGGAGCAACCCAGGTATCCATCAACAAAATGTGGTCTATCCATACAATGGAATATTAGTCAGCCTTCAAAAGGGAGGAAACTCTGAAACCTGCTGCAATATGGATGATTCATAAAGACATGATGCTAAGTGAAACAAGCCAGTCCCAAAAGACAAATATCATATGGAGTATCTAGAAGAGTCAAATTCATTGAAACAGAAAGTAGAGTGGTGGCTGCCAGGGCCCGGGATGAGAAAGAAATGAGTGTGGTTGTTTAATCGGTACAGAGTTTCAGTTTTGCAAGATGGAAAAGTCTGGAGATGGACGGTGATGATGGCTGCACAACAATGTGAATATACTTAACACTACTGAACTATACACTTAAAAATGTTTAAGGCTGGGCTGGACACAGTTCACGCCTGTAATCTCAACACTTCGGGAGGCCAAGGCGGGAGGATCCTTCAAGCTCAGGAGTCCGAGACCAGCCTGGGCAACATAGCGAGACCTCGTCTCTACTAAAAATCAAAACATTTAGCTGGGCATGGTGGCACGTGCCTGTAGTCCTAGCTATTCAGGAGGCCGAGGTGGGAGAACTGCTTGAGCCCAGAAGGTTGAGGCCGCAGTGAGCTGTGATTGTGCCATTGCACTCCAGCCTGGGTGACAGTGAGACCCTGTCTCCAAAAAAAAACCCCAAAAAGTTAAGGTGGTAAATTTTATGTGATGCGCATCTTGCCATAATTTTTTTAAAAATCATAAAGTACTAGAGGGTTTTCAAATAATGATTTTTATAAGTGCCGCTGAAAAAATGAAAGAAAACAAAACTAAACCTCTCATTTTTCTCACAGCTCCTTTCAGGAGTCTGGAGCAGCAGACATAGTCAAACAAACCTGGGTTCAAGTTCTATCTGCCACACACTGGGGCACTGTGTGATGCGGGCAACTGCCTCACCACACCTGCTTCTCATTTCTAAAGCCAAACTAATGATGCCGAGCAAAGAGGTTGCCATGGAGACTCAATGAGGTAATGTATGTGCCTGGTACGCTTTCAACCTCCCTTTCCCCTTCCTTCTTCCAGTCCGTCAGAAAAACAATACATTCTACTGCTTCTATGATGTAAGAGAAAAGCAAATAAAAACATTCCCATTGGAGAGATTAGGAAACCAAGGAGAGAAACAGAGGGTCTTCAAGGTCAAGAAGGACCCCGGGGCCAGTCTTCTGATGTCCAGGCCCTGCTGAAACGTGTCTGTTCTCACGGTTGCTGGTCAGGGCCCAAATGACAGCACCTTGGATCCATTGTGGAGAACAAAGAGCTAATTGAAAACATCTGGGCTGAGGTTTTCCAACTGGCTTCTCAATTTGGCCTGGTTTCCAAGCAGTCAAGCTCCACTGAAACATACACTCCCTAATCGATTGCTGTCTCAACAACAAACCAAATGTTTGTCTTGCTAAGTACTAGCAACGGAAAAGACCCTCCACATTCTAAGCGGAACGTTCTGTCGCAAAGCTGCTGAAGTGACAGAGATGGTGAAAAGCAGTGTTACCCTATTCCATCTGCAGTGAGAGAAACCCCCCTCGCTAAGGACCTGGAAGTCCACCAGTGCATCATCAAAGGAACTGAGAACAGCTGCAAACCAGGGACCCTACGGAGCCTGCCCCAAAGAGCTGCTCTCTTATGAATCTTCCATGGACCCCCAATAATTTTCCATGGACCCCTTCCACATATACTTGGTCAATTTCTACTTAGATGGTAAAAATGTGAATTTGTACTTAGTGCAAGACAGCATCACCATGCATGGTATACGCGTTTGGCCTGATTTCATAACAAAAATTTTTTCTTTTTTGAGACAGTGTCTCACTCTGTCGCTCAGGCTGGAGTGCAGTGGTGCAATCATAGCTCACTGCAACCTCCGCCTCCCAGGTTTAAGTAGTTCTCCCACCTCAGCCTCCCAAGTAGCTGGGACCAAAGGTACATGCCACCATGCCCAGCTAATTTTTGTATTTTTTTGGTAGAGACGGGATTTCACCATGTTGGCCAGGCTGGTCTCGAAATCCTGACCTCAAGTGATCCACCTGCCCCAGCCTCCCAAAGTGCTGGGATTACAGGCATGAGCCACTGCAAAGGGCCCTTTTTTTTTTCTTCTATAGGTTTTGTGCTTATTAACTACTCTGATTCCAATGCAACCAGCTTCTGGGTCTGCCTACTGGAAAGCAGGGTGGTTCTAGGTACAATCCAGTAGATGCCTCCTCAGAACTGCCAGGAAAGCCGTGTCCTTGGGACACAAGATGAGAGTCAAACTTTGGACACAAGAAAGCCATTCAATAGAAGCCAAATTTTATCTTACTCTTTCCTTCCAATGCCGGATGAAAGAAGAGATAAATATATATATATAAATATATACACACACACACATATATATACAAGTTAACAGATCATTAGGAAAGTAAAAATCATAAATGAAATTCAGCTGGAATGCCAGAGCCCAGGACAATGGAAACTATTCAAGTTAGACTCTGTGGGGTTGCAAATGGGTGCAGTGGGTCACGCCTGTAATCCTAGCACTTTGGGAGGCCAAAGTGGGAAGATCGCTTGAGGCCAGGAGTTTGAGATCAGCCCGGCCAACATGGCAAAACCCTGTCTCTACTAAAAATACAATTTAAAAAATCAGCTGGGCCTAGTGGTGCACACCTGTAATCCCAGCTACTCGGGGGGCTGAGATGGGGGGAATCACTTGAACTCGGGAGGCGAAGGTTACACTGAGACTAGATCCCACCACTGCACTCCAGCCGGGGTGATAAAGCAGGACGCTGTCTCAAAGAAAAGGAAAGAAAAAAGTCTGTGAGGTCACAATGTGGTTATTGCTGGCTTCGTTGCTCGGGTCTAAAGAACGAGGGATGTGACTGGGAATAGGCTTAGCCTCCTGATTCTGAAGACAGGTGAAGGAGAGCAACCACCTTAGCTTCAGCTGCTATAACCTCGACCAGGGATTGAGAAACAGGACAGCTGCTCCCTCCAGAACTCCCTAGAAAGGCCTGCGGTTTACCTGAGCTCAGAGATGCTTTGGGAGAACAATCTGTGGACAGGCCAGGCTAGAAAACCCAGAACGTCCCTGGTGCCCTCCCTGGTTTCATTACGCCAGCCTGAACTTCCGAGGAGCTTAAGGGGTCCTGGAGGGGCAGCCTTATCCACAGTGTGACCAGCACACGAAGCCCCTAACCCCCACTGGAGCAAGCCCTGGGTGCTGGCCACATTCTGTACTCACTATATCAAGAACTGTTTCGCCAACTCTTTTTCCTATTCTGCCAAATCAAAATGAATCAATTAGCTAATATTTACTAAGTGCCCACCATGTACCCAGTGATAAAGATCTGGACTGATGCTGGTGAAATTCAAATACATTTAAATGTAAAAGGTCTCTCCTGTCATAAACCAAGCACCACTTCACATAAGCAGCTTAACCCATAAAGCCTTGAACACAAGACAGGGTTTGCTTGTTTTTTTTTGTTTTTTTTTTTCCAGGCACCTGTTTCTTCCTGTCCTCTCTTTGACATTATTCCTTTTAAAACCCTTGATGGATGCCATGTCCACAAAGATGGCCTTTCCAGTACTCCTGGTCTCTTTGTTGATATACCTCCTCTCTCAGGGACTGTCCTCCATCCTGCTCCAGCCGCTGTCCCATGGTCTCTCATTACCAGAGATTGCACCCTTCAATATCCATTTCACCCTTCCTGCTCTGTACCCACACACAGCTCCCTTCATCTTTTAGTAAACTTCTTGCGTCCATCTGAACAGAGACCCGCAATCCAGTGATCACAGCAGCTATGCACAATCCTACAACTTCTCCATGTATTACCACCCTCCTTACCCAGCACAGTCTTCACGGACCATGAGTTTAATCCTTCCCTTTCATACTCCCGCCACTCCTTGAACTTTTCACTCTTCACCATGCTTGGATGGCAAAGTCCCACCTGGGTAAAAACCTGTCTCCTACTACCCCATGCCTGCTCCTAATAGGGAAAAACCACAACCCCCTTGTCTGACAACAGGTAAGTTTTAAATTGAGGTTGAAATAAAATTGTCACTGGAAAAATACCCAGTCACTGGAAAGCATTTGTTATAAAATAATGAGCGTTGGAAAGCCTGGAATGGAAAACATGAATCTGAGGTTACCCCTGGATCGCTCAGCCAGTCAGATAAACAGAGATGTGGAAGTATCAGACATTTGTTTAAAGAAGACAGGAAGTGGGTTCTAAAGCCCAGCATTTGCTAACTTCACTTCCATGGCTCTCATCGCTGCCAGGGAGCCCAGAGCGAGCTGCAGAGAACATGTGACTCTATGCTGTCTCCTGATCCAGTTACGCCAACAGGAAATTTTCAATTGCATGGAGGTGAGATGTGTGAGATGGGACTTCCTTTCTCCTATAATTTCTAGAATAACAGAAAGTTGGAAGGGAGGATAACAGTTATCAATTTCAATGACTCCCAAACCTGTCACTTTACAGGTTTCCAAAAGAGACAAGAGTCCTGGGCTCTAGCCCAGACCTTTTAAGCCAGATTTATGGTGGGTTGAGGTCTGTGCTATTTTGTACTTTTAAGCTCCCTTGGGCTATTCTTATGCAGTCAGCATGGCATTAGCCCTTTAGTCCAGGAGAGGAGTGTGGGCAGCCCTGTTTTAGTCCAGCAGCCAGACTTGTGCTGAGGTCTGGGCTGCAGCTCAGCCGGGGGGCGGGTGTGGGAGCTTCCTTTGCCTGGCTGACCCACAGATGGGAAACTCTTAGCTCCTGGAAAAATGTTTAAAAAGAAACAATGCCCTCCACCCTCATCTCTTTCCTATTTGGGAACATGCACCGTCAGGGTTTCAGGAGTTCTTACAGAGCCCAACTTCCAGATGGGGAAAATGAGGCTGGAGAGGACAAGTGTCTTCCTACAAAGTGTGGTGTGAGGTCAGTACAGACTGAGCTCTAGGTTCAGGGCTTCAAACCTGTCCTGCCTCAAAGCTCTTAAAGCAAAGTTTTTGGGGATTTTTTGTTTGTTTGTTTTGAGACGGAGTTTCACTCTGTCACCCAGGCCAGAGTGCAGTGGTGCGGCCTCAGCTTACTGCAGCCTCCGCCTCCCTGGTTCTAGCGATTTTTGTGCCTCAGCCTCCCGAGTGGCTGGGACTACAGACACGCGCCACAATGCCCAGCTAATTTTTGTATTTTCAGTAGAGACAAAGTTTCCCCATGTTGACCAGGCTGGTCTCGAACTCCTGACTTCAAGTGATCAGCCTGCCTCGGCCTCCCAAAGTGCTGGGATTACAGGCATGAGTCACCGCGCCTGGCCAGCTCTTAAAACAATTTTTAAAAATAAATTAATAGCCGGGAGCGGTGGTTCACACCTGTAATCCCAGCACTTTGGGAGGCCGAGGCGGGCGGATCACAAGGTCAGGAGATCGAGACCACGTGAAACCCTGTCTCTACTAAAAATACAAAAAAATTAGCCGGGCGCGGTGGCAGGCGCCTGTAGTCCCAGCTACTCAGGAGGCTGAGGCAGGAGAATGGCGTGAACCTGGGAGGCGGAGCTTGCAGTGAGCCAAGATCGTGCCACTGCACTCCAGCCTGGGGGACAGAGCGAGACTCCGTCTCAAAAAAAAAAAAAAAAATTAATAAATTTGAACCTCACAGGGAGGAAAGAATAGGCTAACCAACAGTGAAAAAACCCAAAGCATCTCTGTGCCTATCGTGAGCAAGCCTGCAATAGCAGGTTAGTGTTAAAACGATGAACTCCATATGCCAGGACAGCGGGAGGCATCAGGGAACTCAAGCATATGGGAGCCTTTGTGAGGAAGAGCAAGAGGTTTTCCTAACAGGGAATGATCTGGAGTAAAGTGCAACTTCCCCTGGGCTGGCGCAGCCCCCAGGCAGGGAATATGGAGTGGAGAGAGGAGCACAGGCCGATTTCACCCCATACGTGGGGTCACCAACTGTCCTGGTTTTCCTGAGGTTTTCCCAGGATGTGAGACTTTCTGTGCTAAAGTCAGGAAAGTCCTGGGCAAATCGGTATGGCTGGTCACTTACTGTGCCCCTCCTCAAATGTCCCCCACCCCTGCCTTACTGCAGGGTGCAGCCTGCGTGTGCTCGGAAGGATGCCAGCCCCTAGATGGGCATCACCAAGAGTTTACACTTTTCAGTGCGTGCAGCCTCCTCTCCCAGGCTGACCTCAGGGAAGGCAGCTCCGGGCCCTGCCAGGTGACAGCACTCAGATCCAAAGCACAGAATGTTTACCTTCCCCCTTGCCGTAGGAGGAGCTGGCAGTCCAGGACTTGGCCTCCACGTAGCCCAGCTCCCGGCAGACGACGTGGGCAGCGTGGATGGAGAAGTCGTCATCACACACGGTACCCCACTGGCCGTCGTAGTACACCTCCACCCGACCCTCGCTGTGCTTCCTCTTCTGTCCGGCCAGGCGCAGCTGAATCTTGGCCACATTGGCGGGGGCCTGGGGCTGGTGATACTCGGGAGCCGGTTGCTGGAAGTACTCGGGGTAGTGGGGCCAGCTGTCATACTGTGCCAGGCTCAGGGGGGACAGGAGGGCCAGCACAGCCAGGCAGCTGCAGAGGCGGGAGCACAGAGGCCTCTCCATCCCTGTCTTCGAGCTGATGATCCCACGAAGGGGCCCTGAGCAGCTGGGAGGGACAGGCGGGGTACGGAAGCAGCAGGAGCTTTCTGGAAGACAGGAGAGATGTGTTAGGATGAGAACGTGGGGCTACGGCGACCTACAAGGAGAACGAGAGATTTCATACCCCTTGGCTTAATATGGAAAGCTCGTCCATTCTCGACGCCAATCCAGCCCCACTCCTACCTGACATTTTCACCATGCAGGGCTAGGAGGCCCCACCTCCTTTACCCACCGTCTTCCCCAACTCTCTGGAATGCTTTTTC
The DNA here is from genome assembly GCF_003255815.1 of Theropithecus gelada. Taxonomy (NCBI): domain Eukaryota; kingdom Metazoa; phylum Chordata; class Mammalia; order Primates; family Cercopithecidae; genus Theropithecus; species Theropithecus gelada. The sequence continues at coordinate 22,057,655 of NC_037676.1, forward strand.
CAGTAGAGTTCCTGGCAGGGAACAGAGCACACTCCAACTTAATTTGAGGAGAGTTTTTTAAGACTACGGACATGCAGGCAGAGTTCTGCCGAACTAACAAAGGCTGGTGTCACACCCTAGGGCTGGCGACTCAGGGGGGCTGTGACCACCCTAGGCTTGAAGGGAGCCTGGGGGGTGAGAACTGGAGAGTGGCAGAGGGAGCTGTCTCTTAGGAGCCTTCACTGGAGAGTCTCAGAGCCAACCCACAGCAACGGCGGGGATGCAGGAGGGAGAATAAATACCTGACTCCCTTTCCTCCCATCTTTGAATGTTTCTGGTGCCTCCTATTAGGCAAACCCAGCCCCCTGCAACTCAAAGCCAGTGGCAAGGGAGCTGAGCCCATTGGGGGAGCCTGCATGGGCCGGCCTCCTGGAACATGGGGGCCGGTGGAGGAGGAGCGGGTTTGAAGGGGCGAGGGCAGGAGATTCAACACACCCACCCTCCATTAAATGAATGGCACCCCAAAACACTACAGGAGCATTTGCTAGATGAATTCTAATGTTCCCGTCAGCTTTGAGGGCTGCAATGCTAAACGAGTTTTAAAATCCTGAAGGTCATGGTCATCGTATCTGGTGGAGCCTATCTCTGAGAATTCCCGAGTGAAATCACGTAGCAAGAAGACCTTGTGTATCTTGGTCCCCTTGTAATTCAGAGAAAAAAGGAGGCTATTTTAAAAGGACCGCACGTGTGTCTCAGAGAAAGACGCAGGGCCATAAAACAGGATGAGCAGGTGGAAACTTAGGTGGGGGCATAAGGTATTTTATTTTAACCCTATGCAGAGGAGTAGGCTAATCATATTCTTCCGGTCATGGCACAATACCTTCGAGGAAGTTCTGGGTAACTTTCCTGTAGTCAGAGCTGTCCAGAGCTGCCCATGGAGGGACGATCTGCCTTGGAGAGAGGCAGTTCCATGTCTGTTGGGTGACCAGCAGCACCCAGTGCCCCAAAGAGGATGCTGGGGTGGAGATGTTGGAGCTTGGGGGACAGTCAGAACTGAGGATTTTGGAAAGTTTTCTGATGTTGCCAGAGAGCCAGCCATCCTCATCCTGCGACTAACAAACAAGGCCAGAAAGTGATGGAGGGTTCCTGTGATAGCTCCTGACCAACTGACCAATGCACAGCCTGACATGCTAGTGGTGTGACTCTGAAGGGAATCAGGGTCCTGGCCATGCACCATTCCCATCAAAGCACATCTGCATCCTCAAGCTTACCTATGTCTCACAAGAACCTTGGGGAGTAGAAGAGGCAGGTACTATCAGGATTCGTATTTTACAACAAAATCAAGAACCAGAGAGGATTAGAGATTTTACCAGAGTTGCACAGTTAGTGTAAGGAAAGCCAGAGTGGGTCACTCCCAATCTGCCATCCCATATAAAAAGTCCTGGTTCAGCTTGGATACAGAAGCCTTTATGTGTGGCACGCGCCTACCTCCCCTGCTTCAGTTCCCATGACGGTTTCTCCCTTCCCTCACCCCAGCCCTGCCCATGGCACACGTCCCATCATATCAGCCTGTACCAGCTTCAGCTGTTGTCACCTAGAACAATGCGCCTCCGTCCCCTCCCCTCCAAATGGCACATGGTGCAATCCTTCCTGTTCTTCACAGAGACCTTCCCAGGTCCTCCTATCAGATTGAATGTCTTTCTGCTTCCCTTTGACATCACATTTTGCTTGTGCTTTACACTGTTGTCATGTCTGGCTCTGCCACCGGACCCTCAGGCCCAAGGGACAGAAACCATCTCTTTGTCATTTCTGCTCAGCAACGCATCTGCCTCTGGATGTGTCAGGCTATGTTCTAGTAGATAAAGCTTCCTGCCAAGAACAACTAGAAAAGGAAGGTAAAATACTAAAACATATGTTTGAAGACATGAGAAAGTTACCGAGGCAGCAAGGACTGAAGGCGACAAGAATCCAGAGAGATGGGAAGGGCATTGAGGTGAGGCTCACATTTGCCTCTGTGTTTCCCCGGAAGACACTCGCCAATTCCACGGCAGTGATCAACAGGCTGAGAAGCTAAGCAAAGCTGCAGGCAGCCTCCAGGGACCGGGGAGACTGGGAGTTCAGAACCTGCCAAGGACAAAGGGACCTGTTAAACAGCCCCAGGCTCTCAGATGCATTCCTGAAGAGCTGCACTCTAGCAGCCAGGGCATAGGAAGGTCTGACATTCCCATAAATGGAATACCAAAGGAGAGGAGAGAAAGGATGTGCAGAGGAAATAATGGAAGAAATAATGGCCTAGAATTTTCCAGAATGACAAAATTCATCAAGCCCACACAGTGTAGTTTATAAGGAAAACCACATCTGGGCACATCGAAATCCAACTGCAGAGAAGACAAGACAGAAAGAAAAATCTTAAATACAGTCAGGGTAGAAAAGCTGTTACCTTAGAAAGAGCAGCAGAAAGACTAACAGCTGGTCCCTCAACACAAATAAGGAGACGTTAACAGCACAACATTTTCAAAGGGCAGAAAAAAATGTCTGCCCAGAATCTGTGCCCAGTGAAGAGAATGAAGGTAAAATAAGGACATACCAGATAAACAAGAGAGGAGCGAGTCTGTCACCAGAATATCCACAAGACGGAAATGCTACAAGGAATTCTTTAGGCTAAAGGAAAAATCATCCCAGATGTCAATATGGAGGCGTAGGAAGGAATGAAGAGTATGAAGTGGGAAACGATGTAGGTAAATCTCAGTAAAGTTCGAGTGTGTAAAACAGGAAAAACATCCTGTGTGGGGTTTAAAATATATGTATGATTAAAATGTATGGCAACCATAGCACGAAAGGCAGGAGGGCATTAAATGGAGCTCAAGTGGTTTGAGGTTCTTGTGTTGTCTGGGGAAGTGGTAAAAGTACTATTGTCTATTAGATTTTTAGGAAGTCTAATAGATGCATGCTGTAATCTTTATAGGAATCATTGCAAGAACTACTAAAAGTAGAACTAACAGGTTAATAAGGGCAGGTGGTAGCATTAAAAAATACTTGATTAATCCAAAATTGAAGCAATAAAACAGAGAAAAGTAACATGAAACAATTCTTACAAATAGAAAAAATATTAGATGGTGGATTTAAACTCCAATATATCAGTAATTACATTAGATAAAATAAATACTCCAATTAAAAGACAAAGATCATCAGAATGAATATAACAAAACAATTTAGCTTTATATTTTTCTTTTTCTTTTTTTTTTTTTTTGAGATGGAATCTTGCTCTGTTGCCCAGGCTGGAGTGTGCAGTGGCGCCATCTCAGCTCACTGCAACCTCTGCCTCCTGGGTTCAAGCAATTCTCCCGCCTTAGCCCCCTGAGTAGCTGGGATTACAGGCACCCACCACCACGCCTAGCTAATTTTTGTATTTTGAGTAGAGACGGGATTTCACCATGTTGGCCAGGCTGGTCTCGAACTCCTGACCTCAAGTGATCCACCCGCCCGCCTTGGCCTCCCAAAATGTTGGGATTACAGGTGTGAGCCACCACACCCAGCCCAATCCAGCTTTATATTTCTCAGAAGAGAAATGTAATGTAAAAGGACGGAAACAGATATACCATGCATACATTAACCAGAGGCAAACTGGTACAAAGTCAGATAAAGTTGACCTTAAGAAACATTACCAGAGACAAAAAGGGACAGTTTACAATCATGAAAGTCAATCCACCAGGATAATCTAACTCTTCTAAATGTGTATGCATAGCTTCAATATATATAAAAGAAATATTGAGGCCGGGCGCGGTGGCTCAAGCCTGTAATCCCAGCACTTTGGGAGGCCGAGACGGGCGGATCACGAGGTCAGGAGATCGAGACCATGCTGGCTAACACGGTGAAACCCCGTCTCTATTAAAAAATACAAAAAATTAGCCGGGCGAGGTGGCGGGCGCCTGTGGTCCCAGCTATTCGGGAGGCTGAGGCAGGAGAATGGCGTGAACCCAGGAGGCGGAGCTTGCAGTGAGATGAGATCCGGCCACTGCACTCCAGCCTGGGCGACAGAGCAAGACTCCGTCTCAAAAAAAAAATAAATAAATAAAAAATAAAAGAAATATTGATGGAACTAAAAGGAAAAAATAGACAAATTCATAATCATAGTGGGAGATTTTTACATACCTCTGTCAGTAACCGATAGAAGACAGACACAGAAAAATCCTGGTGCTGAAGATGTGAATGACATAATTAACAAACTTAACGTAATTCATAAGTTTCTATAAACTGTACTCAGCAACTGCAGAAGGCAGCTATGCTCCAGTGACACATGGAAGATACAATGATACAAACATATTAAGATATTAAGATACAATGATATTATGCAGAATATGTTGTTTAACTACAGCAGAATTCAGCTATAAACCATTAACAAAAGAACAAGTAGAAAATCCCCAAATATTTGAGAATGTTGGATGAGGAAATCTATTATCATGCATCACCTTCCAGCTCACAGTACTAAATTGATTTATTCATTCAACAAGCATTCATTGAGCTCCTACTATACCTTAGACCCTGCTGGGAGTACAGGTCTCCTTTTCCATGACGCTGACTGCCTAGCTGAAGTTCGCTTACAAGGTATCAATGATCGTTCATGGACTGAACTACCTGAGCCAGGGGGTGCCTAACTTTGAATTCAGGAAGCTTTTCCTCTTCTTTTTTTTTTTTTTTTTTTTTGAGACGGAGTCTTGCTCTGTCACCCAGGCTGGAGTGCAGTGGCGCAATCTCGGCTCACTGCAACCTCTGCCTCCCGGGTTCACACCATTCTCCTGCCTCAGCCTCCCGAGTAGCTGGGACTACAGGTGCCCGCCACTACGCCCGGCTAGTTTTTTTGTATTTTTTAGTAGAGACGGGGTTTCACCGTGTTAGCCAGGATGGTCTCGATCTCCTGACCTCGTGATCTGCCCGTCTTGGCCTCCCAAAGTGCTGGGATTACAGGCTTGAGCCACCGCGCCCGGTCTGTTTTGTTTTGTTTTGTTGTTTTGTTTTTTTGAGACACGGTCTTGCTATGTCACCCAGGCTGGAGTGCAGTGGTGTGATCAAAGCTCACCACAGCCTCAACCTCTTGAGTCCAAGAGATCCTCCTACTCAGCTACTCAGCTTCCCGTGTAACTGGAACCACAGGCATGCGTCACCATGCCTAGCTAGGTTTTGGGGTTGCTTTTTAATTTTTAAATGTATCCTCATCTTGTGGAAATTAAAGACAGAAAGCCAATGAATTGCCAAAGGTCACACAGAGTGCTTGGCAAGCAGCTAACATTATAAAGCACCCCCACGTGCAGGCACTGTTCTCAACGCTCTAGTGTTTTAATTCACTTGATGTGGTAGGCACCGTTATTACCCTTGGGAGGAAACTGAGGCACAGAGAAGTTTGATAGCTTGCCTAAGGTTGCGCTGACGGTAAGTGCAAGCCAGGATCTGAAGGTGGTGGCAGGCTGACCTGGGTTCTGTCCCCCACCGCAAAGCTCTATTGCCCCCAGCCTGTCTATCTCCCTCCCCTGACCTTCCCACCCCATCCCCCAAGGGCTTCAGAGACTTCCAGATCCTCTAATCTAGACAGAAATGAAAAAAATACGTGGTCTTGCAACGTTTTAAAAGACATATTAGGCCGGGCGTGGTGGCTCACACCTGTAATCCCAGCACTTTGGGAGGCCAAGGCAGGCAGATCACGAGGTCAAGAGATCGAGACCATCCTGGCCAACATGGTGACACTCCATCTCTACTAAAAATACACAAATTAGCTGGGCGTGGTGGTGCGCGCCTGTAGTCCCAGCTACTCAGGAGGCTGAGGCAGGAGAATTGCTTGAACCTGGGAGGCAGAGGTTGTGGTGAGGAGAGATCACGCCACTGCACTCCAGCCTGGTGACAGAGTGAGACTCCGTCTCAGCAAAACGAAGACATGTTAATCTCTGGATTTGTATATTTGTAAACTGCTCTACCCATTTTCCTGGATTCTCCAATCTGTGGGAATGCTTTAGTGTTCAACTCCTAAATCTTTTCCAGAACGGCGCTCCTGAATTTTTTGCCTCTTTTGTAGGGCCTTCGCCTACTCCCTCCTCTGGGGGATTGTAACACATTAAACCCAGCTGCTTTCCTCTCCGTTTAAAAATTACTCAAGTTTTTTTGTTGTTGTTCTTTATAGTGAAAGTTACACAAGCTGGTAAAAAAAATATGCAAAACGCAAACAAGTAAAAGGAAGAAAATAAGAGCTGGGCATGGTGGTTCACACCTGTAATCCCAGCACTTTGGGAGGCCAAGACGGTTGGATCACTTGAGGTCAGGGGTTAAAGACCAGCCTGGGAAACATGGCGAAACCCTGTCTCTACTGAAAATACAAAAATTATGTGGGCGCCTGTAATCCCAGCTACTCGGGAGGCTGAGGCAGAAGAATTGCTTGAACCTGGGAGGTGGAGGTTGCAGTGAGCTGAGATTGTGACACTGTACTCCAGAGAGAGACTCCGTCTCAAAAAAATAAAATAAAAGTAAGAAAATAACTTGTAATACCACTGGGGGGCGGGTAACCATGATCAAAACTGTGTTATAAACCTCTCCAGTCTTTTTTTTTTTTTGGTACACATTTCCTTTTAAAAATTGGAATCATTTTCTATCCACTGCTTTGTAAACTGCTTTTCACACTGAACAGCATACTGCAAACATTATGCCTTATGGAATATTCTTTCATAAGATTTTTATAACATAGTACTCAATCTTATGGATACAGAATAATCAAGTTTCTAATTTTTTTTACTGCTATAAACGTTGTTGTAGTTGAAACTTGGCACAATCTTGGGATAAATTCCTAAGAGTGAAATTGCTGGGCCCAAGGGTTTGTACAAAAGCAACACTTTTGCAAAACTATATGAACTGCCTTCCAGAAAGACTGTGCCAGCTGAAACCTCCGCCAGCAGTATGTAGGTTTCCCCCAAACCTCAAAAACTCTGGCTATGACCATGTTTGCAAACTTTCCTCCATCTGATAAGCAAAAGAGGGTATTCTGTTTTAACAAGCATTCTTTTTATTACTAAAGAGGCAGAGCTTTTTCTCTCCCTTGCCCCGTGCTTATTGTCCACCTGTATTTCTTTTTTGGAGATTACAGCTTCCTGCCTTATACCCCTTTTTCTATTGAGCTTTTCCCTTGTTGCTTTGTAAGATTCATTTTTCACACTGGTATCCTTCCAACCTCAGGGAGGAAACACTGACAGCTCTTCTGGGTGACCACGCTGCCTCCAGCAGATCAGGATGGGAACAGCGAGGCCATGCCAGGTTCCATGGGCGCCAACGTCGTCCCCTCTCTGCTTACGTTGCTCACACAGAAGTGGGTGTTACAGGTGAACGGGCACCTGACTGGGCCCCCGAGCCTAACACAGTGCCTGGTGCATGTTAGCTGCTTAATTAAGATGGGTTGGATAATAACAGGGGATGCATGGCTCAGAGCAGACCCCTCATTCCTGGGAAAGACAGGGGAGGGGACCAGGCAAACCACAGCTTTGCTGATGGTGCTGGAGAGAGCCACAATGTCATTATAAACAACTGAGAGCTCACAAAGCAGCTGGAATGAGCACAGGCAGAAGTTCTGAGATTATAGAGATTATAGTTAGGTTGGCATAATGAGTGGGCTCCATTACACCCAGACAACCAGGCCCCCTTTTTCAGTTTTTATCTCTGTGAAGTAGACACATTCTGACCTGTGATAAAATGCAATCAGCACCTGGGCGTGGCGGCTCACGCCTGTAATTCCAGCACTTTGGGAGGCTGAAGCGGGCAGATCACAATGTCAGGAGTTCGAGACCAGCCTGACCAACATGGTGAAACCCCATCTCTACTAAAAATACAAAAATTAACTGGGCATCATGGCACGCGCCTGTAATCCCAGCTACTTGGGAGGCTGAGGCAGAAGAATCGCTTGAACCTGGGAGGCGGAGCTTATAGTCAGTCGAGATCATGCCACTGTACTCCAGCCTGGGGGACAGAGCAAGTCTCTGTCTCAAAAAAAAAAAAAAAATGCAATCAGTGAATCAACACAGTGGCAAATCGGAGGAAAAACTTTCTGACTTTATCCTCACTTTTTCCTAGGAGGTGGGAGCCCTGTCCTGAGACTTATAGAACCACTGAAGTCCTGAAAGTCCTAGGTGAACAAGACTATTATTATGGGCTGAATTGTGTGTCTTTCTGTCCTGCTGTGGTCAGTCGGTCTAGGACCTGAATCCCTCCCTGTCGAAACCCTGCTCCAACATCACTGGTCCTGATTCTGCTGCTAGAACTCCATAATGCTTCCTGCCTGGATCTCTCAAGACTGCCTGAAGATGCTCTTCTCTGGGGTGGACCATTCTCTCTACCTGCTGTGTCTGTTGGAGGCGACTACATCCGATTATTATGGCTGAACCCGCCCCAAATGCCTGTTCCCACCCTCAAGTCCATGTGTGTTTACTCTGGACCCTGACATCTCCAGGGATGCTCTGCCCACACCCAGCTGATCTGACCTGGTGGTCATCTGGTACCTGACATGCCTCTCTGTAGTGGTTTTAAACAAGTCGACCCTATGACCCCAGGTCAAAGCGCACGTAGAGTGGGACCTCTGGCCTTCCTGTCTTCGATTGTGTGGGCCCTCCTGCCTCTCTGCAACCCTCCTCCTGGAATTGACTGGCACCACTGCTTCTGTACAGAGGTGATGTTGGATGTCTTGGAATCAGAAAATGGTGTCTGAATCCTGCCTTCCCCACTTCCTAGCTATATTAAGAGCCTCAATTTCTTCTTCCAAATATAGAAATTACCTTCCTTGTGTGTGTGTGTGTGTGTGTGTGATGGTTAAATGAAATAATGTGAAGATCCCTAGCACACAGCATCGAATCAGTCATGTTAATTTTCTTCTTTCCTTCCTTTGAATCTAGAACCTCTGATAATGGGGCTCTGTGCTTCATACTTAGTAAATATTGACCGAGTGAGTAAGTATAAATTTCTATTCCAATATTCACAACCTATCAATAATACCTTTCCCTCTGACCTAATTACATTGGAATGCAAGCTGACAAATTCATTCCTTGTCATTTTTCATATTAAGACATTTAAGTCTTTTTTTTGTTTTTTTTGAGACGGAGTCTGGCTCTGTCACCCAGGCTGGAGTGCAGTGGCCGGATCTCAGCTCACTGCAAGCTCCGCCTCCCGGGTTTACGCCATTCTCCTGCCTCAGCCTCCCGAGTAGCTGGGACCACAGGCGCTCGCCACTTCGCCTGGCTAGCTTTTTGTATTTTTTTAGTAGAGATGGGGTTTCACCGTGTTAGCCAGGATGGTCTCGATCTCCTGACCTCGTGATCCGCCCGTCTCGGCCTCCCAAAGTGCTGGGATTACAGGCTTGAGCCCCGCGCCTGGCCAAGACATTTAAGTCTTAAGGAATAATTAGTTATTTCTATGAGGGCACTTTTACGTTTTTAACAAGAAACTCCTAGATGTGAATTTCTAGATATGAATTTTACCTATTGTGCAAGGCTGGAAGTAAGAATATTAGGATTTTTTCATGAGTAGTTGGACCTGACCCATGCCCTTCAAAACAGCTCGCCTATATGCCTGTTTGCCTCTGAAATTCACTTGTGTAGTAAAGGCAGTAGGCAAATGTTGAGGTAATTTATGGCATACAAAGATCTGGGATCAGAAAATCTCACCCTAGCAGATAATCAAGGCTTATGTCTAGACAGGAATTATGGGTTATAAGGTTGGACCAAGGAGGGGCAGAGCAAGGCACGATCCCAGCCCAGCATAGCTGACTTCCAAGGCAATACACCAGCTCAGCTGCACACACCTGCTTGCCCTGAAGGTAATGAGCCTCCAAACACGTGCTGGACATGGGTGCTCCAAAGGGGCTGTCAAGACCTGAGGCAGTGAGTGCTGCTGACACAGAGGGGAGAACAGGCTACCTGCAGTTACTTCTGCAGAACCAACAGGGAACGGCAATTCCTCAAGTCTCACCTCCTCCAAGAAGTCCACTCAGCTTACTTCCAACAATACCTGCAGCTGGCTCAGGAGGCTCGAGGGGTTGGACAGATTTCATTCCCTAACTGAGTCCATTTCCAAACAGATGTCTCAGGAGGGCAGAAGGAAGGAGTAACTTAAAAGGCTTCAGTGGCCGGGCGCAGTGGTTCACGCCTGTAATCTCAGCACTTTGGGAGGCGGAGGCGGGCGCATCACCTGAAGTCGGGAGTTTGAGACCAGCCTGGCCAACGTGGTGAAACCCCGTCGCTACTAAAAATACAAAAATTAGCCAGGCATGGTGGCAGGTGCCTGTAATCCCAGCTACTCGGAAGGCTGAGGCAGGAGAATCGCTTGAACCCAGGAGGCGGAGGTTGCAGTGAGCCAAGATCACACTGTTGTACTCCAGCCTGGGCAACAAGGGCAAAACTCTGTCTAAAGGAAAAAAAGAAAAAAGTCTCCAACTTTCCCACCTTTCAGCATGGACAGTGAATTAGAAGGTGCGAAGAGGCAATTTGCAGTAACCTTTGGGAGTCTGATAATTTTCTCGTGCACAGACTGGAGGGAACAATTCTACAGCAGTTTCCCTCCGCTATGGACATAAAGACTTTCCTACTCTCTGCCTGTTTTATGTATTTATTTACCACTCCCTGGGCCCCCCGTCCTGTTTGAAGAGGATCACTTCTACTTTTATACAGCAACCTGGACACCACATGGGCTGGTGTGGAAGGTGGGCTTCTGTGAAAGAGAATGTTGGATTTTTTTTTTTTTTTTTTTTTCTTTAGATAGAGCTTTTCACTCCTGTTGCCCAGGCTGGAGTGTGGTGGTGTGATCTCGGCCCACTGCAACCTCTGCCTCCCAGGTTCAAGCAATTCTCCTGCCTCAGCCTCCCAAGTAGCTGGGATTACAGGCACACACCACCACACCCAGCTAATTTTTTTTCTTTCTTTCTTTTTTGTATTTTCAGTAGAGAAGGGGTTTCGCCATGTTGGCCAGGCTGGTCTTGAACTCTTGACCTTAAGTGATCTGTCTGGCTCAGCCTCCCAAAGTGCTGGGATTACAGGCATGAGCCACCGCACCCAGTCAAAATTGGATGTTTAAAAGTAAAACAGAACCTATATGTATTAATCATTCATCAGTATCAATCTGTTTTTGATCAGTAACAATCAGCATGTGAAAAGTGCTAAGACAGGTATTCACTCATTTCATCCTCTCGTCTGGATAAGCACTGCCCAATAAAACCGTAATGTGAGCTACATATGAAATTTTAAATTCTCTAGTAGCCACATTCCAAAAGTAGAATGAAACAGATGAAATCAATGTTAAAGATGTATTTTATTTCATGCAATATATCCCAAATATTATTTCGATATGGAATCAATACAAAAATTATTAATGAGATGTTTTGCGTTCTTTTTTCTTTTTGTACTAAGTCTTTGAAATCCAGCATGTACTTTGTGTTTGTAGTGCATCTCAGTTCCAACCAGTGCCTTGCAAGTGTTTGGTGGCCCCATATGCTGGTGGCTGCCATACTGCACAACACAGCTTTGGACAACCCCCTGAGCAAGGTATTATCAGCATCCCTATTTTCCCAAGGAAAAACCGAGGGACAGAAAGGCTCCATGATTTTCCTATAGTCACACTGCTAAAAAGTGATCAAGCTGGAATTTGTAACCAGGCCAGCCAGATACCAGAGCAGACGCCCTTATTCACTAATTGTTGAGGTCAGGAGTTCGAGACCAGCCTGGCCAACATGGTGAAATCCCGTCTCTACTAAAAAATACAAAAATTAGCCAGGCGTGGTGGCACACACCTGTAATCCCAGCTGCTCAGGAAGCTGAGGCAGGAGACTCGCTTGAACCCTGGAGGTGGAGGTTGCAGTGAGCTGAGCTCATGCCACTGCACTCCAGCCTGGGCAACAGAGCAAGACTCCTTCTCCAAAAAAAAAAAAAAAGAAAGAAAACAAAATATAAGTGCTCTGTGTCTCTTATGATGTCTTAGAATAAACAAATATGTAAGTTCTCCATCTACCCTTCCAGACATTTGAGGACATCTGTACTAGTGGCAGATACATTTCTCTTCTCTATACCTATTAGTCCTTGCTCAGAGATCTTAATTTCACAAAAGAAATAAAAAAGCCTGGTAGAGATATCACAGTGGGGAGAGTTTTTAGAAAACAGGCAGGTCTATTCTCAGCATTCACCTTGGAAGACCTCCAAGGGTGTCTCAACATCGACTGTCTAAGAAGCATCTGCTCCAGTGAAGCCACCTCCGTCCCCATCGTGGAAATTCCAGGACCCTCCTCTACCCTGAACACAAGCAGAGAGCATCTGCCAACTGGGTCAGCAGAACGTGGGAGACTCAGGCCAAGGATTTCCGTAGCTCCCTCCACACGCTCCAAAGAGACGCGGCTTTCACAGGCACACAAGCGTCCACAAGGGGAAGGCCTCCCAAGGTGCTGGGATTGCAGGCACAAGCCAAGGTGGGAGGCCCACCTTGGAGAGTATCCTGTTCAAACCTCGTTTGAGTGAGGTCTGGGAGCTGCTGTGGCAGATGGCCTTAATTATTCACACAGTTGAGCCCAGGAGTGGGTCATAATTAGAGGGACAAGGCAAGGTGCCGAAGGACTGAAGTCTCTGACTGACACAAATAAAAGCCAGAGACCACCAGGAAAAGTTGGTTGTGCCTGGCTCTTCAGAAAGGGAAAATTATCCCCCTAATACGGTCTCACTGGGTTCTTGACTGCACGGCTGAGAACACTCTTACATTCAATGCAATCCATTCAAGGCTACAACATTTGCACAGCTGATTCTAGTATAAGCTTTGCAAAACAAGAGGCACTGTGTCCTTGGGGGGTATCAGAGAGAGAGATCAGGAAATAATTCCTTCACATCAGAGGGACTCGGGGACTGAGATCAGCTTACCTTCCCCAGGGTCTCGGGCACCTCCCAATGCAGGGGCTCACTCAGACAGCACACAGCACGCCCTTCCAGGAAGAGCAGGCGGGATGCTCTGCCCCCTCTTTACTGAACATAAGCGGCATTGACTCGTGGCTTATACGTGCAGAAATTGGTTCAAATCTTATTTCTTCGCTTCTTAGCTCTGTGACCTAGGCCCACTTAGATTTTTCTAAGTCTCAGGATTTCATCTACCAAATGGAAACAACATGTAGTTAAAAACAACTTTTCTGGCTGGGTGCGGTGGCTCACGCCTGTAACCCCAGCATTCTGGGAGGCTGAGGCAGGTGGATCACTGGAGGTCAGGAGTTCGAGATCAGCCTGGCCAACATGGTGAAACCCCGTCTTTACCAAAAATACAAAAATTAGCCAGTCGTAGTGGTGGGCACCTGTAATCCCAGCTACTTGGGAGGCTGAGGCGGGAGAATCACTTGAACCTGGAAGGTGGAGGTTGTAGTGAGCCGAGATCACGCCATCTCACTCCAGCTGGGGCAATAAGAATGAGACTCCATCTCCAAAAAAAAAAAAAAACTTTTATAAGGAAAAATATGAAACATCTTTTCAAGCCTGCTATAAAAATCTTAAGTTCCTGTCCCATAGTAGGTTGTCAATAAAAACAGCAGCTAATATATCTTGGTTCGAACTGGTGCTGCCTGCTAGATTCGGGTCAGGTTATTCAAGCACCAGCTACAGTTTTGAGTGATACCAAGCTGCATAATGCAGTTGTTTATATTTAATTTTTATCTTCAGCTTCCCCAAGTGTTATTTGGGGAACTGTGAGCTGCCAAGGCTGAGCCTACGTAGTTCCTTCTGGATCCAGCTCCTTGCATCAACTTAAAAACTAGAAATGGGCTGGGTGCTCATGCCTATAATCCTGGCACTTTGGGAGGCCAAGGCGGGATGATTGCTTCAGCTCAAGGGTTTGAGACCAGCTTGAGCAACATAGGGAGATCCTGTCTCTACAAAAAAATGTTTTTTAATTGGCTGGGCATGGTGGCAAATGCCTATAGTTCCAGCTACTCGGGAGGCTGAGGCAAGAGGATCACTTGAGCCCAGGAGGTCGAGGCTGCAGTGAGCTGTGATTGTGCCACCACACTCCAGTTCACCGTGGGCGACAGAGCTGAGACTTGTCTCCAAGAAAAACAAAAACAAAGAAACAAAAAATATACACACATACACACACACAAAACTAGAAATGTACATTTACTCCAAAGAATATACAGTATTAGCAAAAAGCTTAATTATCTAAATAAAAAGGTGTCTTCTCATATACTGTATAAATTAGGTATGTGCAAAATTGTGCCACGTCTGCAAATATGGCTTTTAAGCAGGAGGGTAGGGAAAAAAAGACTTTTAAGCAGGGCTTATATCAACCAGTGCTTGCGGATCTTGCTGACAGCTGGGGAAGGGGGCTGGGTTGGACGGAGAGAAAGAGGTTCCAAACCTTGATCTTACTCAAGGTTCTGAGTTGGTCATGAGCAGTACTGTTACAATTGTCCAACAAGCATCATTCACTGGAAGACATCATTAGCCCTTGAAGCACCTGTCACCCTAAGAACTTTCCAGTACACTCCAGAATCCCTGATTTTCTCATCCCAGTAGTAGTATTGTCCTGCTAATGGATGAGTGTTTGAAAATCCTTCATGAAGCCTCACTTAATTTTGACCCAGCAGAGCTAACAGAGGAAAAGAAGAAAATGTAAAACTGGCCTTTCCAGGGTCCTTTTCTTAGACTACCACCTTGATAGCTGAGTCAGTCTGCCTAGGAAGGAATGTGAAAGGCCTACTCCAAAAAATGCTCCAGTATCAAGATTTTCCTTGAAGCTACTCAAATTTTTTTCTTCCTCCAAAAGCAATCCCTTTTGAATCATTTCATCATCCACCTAAAAAGGCATTCTGTGTTATAGAATTCACCTGTTTAATGGTACCTTCTGGAAAATCCAGTGACAACTGGCTTCCTAGTTCATTCTTAAACACAGGAGAAACCCAGAACATGGCCTCTGATCAATGACACTTGACCTTATGTCACGCAGTCGAATAACGCCCCATGTGACCAACTGATTCCTAGTCAATAGCAACAATTGTTTTTATTACCAATAGCAGTAACAATTCCTAGTCATGCACAGATAAAGGAAAACACGTAAAAATTATACACTGTGTTTGGACATCATGCTTTTAGATTTTCAAGTGCCCTGACACAACCGGATCCTGATGTGATGCTCATTAACTGCCTCCTTCCCTAATATGAGTATGTGGGACATAGGACTCTCGCAAAGCAGGCTTCAATGGGACCCTACTTTGCTTGCCTGGCCTCCAGCAGGCCCCCAGTAAATAGGGAAGTGATTCATTCCTCCCAGCACTGGCTCCACATCTTGTGCCCTGGAGCTCCCAGCAACAGTCCTGCCTGCCCTCGATTTGAAGCATCTCATAAACAACCTGGCAGTTCTCAGCCAGGAACAGTGCCCTACCCTGCCAAGGGCACTTGCTTGCAACCATGTGGCCCAGAGCTCGGCTGAATTCTTCCCTCCAGACAGAATGTTCCGCTTGACATTTCTGCCAGATGCCTGCATTCACATTTGGGATCAGGGGCTAGGGTGGGGTCTCTCTCCTCCATCAGACCCTCCCTGCCTGGGATTCCTGCTTGGACCAACAGGAGAGATGAATGGTCCTCATTCATGGCCCAGAGCGCACTGTGGAGTGGCGATCCCAGCTGTGGTCTGGGGCTGCTCCTGGCCCCACGGAGAACACATTCCTTTGTGGAAAGAGGCTGTCTTGGCTGAAAGGGGTTTGCTCAGAGAATGAGGGAAGTGGCTCAGGAGCCAGAGGACTCTTTAGAACCACCTTAGACAAGAATGGAGACTTTAACATCAGGCTTGGTTTGGGCTGTCTGGTCCACTTGGCCCTTGGCCAAAGATTCTACTTCAGTCTCCTCCATTTCTGGCCACAAAGTGGGAATGTTCAGGGCACAGTGAGATGGCGAGAAGGTAAGCATACAAAACTGCATTTTTTCCCCAGCCTCCAAAAAGAGGTCTTTGTTGGCATAATTTGTTGTGACCGATGGGGGCTCCCTTCAGCCCACCTCTGGCTCTGCATGGAATCTCATTCTGACCAGGCTGTTTCCTGGGAAGGTTGAAGGTACAGTTTCAAAGACTTTAAAATGTGCCTACCAGAGACTCTCAGATTGGATTAGAGTGCAACAGCCAAATACATAGTGTCTATAAGACACATCTCTTCTCTGCAGCTCATAAAGAAGGAGCAGGGAAAATCCAAAATCGGTGATTTTGCTTAAAGGCAATTCAGAAGTGACTGAGACAAGCATATCTTATTAGTCTGTTTTCACACTACTGATAAAGACATACCTGAGACGGGGTAATTTATAAAGAAAAAGAGGTTTAATGGACTCACAGTTCCACGAGGCTGGGGAGGCCTCATAATCATGGTCGAAGGTGAAAGGCATGTCTTACATGGCCGCACACATGAGAGAATATGAGAGCCAAGCAAAAGGGGTTTCTCTTTATAAAACCATCAGCTCTTGTAAGACTCATTCACTACCACAAGAACAGTATGAGGAAAGTTGCCCCCATGATTCAATTATCTCCCACCGGGCCCCTTCCACAACATGTGGGAATTATGGGAGCTACAATTTAAGATGAGATTTGGGTGTGGACACAGTCAAATCATATCAATGCCCATCGGGTTCATATTACCCAATCCCTACACCCTAAACAAACAAACAACAACAAAA
The DNA here is from genome assembly GCF_003255815.1 of Theropithecus gelada. Lineage (NCBI taxonomy): Eukaryota > Metazoa > Chordata > Mammalia > Primates > Cercopithecidae > Theropithecus > Theropithecus gelada. Next base: position 22,074,322 of record NC_037676.1, read on the forward strand.
CAAGAAATGTGGTTTGACTATAAGGTAACACGCAAGAATTGGAAAAACATGGCCAGGATCTCAGAGTGGTCTCAGATTCAAATCTGGCTTCTGCAAATGGGGAAGAGTTTTAGGGTCTTCAAGGGCTACATAAGAAGTTAAAGTGCTCAGCATAGTGACTGTCTCAGTCACCAAAATTATAAAATCAGCAACAATCTGAATAAAATCCAGGAGGCATATCATCCGTCATTCCCATCCACCACTCTTGTGTAACAGGCTTTAATCATCCTCCCCAACTACACACACACTCTCTCAGACACACTGTTTCTCAGAGTTAATCATCTATGGCCAAATCGGTCTGAGTTTCTGTGCCACTTTCAAGGCAATGTTGAATCCACAAAAGGCAGGCAAGGGGGAGGTGATCAGAAGCCAAATCCAAAATGGCGTGCAACCTTGGTAAGCAACGAAATCACTGCAAGCAAGTCCAGGGATTACAGGGATGGGGCCCGTGGCATGAAAATTCCTGGAGGGGGAGTGCCGAGATTTGGCCTAGGCATAGATGCTGAGGTCAGGAAGGGTTTGGGTGGTTGGAAATAAGATGAGTGTACTGGGTGAAAGATGGCGGGAGTCCTGGGCTGGAGGGAGTACAAAACCAGTTTTTCTGAGATGACTCATCAAAAGTGGCCAGGGAGGCACCTTCTGAGCTGAGTCCCCAAGTGACATCCTACCTATGCCCTTCCTGCTTAGCTTGTCGCGTGCCTCACGTGAGGCTTATCACAGCAGACCTCGCCCTTGGCTCCATATACCTTTTGCATCTCCAGAAGCTGCCAGGCCAAGTTCTCATCCAAGCAATGCAACCTGGGCCAACAGTCAATTCTTCAGGCCTGTGCTTGTCCTATGAGAGCCAAACCCAGAGAACCCAGTGATGACAGGGGCCGCTGGTACAGAGACTATGGCCACATTTTCAGCTTGTCTGGAAATTTCTGGCTCCATAAGGTGGTCAGGTAGGAGTGCTGGTCTGAAGTTCATTAAGAGCCCGTGATCTGGAACTTTGTGGCCCATCACAGCATTGGATCCTGTCCAGAAGCCTAAGGAGCAATAGCAGCAGGCACCAAGTGTCACATCACTGAAGCTGGCCGGGCTTGGCTGCTACAATGCCAGCTGGTGCTGGGTCACCAGGGACCATTCATCAAAGTAATGTCATCCACAGGGTAGTGGCATATAGAGAGAGACCTGCAGGTCCTCACATTTACTGAGGGGACAGACCTTGTCAGCTACCTGTGAAGCTGATCAGTTTCACTGGTGCTGATCACATGCCTCTTCTGGGCCTCTTTTTTAAGAATGATTCTAATATTCTCACTGCGTCTCCAGACTGCATTGGCCCCCACTACCAGTGACAGGATGTCTCCATCCTCTTTAGCATGACACAAACTAGCTTCAACCTGCTACCCTGAGCTCCAGCCATGTTGACCTGTGCGCAAGGCGTTCCAACTGCTTTTACACCTCCCTGCCTTTGGACTTGCCATTTCCTGTTCTAGAATATCACATATCCACTTCATGAACACCTACTCTTTAAGAATCTACTCAAGTGTGTGTATAAAACATCCTAAGGAATCTGCCAAAAACTATTAAAACTGGTAAATGAGTTCAGTAAGGTTACGGGATAACAATATTAATATACAAAAATTAACTATATTTCTACATACAATGAAAAATTCAAAATGAAATAAAGCAATCCCATTTACAATAGCATCAAAAATAATAAAACACTTGGGAGTAAGTTTAACAAAAGAAGTGTAAACTTTATACTCTGAAAACTACAAAACATTGTTAAAAGAAATTAAAGAAGATCTAAATAAATGGAAAACATCCCATGTTCATGGATTAGAAGACTTAAATGGTTAAGATGAGAATACTCCTCAAATTGATCTACAAATTCAACACAATTTCTATCAGAATCCCAGCTGACTTCTTTGTAGAAGCTGGCAAGCTGATTGATTCTAAAATTCCCATGGAAGTGCAAGAGACCCAGAATAGCCAAAACAATTCTGAAAAGGAGAACAAAGTAAGAGGACTCATACTTCCTGTTTTCAAAACTTACTACAAAAGTCAAGGCAGTATGGTACTGGGATAAGGAGAGACATATAGATCAATGGAATAAAACTGAGAGTCCAGAAATAAACTCATATATATATCTACGGTCAATTGGTTTGTACAAGGTCCCAAGATCATTCAATAGGGAAAGAATAGTCTTCAAAAAACAGTGCTGGAACAACTGCATAGCCACATGCAAAAGAATGAAGTTGGAACCCAACCTCACAGCATTTACAACAATAACTGAAAATGGATCAAAGACCTAAATGTAAAAGCTAAAACTGTAAAACTCTTAGAATAAAACATAGAGTAAGTCTTCATGGATTTGGCAGTGATTTCCTTTTTTTTTTTTTTTTTTTGAGACGGAGTCTCGCTCTGTCACCCAGGCTGGAGTGCAGTGGCGCAATCTCGGCTCACTGTAAGCTCCGCCTCCCGGGTTCACACCATTCTCCTGCCTCAGCCTCCCGAGTAGCTGGGACTACAGGGGCCCGCCACCACGCCCGGCTAGTTTTTTTTTGTATTTTAGTAAAGACGGGGTTTCACCGTGTTAGCCAGGATGGTCTCGATCTCCTGACCTCGTGATCCACCCACCTCAGCCCCCCAAAGTGCTGGGATTACAGGCGTGAGCTACCGCGCCCGGACTGGTAGTGATTTCTGAAGACATTACACCAAAAGCACAAGAAACAAAAGGAAAATACATGTAAATTAAACTTTATCAAAATAAAAAAAGCTTCTGCACATCAAACAGAAAATGTTTTGAAGATGCTTTAGGAACCAGGGCAGCAGTGGTGATGGTGATAAAAAAGGGTGATGACCAAATAGTTACCGCACTTATTCTACTGTTTTGTCATTGTCTATTTGCATGTCTGTTTCTCTTTTAAGCTGGTGATCCCTCTAGAGGGTAAGCATCTGTAGCTTATACGCTTCTGGATCCCCTGTGCTCAACACAGAATAGACGTCGAATAAATGTGATTTGAACTGGAAAGAAAAAAGACACTGTCAAGAAAGGGAAAAGATAACCCACAGAATGGGAGAAAATATTTATAAATCATATATCTGCAATGGTCTAGAATTCAGAATATGTAAAAATCATTTATAATTTAACAATAAAAAGACAAGAAACCCAGGCCGGGCGCAGTGGCTTATGCCTGTAATCCCAGCATTTTGGGAGGCCAAGGTGGGTGGATCATCTGAGGTCAGAAGTTTGAGACCAGCCTGGCCAACATGGCAAAACCTCGTCTCCACTAAAGATACAAAAATTAGCCAGATGTGGTAGTGCGTGCCTGTAGTCCCAGCTACGCAGGAGGCTGAGGCAGGAGAATCGCTTGAACCCAGGAGGTGGAGGTTGCAATGAGTTGAGATCGTGCCACTGCACTCTAGCCTGGGTGACAGAGTGAGACTCTGTCTCAGGAAAAAAAAAGACAACCAACCCAAATAAAAATGGGCAAAAACTTAAATAGACACTTCCCCAAAGAAGATATACAAATGGCTTACAAGCACATAAAAAGATGTGCTACATCACTCGTCATTAAGCAAACACAAAGTACCATGAGACACCACTTCTTACCCATAAAGGTGGCTGGAATTTTTTTCTAAGTGGAAAATAAAAAGTGTCGGCAAAGACGTGGAGAAATTAGAACCTTCATATGTTGCTAGTGGAAATGTAAAATGCTACAGCCACTGTGAAAAACAATTTGGTGATTCCTCAAAAAGCTAAATGTAGAATTACTATATGACCCAGCAGCCCCTCTCCTAAGTACATACCCCCCAAAATTGAAACACATCGAAACAGGTGTTCAAACAAAACTTTCACATGAATGTTCATAGCAGTACTATTCATAATGCTCAAAGGGTGGAAACAATCCAAATGTCTGTCAACTATAAATGGATTAACAAAATAATAAAACTATTCCATTAACAAAAATGGAAAACAATAGAATATTATTCAGCCATAAAAAGTAATGAAATAACTGACACATGCTACAACATGGGTGAGGCTTAAAAACATTAGGGGAGCACTGTTGCTCACGCCTGTAATCCCAGCACTTTGGGAGGCCAGGGCGGGTGGATCACGAGGTCAAGAGATCGAGACCATCCTGACCTACATGGTGAAACCCCGTCTCTACTAAAAGTACAAAAATTAGCTGGGCGTTGTGGCACACGCCTGTTGTTCCAGCTACTCGGGAGGATGAGGCAGGAGAATTGCTTGAACCCAGGAGACGGAGGTTGCAGTGAGCTGAGATGGCGCCACTGCACTCCAGCCTGGTGACACAGCAAGACTCCGTCTCAAAACAAAAAAACAAACAAACCCCACATATTTACACAAATTATCCAAAATTGGCAATATAGAGACAGAAACTAGATTAGTGGCTGTTTAAGGCTGGGAGGATAGGCGGTGGTGGCTAACGGATACGGACTTCTCTTTATGTTGATGAAAACATTTTAAAGTTGACTGGGGTGATATTTGCACATACCTGTGAATATACTGAAATACATTGACTTGTACATTTTAATGGGTGAATTGGCTGATACGCAAATTATATTTCAATAAAGCCTTTTTTAAAAGAATCCACTTTGATGACACTTGAAAGTGTCATGCAGGCAGCATGGGGTTGGTTGCCAGGCATCAGAATATTACTCTTAAGACTTTATTATTATTATTTTATTATTTTTGGAGGCAGAGTCTCATTCTGTCGCCCAGGCTGCAGCACAGTAGCACGATCCTGGCTCATTGCAACCTCCACCTCAGCCTCCTGAGTAGCTGGGATTACAGACATGCACCACCACGACTGGCTAATTTTTGTACTTTTAGTAGAGATGGGGTTTCACCCTGTTGCCCAGGCTGGTCCCGAACTGCCGAGCTCAGGCAATCCCCCCACCTTGGCCTCCCAGTGTGCTAGGATTACAGGTGTGAGCCACGGTGCCCAGCCTTATTTCTAAATACACACATGAACTATCAGAGTCACTAATAAATCATTCTACTTAAGAAGAGAGAGAGGGCCAGGCACGGTGGCTCACGCCTGTAATCCCAGCACTTTGGGAGGCTGGGGCAGGTGGATTGCCTGAGGTCGGGAGTTTGGGGGTAGCCTGACCAACGTGGAGAAACCCTATCTCTACTGAAAATATAAAACTAGCTGGGTGTGGTGGCGCATGCCTGTAATCCCAGCTACTCGAGAGGCTGAGGCAAGAGAATTGCTTGAACCCGGGAGGCAGAGGCTGCAGTGAGCCAAGATCGGGCCACTGCACTCCAGCCTGGCAACAAGAGTGAAACTCCGTCTCAAAAAAAAAGAGAGAGAGAGAGAGAGAGAGAGAGAGAGATATCAGACGGGAAGGGAAGGAGGAAGGAAGGAAATGAGGAGGGCAGACAGGATATAGCCAAAGAATGCCTAGACTCATGCTTCAGCAGAAGCTGCCAGAAAGGCAGTTCTCCAGGTGGATTTGAACCCTACAATGGCCGAGGGGCAGCCTGGAATGATCCCTAGTGGTGATCCCCTAACACAGCTACAACTGCAAATCTCAACAGGCTGTACCCTCCATCCTTAAGATGTTTTAAGGAAAGGAGCTACTTAAATCTCCTAACTAATCTGTGATTATAAACTGACTCTTTCAAATCACAGATTATAAACTGTGTTCTTTCAAATATCTCTTCCAAACCCCCTCATAGTAGAGAAAATCAACATCCAGTCCCAAGATCTTGAGGTGTAACTGAAGCAGCCATATTTGGGCATGAAAACGTGTTTGAAATCTCCTGCTTTGCCTTTAAATTCATGCACTCTTGCTAATGTTCCATTCTTGATGTAGTAGCAAGGGCACGTTCAGTTTGTAAAAGTCCATCCATAACAGGCATTTGTACACCAATGTTCACAGCAGCATTATTCCCAGTCACCAAAAGGTGAAAACAACCCACATGTCCACCAGGGGAAGAGGAGATAAACAAATGTGGTCTATCCATACAGTGGGATATTATTCAGGCTCAAAAAGCAAGGACATTCTGACGCCGGTTACAACATGAAAAAACCCGGAAGCCATGCTAAGTAAAACGAGCCAGACACGAAAAGACAAATATCACATATTCCACTTACATTAAGTACCTAGAGTTCAGTCATACTCACGGAGACAGAAAGTAGAAGTAGAATGGGGGCTGCCAGGGATTGGTGGGAGGGGGCGATGGGAGTTAGTGTTCAATGGGCACAGAGTTTCTGTTTTGGAAGATGCAAAAGTACCAGAGATGGCTGATGGTGATGGTAGCACAGCAGTGTCAATATACTTAACGCCACTGCACTGTACACTTGAAAATAGTTAAGATGGTGAGTTTTATGTTATTTATACTTTACCACAATAAACACAAAAGCAACCCAAAAAGCCTATATGGGTATATACTTAGGATCAGTGTGATTTTACTGATATGCTATTCTTGGGGTGGGTGAAAGCATCTTTAGAAATATGCTTTTCCGGCCGGGTGTGGTGGCTCACGCCTGTCATCCCAGCACTTTGGGAGGCCGAGACGGGCGGATCACGAGGTCAGGAGATCGAGACCATCCTGGCTAACACGGTGAAACCCCGTCTCTACTAAAAATACAAAAAATTAGCCGGGCATGGTGGCGGGCGCCTGTGGTCCCAGCTACTCAAGAGGCTGAGGCAGGAGAATGGTGTGAACCCGGGAGGTGGAGCTTGCAGTGAGCCAAGATTGTGCCACTGCACTCCAGCTTGGGAGACAGAGCAAGACTCTGCCTCAAAAAAGAAAAAAAAAATGCTTTTCCCTGGGTATCATGGTGGACGCCTGCAATCCCAGCTACTCGGGAGGCTGAGGCAGGAGAATCTCTTGAACCTGGAAGGTGGAGGTTGCAGTGAGCTGAGATCGCACCACTGCACTCCAGCCTGGGTGACAGAGTGAGACTCTGTGTCAAAAAAAAAAAAGAAAAAGAAAAGAAATGTGCTTTTCTCAATTTTATATTTGTAATTGTTTTAGAAAGATATTTAGAAAAGTATCTTTCTCACTACATTTTTGAGTCATGCAGGCACCCTGAAGAGCTGTACTGTGTTTACCTTGGTACCCCAATGGTATATCAGGACAAGACTGGGGGCACAAGAAGTTCATGGATCCAAGTTCCAGAAAGATATTATAAAGAAACTGCAAATCAAGTTGTTCACAAGTCATTACCATAAGTTACCTTGTCATAAGTGTATGTTTTATAGGCAAGCGGCATCATTTTTGTAGAAGATATCCTCGGCACTTTGCTGGCAACACATCAAGGAGGATATGTCTGTTGGCACAGGACATCCAGAGGGCCAGCTGTGTCTGCCTGTCTGACATGGATTGTAGGAATGAAAAAACTAAAAAGAAAACATCGCTCTTTGCTTGGAAGACTATAATTAAATATAATACTTAAGGTATCCCAAGTGAATGGATCAAAAGCCCTGGACAAGAAGAACCTACTAACTGTGTTCCTAACCACACCCTCAGCATCTGCTTAGTTCTTGTTCTCATCTGCCACACATGCTACTTGTCTGGTAATATTGTTACTGCCACAGGAAGTGCAAAAGATTTGTTAAAACTCTGGACAGAAATCTGAACTGAACAGTCCCCATCATCCTTTATCATCATCAATCAAGTGGCTATTCTTTCTTAGTTTGTTTTTGAGACAGGGTCCCACTCTGTTGCCCAGACTGGAGTACACTACAACCTTGACCTCCTGGGCTAAAGCAATCTTCCTGCCTCAGCCTCCCGAGTAGCTGGGACTATACCACGCCTGGCTAATTTTTTTTTCTTTTTTTGTAGAGACGGGGTCTCCCTATGTTGCCAGCTATTCTGAAAAGGTGCCTAGAGACGTCCCTGACGCTGGTCACGGAAGAAGGGCTGCCAACACGCTCGGCTAAGATGTGTTCCCTGCTGAGCAAGTGCTGTGTTGAACAGCAGTGGGTGCATGTGTGGAATGACTCAGGTGAGAGATTTCTGATGTCTTGCTTCAACTTACACAGGACTGAAGACTTAAGAGACTCAGCTGTGTGTTGCTCTGGCTGCATCTCTGTGAATGTCTGGTTGGCCCTTCCTTTTCTAGCCTGCAACTGCTATTCCCTGCTATTCTGTGAGCCTAGAGCAGGCCACTTCATCTGAGGCCTCATGGACCACCCAGGGTGTGAATGCCATGCAGACCGACCACAAAAGCCTTTCTCCAGGAGGAAATGGATGGTGACAGTAACAAGCTGCTCATTTAAAGCCAGGCAGCCCCTGGGAACAGGAAATCATATCTCCTTGCTGTGGTTTGAATACGTGTCCCTCCAAAAAAATTCATGTTGAAATTTAATCCCCAATGTGGCAGTTTTGAGAGGTGGGGCCTTTAAGAGGTGGTTGAGTCATGAGTGCTCTGCCCTCATAAACTGATGAATCCATTCATCAATTAATAGATGAATGGGTTATCAACAGAAGGGAATTGGTGGCTTTACAAGAGGAAGAGAGACTTGAGCTAGCATGTTACCATGCTCAGCCCCCTTACGATGTGATGTCCTGCATCACCTTGGGATTATGCCAAGTCCCCACCAGCAAGAAGGCCCTCACCAGATACAGCTCCTGGACTTTGGACTTCTCAGTCTCCATAACTGTAAGAACTAAATTCCTTTTGTTTAATAAACTACCAACTTTCAGGTACTCTGTTATAAGCAACAGAAAATGGACTAAAATACCTCCTAAGGCTCCCCAAATTTTAAAATGAAGGAAGCAGTCATGCTTGTGCAACTGCAGCTGCTGGTGTGGAATCACCTAGAAATTCTTCCTCCATGAAGACAGCCTATTAGCTAAGGAAAAAGAATCTATGACCGTCAGAAGGCAGGGTGGTTTAAGGTTAATGTCTTGCCACTTTGCAGTTCCTCCAGCTGAATGGAATTGGGTTGACCAGTTTCTCTGCCTCTAACTGGCTATTTTATGGAAGGTCGGTTCATTCCCTATTTCAAAGCAACAAGCATAACAGCAGAACATCTAGGAATCCTGTGAAAAGGGAATTCTTTTTCCCACATGACCTGCCAAGAAAGGAGAATTCCAACTCACGAGTCTCATTAACAAGGGGGAGAAATTTCTCCATCACTGCATTTCAAAAGCAAATAAACATAAGTAATGAAAATGCTAAAAGCAGAAGGCTCTGGTGTTGTATTAGTCTGTTCTCATGCTGCTAATAAAGACATACCTGAGACTAGGTACTTTGTAAAGGAGGTACTTTGTAAATGCCACATGGCTGGGGAGGCCTCACAATCATGGCAGAGGACAAAGGAAGAGCAAAGGCACATCTTACACGGTGGCAGGCAAGAGAGCATGTGCAGGGGGACTCCTATTTATAAAACCATCATATCTCATGAGATTTACTCACTACCACAGGAACAACTGGGGAAAGATCTATCCCCATGATTCAATTACCTTTCATCGGGTCCTTCCTACAACACATGGGAATTATGGCAGCTACAATTCAAGATGAGATTTGGGTGGGGACACAGCCAAGCCATATCAGGTGTTACATATCTTCATTGGTCAAATTGCAGAATAAAGTTGTGCATAAACTAACGATTTCAATGGGAAGCCTACATACCCCCACTTCTCTGTCATAGGATTTGAGGGCTTCAGCATGAAGGTACCAGCTGTCAGAGTACTCAGGTGACGCTCAAAGAAGGGAGATTGTCCTCTACCAGATTTCTTTCTGGGGCCTTTGTTTCTTCCAGGAATCCCAGCAACAGTTAATTCACTCATCCTATTTTTTTTTTTTTTTTTGAGACGGAGTCTCGCTCTGTAGCCCAGGCTGGAGTGCAGTGGCCAGATCTCAGCTCACTGCAAGCTCCGCCTCCCGGGTTCACGCCATTCTCCGGCCTCAGCCTCCCGAGCAGCTGGGACTACAGGCGCCCGCCACCTCGCCCGGCTATTTTTTGTATTTCTTAGTAGAGACGGGGTTTCACCGTGTTAGCCAGGATGGTCTCGATCTCCTGACCTCGTGATCCGCCCATCTCGGCCTCCCAAAGTGCTGGGATTACAGGCTTGAGCCACCGCGCCCGGCCCACTCATCCTATTTTTATACCTTGGAGTCAAATAATGAGGAAGTATACTGCTCTCCAGTTCAGAAAGGGCAGCTCTGAGCTCTTACAGTTTTGCAATGAGCTAGGAAACAAACCCTGGCTTCCTGACTTTGCAGTTCATTTATCTCAAGCACCAAATGTCCAATTACTAAATATTTACACAGGGATTTCTGACAGCAGGTGTATAGGAAGTGATAAGTCCAGGATGAAGCCTGAGCCAAGAAGAACTCTTCAGAGAGCAGCTGAGAGTCCATGAGTAACCTGGAGAACCAGAACCACCAAAGCCCAGCCATGAGGAGGCTGGGTTAGACCCTGGCTCCCTGGGTCACCAGCTGTGCCCTCTGGACAGCTTATCTGTTTACCCATTTCCTCAGCTGAGAAATGAATTTGAAAATACCCACCTAACTCTTTAGTGGGACCTTGTGAGAATCAAATGACATCGTGGACAGAAAAGTGGTTTGAAAGGAATAACATACAATAGGAATGTAACAAGTTACACAAATTAACAGAACTCAGATCGACTATAAAAAAAGACATTTTGGGGAAAATTGGGAAATGTTTAAATATAGACTGCTATCTGGCATTAGATGATACCAAATAGTTTTTTTTTTTTAGTTTTCTTAGGTCTAAAGATAACATCATAGTTATTTAATATCTTTAGAAATCACACTGAAATACGTAGCAACGAAATGACATGATGTATGGGATTTGCTTTAAACTACTTCAATGACAGAGAAAGGGACAGATGACGTACATGTGGCAAAATCGCTGTTGAAACTCAGTGAGAAGCTTATGAGTCATCATTACACCCTTCTCTCTACCTTTCTGCATACTTGAAATTTTTTTCGAATAAAAAGTAAACAATGTAGTGTTTTCTGGGACTCAACACCTTCGCTGATGGTCATGTCCAGAGCACAGAAAATCTGTTTCCTTCACAAAGCCCTTCCACACTGGCCATCTAGAGGTCAAAGGACAAGGACTTGGGAAGAGGCCAGGAAAGGCCAGGCAAGGAGCCCAGTTGGAAAGAAAATAAATAGAAGCATCTTTGCAGAATCTCCTATCTGTGATGCTTAAAATGTCAGCCAATGTGTGATGTCAAGTACATGTTTCGTTTTCAGACCTGAGTTTCATACTCAATTTTGTCACTCAATGCCTAAGTGACCTTAGACTAAGTCACTTTCTAACACAAACTTACAGGGAAGCAAATGCACGTGCATGCACAAACACACATATACATACACACACATGCACACATATGCACTCATATACACACAAGTGCACACGCGCATGCAAACTCATACATATGCAAACATGCACACAAACACCAATATACATACACACACATACAGGTGTGCACACACATGCATACAGGAATGCATATGCACACACATAAACATGCAAACATGCACACAGGAATACACACGCGCACACACACACACATGCAAACATGCACGCAAACATGCACACAAATACACATACAAGTGTGCACACAGGACCACATAAGCACACACATGCACATACACATACACACACTTGCACACACATATACACCCATGTATGCACATAAACACGCACCAGTGCCCATATATACACAAACACACGTGTGGGCACACGCGCGCACACATACATGTGCGCACACATACACGTGCACACATGCATACACAAGCGTGCCCGCGCACACACACACACATATACACACACACACAGATTAGTGACTCAATTTTCTTGGGGAGAGCACTGGTAGCCACCAGGGACCCATGAGGCGCATGCATTTTGTCATGGGTCTGATGGCCATTCCAGGGCAGATGTTAGGGACCAGGAAGAGGAATGGGACAAAGGTGAGGAGAGAGATTAAAAATTTAGTCAAGTTAGGATGCAGTGAGTCAGTCACTTACATGGGAGCTGCCCAGGGAAATGAACTCTTCCTCTTCCATCCTAAACCCCACCCCTGACCATTAAGTACACGATACACCATCAATAACTAATTCATTCCACCAAAGATGACAAATGGTGTTTTGGGGTTCCAGGACAGACAGGCTAGCGGTGGTGTAGGGGAGGGACCTGGAGTAAGAGGTACGGTTTCAGTCCCCACACTGACTAACCCAGTGGCCCTGAGTCTCATCGTTTTTCTTCCTCTGGGAGTAAAAAAAAAAAAAAAAAGTACTGGTTTTGAGATCTCCGCAGTTTCAAGATCTTAGGGACAAAACTAATTTGGAGCATGTTTCTGTCATGCACATCTCTCCCCTCATCAGGGCTTGGAGTTTCCTAACCGTGTTGAGTAGTTCAGCCCCCTCCCTCGCCGAGTTCTGCGGTGTTCTCTTCCTCTCACCCTAGCTCCGCCCCGCACTCCTGCAGTTTTTTGATGGGTCTTAGCCCGGGCACGGAGAGGAGGGAACCTCGCTTGTTTCTCCCAATCATCTCTATTCCAGCGCTGATTCCTGGGACACTTTAGGCAGGCAGCTATAGCTGGAAGGCTTCCAGATTTGGGTTGGTGAGAAGCGACGCGGTGGGCAAAGCTTCTGCGTAAAAGTTGTAGGCACTGGGGACCGCGGGACCAACGGCGCAAGATTGGGATCAGCTGTAGCCGTGGGTTCGCTCGTGCCCGTTCTTTCCAACTCCAGGGCTTCTCGATATGAGGCGGGAAAGGGTCCCTGGTCCCCGGAGAGCCAGGGAGACTTGGGAGTGCATACCTGGCGTGCCGAGCGCGCCTCTGCTCCCGCAGGACTCAGGCGCTCCCGCGCTCCCAACAGCCTTTCGGGCAGGCTGGGGGTTGAACCGGGTTCAGGCAGTGGGCGCTACAGCTCCCGGGCGCAGCCCCCGTGTTCCCGCCCCTACTCCGTCCCAGCCCAGCACTCTCTACATCCCCAAAACCACAGCCCCGAGGGCACCCACTGTCTCACGCCCCGTCGCCCCGCGTGCCCAACTCCTCAAAGCCAGAACTCGGAAGACGCTGTCCCTGGAGCCACGCTGCACTCTCCAAGACGCCCAACACGCACCGAGACTCGACTGGCTGTGTCCCGCGTGACTACGGGCTCTCGGGACGATCAAGGGATCCAGCGCCTCACTCCCCGGGCGCGCCAGCAGCCGCGCCGCACCCGGCCCAGACGAGGTGGAGCTGGGCGGGGCCGCCCGGGGACGCAGGAGGACCATTTAGCCTGCACGTCCTCTCATTGCTCCCCACAAGAAGTCTTCAGGAACCGCCAGGCACTTTCGAGAGGCAGCCCCGCGCAGGGCGAAGCCTGGAGACCCCACAGGGACGCTCCCGCTTTCTCGCGAACCGCTTCGGGGAGGGGGTGGCGCGGGAAGCGCTCTTACTTGGTTTCAGGGATCCGCAGTGGCCCGGCTGGGACCGCGCTCTCCACGGTGGTCTCCCTCTGCTTCAGCCGCCACGGAGCCCCTTTCCCCAGCAGAGGAGGCAGCTGAGGTCTTCGATGGCTGGAGAAAGCAAGCACCAACTGCAGGTAGCCGCGCGCAGGAGTCGCGCGTTTACTCTCTTCCCCCTTACTTTTAACCAGAGGAGGATGGCAAACCCCTCCCCGGACCCACCTCCTTCCCCGAAGGCGGCTGCCGCTGAAGGCCCGGCCTCCAGCCTCTTTTGTTGTAATTCGAGAGCGGCCCCTCCCAGCGCCAGAGGGAGCTCCGCGGGGGAGGCCAAGGCCTGCGGGGCAGCCCTTCCCAGGCTCCTCGCGCCCGGGTTTCCGGAGCCTGAGAAGCCGGGAAGGGGGCCTTTCCTCGGGAGATTCCTCTACCCCTTCCCCCACGCAGCGCTCCCAGAATTTAACCCTTCGATGCCCTTATCCAGCAGCCTTAGGGCCCGTGCCTTGTTCACCTCCTATCCCGAAAACCCTGGCTCTCCCTGGCACATAGTACACGCTCAATTAAAGCTGCCGAATGAAAGTGTTGAGAAACTTGCATCCATCTCGCCTGGGTTTCACCTCCCTTTTCCTGCAGGGGGAAAACCGATCCTGAACGAGTAAACAAACAGCCCCCTTTCGGCCAGCAGATCACATCTATGGGCTTGGCCAAGCCTCTCCTCCGAGGACTAATTTTCTTCTTTGTAAATTCAACGCTTTGGATTCCGTGACCTCTGGAGTCCTTCCTGGAATGGCAGGGCTGGGATTAACAAGCCCTGTGCTTGGGGACTGAACAGGACACAGCTAACGGGTGGCCATTGTGCAGAAGGACCTCCTGTGCCTGGCTCTGAGGCTCCTGGGTGAGGGATGGGCACGCTGGGAGAGCCCTCTGCACAGAGAGGGCTCCTTAAGCAACACCAGGGCTTTGCCAGGCCCAAGGAGGCAGCTAACTGCAAAACAAGGGACCCCTGTGCCGAAGCGGACTGTCACCTGAAAGGCAGCTCCTTTCTCAGTCCTCTCTTACTCCACCCACTGACTAGACAAACCCTTCCCAAATCTCACCTCCAGCCCAGGCTTCTCTCCTAAGCCACGGATATTTAAATCCATTGGCCCCAGAAGGACTTTCACCTGGACATTCCCATGGCCATAGCTAACCAGGCAGGCCCCAAACCTTGACCCCTGTGAGCTCTCCCAGGCTCTCCCGTTGCCTCCTCCTTATCCTCCCCACTGATTAGTCTCTAGCTCTGGTGGGCAGTAGAGGGAAAGAAAGAGTCAGAGGAAGGGGGTGTAGTTATCAAAGGCAGGGGGAGGGATCTTTGTGGTGGTGGAATTGTTCAGTATCTTGAGATACAGAAAACCACAGAGGTGATAAAATTGTATAGAACTTAATACACCAAATAAAATTTCAGCCTGTAGTCCCAGCTACTCGGGAGGCTGACAGGAGAATGGCGTGAACCCGGGAGGCGGAGCTTGCAGTGAGCCGAGATCGCGCCACTGCACTCCAGCCTGGGCGGTGAGCAAGACTCCATCTCAAAAAAAAAAAAAAAAAAAATCCTCCGTGGCTCCAGGGTCCTCAAAATGTAATCTGAATCCCTTGATTAAGCTGACAGGGCCCCTGGGGCATTTCCAGCCTGCCCATCTCCCAACCCCATCTCACCTCTCCCCCTGGGCCTTACTTTCTGTGCTCCTATAAGCCTTCTATTTCACACCCCAGGGCCTTTGAACATGACATTCCCTTGTCTTCTCTGTACAGTAATGCCTGGTTATTGAGCTTTCACTCAGCTGTCACACCCTACACAGTGCCTGGATATACCAGATGCTCAATAAATGCTAGTGAAACTGGGCTTTCCGCTTTCCCCATCTCCCATCCTTTCACTTCTAGTCCTATGCCCTCCTGCTAAAGCATTCACCAATAAGGTAGAAAATGAAAGGAGACCAACGTTGTAAATAATCTTTGTTACAAAGAAAAGCAAACTTCTTTTGAAATATTCAGAAAATATGTAAAAATATAAGGAAGAAATTGTCACTCTGGTGTTTTATCACCCATAAATACCCTACTGTTTGGGTATTTCCTTCAGAATATTTGTTCAACCAAATTGTAGTGATGCCTGATTTTTTTTTTTTTTTTTTTTTTTTTTTTTTTTTTTGAGACAGAATCTAGCTCTGACTCCCAAGCTGGAGTTCAGTGGCGCAATCTTGGCTCACTGCAACCTCCGCCTCCCAGGTTCAGGCGATTCTCATGTCTGTCTCAGCCTCCCGAGTAGCTGGGATTACAGGCATGCACTACCATGCGTGCCTAATTTTTGTATTTTTAGTAAAGACAGGGTTTCACCATGCTGGCTGGGCTGGCCTCGAACTCCTGGTTTCAAGTGATCCACCCACCTCTGCCTCCCAAAGTGCTGGGGTTACAGACGTGAGCCACTGCACCTGGCCTCTGATTTTTTTTTTTTTTTACCATATCATTTTGTGTTCATTTTTCAATGTAATTTTTAATGGTTTTAGACAGTTCTGGTCTGAAATTATTGTACAATGGAGTCATTTCTCCATTATTGGATATTCAGTTGTTTACAGCTTTTTGCTAGTGTAAATTACACCATGACAATTATCCTTTGAAAGTAATATTTATTGATTGGGTACAGTGTGGTTTCTGCTAATTGTTACAGATGAAAAAGCCCAGGCCCAGAGAAGTGATTTTCCCAGCGTCACAGAGCCGGTGAATGACCGAGCTGGGAGAACCAAAAGGAGCTTGACCCCTCCAGCGATTATTAGTGGCCCACACTGGAGGCCTCAGTAAGTCCATCTCTGCCTCACCATGTCCTCACTTCCAAGAGAAAATGAGTAAAGTATTTGAAGCTTGCACTGGGTGGTTTATTGATGCACTTTTGTTGAGCTGAAATGAAGACCTAGGAGACTACTTCAGGACAGCAGTAGACTCTTGTCCCAGATGAAACAAAATGATGGTGGTATGCCTTATGTCTGTAAGTCTGGATACACCTCCCACCCTGCCACCTCCACCACTCAGGTCCTGCACTGCTGCAGAGGCAGAGTCGTACAATGAGTTCAGGGCATGCTTGTGCAGTCAGGGGACCTGGGTTCACATCTTGGCTCCACTGATGGAGTTCATTGATGTGAACTCCCTTTTCCTTCACATGCTTCATCTGTACGAAGCGCCTCACTCAAAATGCTCCTAAGAGGTTGGGTGGGGTGGCTCACGCTTGTAATCTCAGCACTGTGGGGGGCCAAGGTGGGCGGGTTGCTTGAGTCCAGGAGTTTGAGACCAGCCTGGGCAACATGGCAAAACCCTGTCTCTACAAAAAATATAAAAATTAGCCAGGCATGGTGGTGCGAGCTTGTAGTCCTAGCTACTTCGGGGGCTGGGGCAGAAGGATTGCTTGAGCCCAGGAAGTCAAGGCTGCATTTGAGCTGAGATCACGCCACGGCCCTCCAGCCTGGGTAACAAAGTGATACCTGTTAAAAAAAAGAAAAAAAAAAAAAGAAAAAAACAGCTCCACAGGAGTAAAAGGACTGAATGGGCTCAGAACAGTCCCTGGTATGGTACTTGTACAATAAATGTTGCATTGTGAGGAGGGTATCTTGGAGGAGGGCACAGTGACTCCTTGTCCCTCAGGGCTTCAGACCCCACACAGGGAGAGGGAAGGCAATGCCTCCAGCCCACCCCATCCCCCCCCATCCCCAGGGCTCATGTGAATTACTGCATTAGGATCCATTCCCAGAATGTGATTACTGAGTCAAAGGCTAGCGGCTATTTTTTCTTTTTTTTTTTCCCTTGGCTTTTGCACTCTCTTACCAAATCACTCTCCTACCAGTCTGGGCAGACTTAGATTGAAAGAAGCATAGCATGTCCCAGTAGGCACAGGCTGAGGCTCCAGGGAGGCCCAGCGAATGCTGTAGCCGGTCTGTGCCTTCATGCTGCTTATATGCCAGGGTAGGAGACCGACAAGACACAAAGACACAGAAATGAGGAAATGTGGGAGTCGGGTGGTGACGGAGTGCTACAGAGAAAACTAAAGCTGGTGAGGAGGACAGAAGGTGAAGGAGGCTCAGGTGCTAGTCCAGTGGGGGTGGCTAGGGAAGGCCCGTCTGATGAAGTGGGAAAGTCGGAGTGATTTTAGTAGGTATTAGTAATGATTACTTAGATGAATAAAAATGCAGAAACGAGTAGTTAAATTTATAGAACTGAAGAAGAGTTCTTTGTGGTCTATTTGTTAAATTAAATGGGGAAACCAATCAACTAACCAATCAAACAAACACTGATCCAGCCGTGTGGGAAAGTGATTTGGAAATATAGTCACGCATAATGACATTTCAGTTGAGATAGTCCAGGTATATGACGGCTGTCCCGTATCACTTGGTGGTCTCATAATGTTATAATGGAGCTGAAAAATTTATCTCTGCTATTGACACCATAGCTGTTGTGACATTGTAGTGCAAGAAATTATTCATGTGTTTGTAGTGATGCTGGTGTAAACAACCTACAGGCTGCCAGTCATATGACAGTCTAGCACATGTCACTATGTACAGTACATAATAATTGATAATAATAAATCACTGTGGTGCTGGCTTATATGTTTACTATATTATACTTTTAATTGTTATTTTAGGGTGCACTTTTACTTATTTAAAAAAAAACTGTCTAGGTGTAGTGGCTCATGCCTGTTATCCCAGCACTTTGGGAGGCCAAGGTGGGCGGATGACCTGTGGTGGGGAGTTAGAGACCAGACTGGCCAACATGGTGAAACCCTGTCTCTACTAAAAAAAAATATAAAAATTAGCCTGGGCATGGTGGCAGGTGCCTGTAATCGCAGTTACTCGGGAGGCTGAGGTAGGAGAATCACTTGAACCCAGGAGGTGGAGGTTGTAGTGAGCCAAGATCACGCCACTGCACTCCAGCCTGGGTGACAAAGTAAGACTCCCTCTCAAAAAAAAAAAAAAAAAAAAAAGCCTAACTATAAAACATCCTCAGTCAGGTCCTTCAAGAAGTACCCAGAAGAAGGCATTGTTATCCTAGGAGATGACAGCTCCATGTCTGTTAACGCCCCTGAAGACCTTTCCAGTGGGCCAAGATGTGGAGGTGGAGGACTGACATTGATGATCATGACCCTGCGTGGGCCTAGGCTAATATGCATGTTTGTGTCTTAGTTTTTAACAAAGAAGTTTACAACACAGACAAAAATAAATAATTTCAAAAATAGAAAAAAGCTTACAGAATACGAGAAAACAATTTGGAACAGCTGTACAAAGTGTGTTTTAAGCTAAGCGTTATTAACAAGAGTCAAAAAATGTCTTAAAAGCCATTTATAAAGTAAAAGAGTTACAGTAAGCTCAGGCTAATTTATCGTTGAAAAAAGAAATCTTGTGTATACATTGAGTGTAGCCTAAGTGTGCGGTGTCTATAAAGCCCACAGTAGAGAACAGTGTACATTCACTCACCATGCACTGCCTGACTCAGCCAAAGCAGCTTCCAGTCCTGCAAGCTTCCTTTATGGTAAATGCCCTCCCTAAACCGGTCTATCTTTTTTATTTTGAGACGGAGTCTGGCTCGGTCGCCCAGGCTGGAGTGCACTGATGCGATCTCAGCTCGCTGCAAGCTCTGCCTCCTGGGTTCACGCCATTCTCCTGCCTCAGCCTCCGGAGTAGCTGGGACCACAGGCGCCCGCCACCACACCCGGCTAATTTTTAGTATTTTTAGTAGAGACAAAGTTTCACCGTATTGGCCAGGATGGTCTCGATCCCTGACCTTGTGATCTGCCTGCCTCGGCCTCCCAAAGTGCTGGGATTACAGGCATGAGCCACCGCGCCCGGCTTTATCTTTTTTTTTTTTTTTTTTACTGTATCTTTTCTATGTTTAGCTATGTTTAGATACGCAAATACTTACCACTGTGTTACAAATGCCTGCGGTATTCAGAACAGTCTGAATATGCTATACAACTCTGTATTGTAGGAGCAACTGGCTATCCCATATACCCTAGGAGTGTAGTAAGCTGTACCCCCTAGGGTTGCGTAAGTACACTCTGTGACGTTTGCACAAAGACAAAATCGCCTAATGACAAATTTTTCAGAATGTATTTCCTCCTATCATTAAGCAATTCACGTCAGTGTATGCCAAGGGGTTGGTGTTCGATCTGGCCTTGGGGAGGGGATGGTCACAAAGATCACATATTCCACTGTTCCTATGTTGGCCAGATATCTATCAGGTCCTATGATTTGGCTTCCGTGTTTCTCATCATTCCAAACCTGAACATTTTATCACAACCACTTTTGATGAGTGTGGACATTTCTTCAGAGGAGAGAATGGGGAGGAGGCAGCGAACTCCCGCCTCCTCCGAGGAAGCAGCGCCCCTTAGTGGTCTGTCTGTCACACAGCAATGTGCGCTTGCTCTCTTCAGGGCCAAGATATACCAATGGGGTTAAAACCCTAAAAATCTGAAGATTTAAAGGGTTAAAAATATAAAGAGCCACCAGGTAACTTGAGAACTTGTGCTCCAAGCATCTTGTTTACAGACATGGAAGCCGAGGCCCAGAGAGCTGTCAACCCGAGCACCTTCCCTAGGAGGGTTTAGCAGGAGTGCTGAGACCAGACCCAGACCCAGGTCGGCTAAGCCCCAGGAGAGCTCCAAATCTGCTCAGAAAGCACAATTGTAAATTGCATATGTGTGCAGTCAGGAGCGGTTAGGACACATCTGCCTTTTTCCTAGGACACACAACGTTTTTACATTGAAAAGTGTAATTTCATTTCATCTATTTTCTAGGATGTAAAATTATTCTGTCAACCACAGCATGCTAACTTCATCCTTTCCTTTCCTTTTGCTTAATTTATTATTATTATTATTATTATTATTATTATTATTATTATATATACTTTTTGAGATGGAGTTTCACTCTTGTTGCCCAGGCTGGAGTGCAGTGGCACAATCTCGGCTCACTGCAACCTCCACCTCCTGGGTTCAAGTGATTCCCCTGCCTCAGCTTCCTGAGTAGCTGGGATTACAGGCGTGTGCCACTACGCCTGGCTAATTATTTATTTATTTATTTATTTTTGTATTTTTAGTAGACATGGGGTTTCACCATGTTGGTCAGGCTGGTCTTGAACTCCTGACCTCAAGTGATCCACCTGCCTTGGCCTCCCAAAGTGCTGGGATTGCAGGCATGAGCCACCACCGCACCTGGCCTTCTTTTGCTTAATTTATTATTAATCATCATCATTAACAGCCTGTTTGAGAGTACAGAACAGTTTACTTGGAGGAGCTCAAAGCTTCTCATAGCTTTCTCTAATGAAGAAAGCCATGCAGGGCAGTCCTCTGTATTCAGCAAAGAAGGAAATTCAGTCTGGGAGGGAGAAGCCTTCCATGAGACCAGGTTCCACAACTAATCTGCCCTTTCCATCACTCGCTTGGGCTGGGAGTGACTCAGTCCCTCCAACAACTTCTTGTGCTTGGAGCCCATTTGGGGCCCAGTTCAGCGTGACATCACTCAGCCTCCCCTGCTTTGAAGTGGGACCAGGATCAGAACAACTCAAGCAGCCTGGGAAGGTCCTATTCATAACAATAATAATGAAAAGTGTGCTTTCCTCTCCTGGGGATTACCATATCTGAAATCTTGCAATCAGAAATTAGTTCCTTTGAGTGAACTACCAATACATGCAACAGTGTTTTAGTCCATTTTCTGTTGCTATAACAGAATAGCACAGACTTAGTAATTTAAAATGAACAGAAATATATTTGACTCCAGGTTCTGGAGGCTGGGAAGTCCAAGGGCATGGCACTAGGAAGGGAGAGCAAACAAGAGAGCAAGAGAGGGCCAGAGTCCCCTTTATAAAAAGCCCACTCTTGAAATAACATTAATTCATTCATGAGGGCAGAGCTGTCATGACCTAGTCCCCTCTTATTAGACCCCAACTCCCAACTCTGATGCATTGGGGGTTAAGTTCCCAACGCATAAACTCTGGCATACATATTCAAACCACAGCAAGCAGTATGGTGGCATTTCAAACATATCAGGATGCCTACCCCAGCTCTGACACGTACAAAAAAGCCAGCTACAAAAGGGTGACATACTGTATGATCCACTCATAACTCTAGAAAACTCTAGAAAAGTCGGCCGGGTGTGGTGGCTCAAGCCTGTAATCCCAGCACTTTGGGAGGCCAAGACGGGCGGATCACAAGGTCAGGAGATCGAGACCATCCTGGCTAACATGGTGAAACCCTGTCTCTACTAAAAAATGCAGAAAACTAGCCAGGCGAGGTGGCAGGCGCCTGTAGTCCCAGCTACTTGGGAGGCTGAGGCAGGAGAATGGCGTAAACCCGGGAGGCGGAGCTTGCGGTGAGCTGAGATCCGGCCACTGTGCTCCAGGCTGGGTGACAGAGCGAGACTCCGTCTCAAAAAAAAAAATAAAAAAGAAAGAAAACTCTAGAAAAGTCAAAACTAAATGGCAAGGACTGAAAGCAGATCACTGGCGGCCTGAGGCTGGAGGTGGGGTGGGAGTGGCCTGGGAAGGAGCATGAGGGAGCTTTCTGTGGTGATGGAAATGGCCTATTCCTTGGTTGTGGTGGTGTTTATATTAGCATAGGTGTTTGTCTCAAACTCATGAAACTGAACACTTAAAATGGGTGACTTTAGGTAAATTACTCCATAATAAAGTTGATTTTAAAAATTAGTCCCTTGGGTGCCCCTCTTCTATCCTTTTTCAAAATGAAAAATTTGGGCCAGGCTTGAAGGCTCATGCCTATAATCCCAGCACTTTGGAAGGCTGAGATGGCAGGATAGCTTGATCTCAGGAGGTCAAGACTGCAGTGAACTATGATGATGTCATTGCACTCCAGCCTGGGCAACACAGCAAGATCCCATCTCTAAATAAATAAATGAAATAAAATAAAATGAAAAGTTTGGGGAAGAGTAATGAGGGGTAATAGAGCACAGTAGCTGGAGCAACACTGCCTGGGTTTGAATCCCAGCTCCACTACTTACTAACCATAACTGATCAAGTTATTTAACCTCACTGGGCCTCAGTTTTCTCACCTGTAAAATAGGCAGGGACCTCATAGGATTCTTGCAAGGCTGAAATGAATGTATGCATGTGAAGTGCTTAGAGCCCAAAGCCTGGCAGACAGCAAGTGCCGCTCAGTTTTAAACATTTACATGGACGTGACTTGTTAGACACAGACTCGCTTCAAATTGACAGCTTTTTTCTAGTTATGATTCTTTAAAAATGTTAAGACTAGTTTTAGATTTACAGAAAAAAATAAACAGAAAATGTAGAGAGCTCCCATATACCTCCCATACACAGTGAGTTTCCCCTACTATTTTCATCTTGCATTTCGGTGGTACATTTATCACAACTGATGAGCCAATATGGACACATGATTATTAACTGAAGTCCACAGTTTACATTAGGGCTCATTCTTTGTGTTGTACATTTGATGGATTTTCACAAATGAAAATTTGTGAAATTTTCATTTGCAGCATCATGCATCATGCATCATTGCAGCATCGTGAAGAATGATTTCACTGCCTTAAAAATTCCCTGTGTTCCACCTTTTTACCCCTCCCTTCCCCATAACCCCTGGCAACCACGGATCTTTTCACTGTCTCCATAGTTTTGCCAACTCCAGAGTGTCCCATAGTTGGAGTCATACAGTATGTAGACTTTCCAAGAGGGGTCTCTTTCACTTAATAATATACATACTTATTTATTTATTTATTTTTAGAGACAGAGTCTCACTATATTGCCCAGGCTGGTTCCAAACTCCTGGCCTTAAGTGATCCTCCCACCTCAGCCTTCCAAAGTGCTGCGATTACAGGAGCAAGCCACTGCAACCGGTCTCACTTAGTAATATACATTTAAGATCCCATGCCTGCTTATGGGCTGATAGCTCATTTTTCTTTTTCTTTTTCTTTTCTTTTTGTTTTTTGAGACAGGGTCTCAAGAGCAGTAGCACGATCTCGGCTCACTGCAACCTCTGCCTCCTGGGTTCAAGTGATTCTCCTGCCTCAGCCTCACGAGTACTGGGAAAACAGGCGCTCACCCCCATGCCCTACTAATTTTTGTATTTTTAGTAGAAGCGGGGTTTCACCATGTTGGCCACACTGGTCTTGAACTCCTGACCTCAAATGATCCATCCACCTCAGATTACAGGCATAAGCCACCATGTCCGGCCGATACCTCATTCTTCAAATTGCTGAATAATATTCCATTGTTGGGATGTACCACAGTTTATTCATCCATTCATCTGTTAAAAGACATCTTGGTTGTTTCTGAGTTTGAGCTATTATGAATGAAGCTATTATAAATATTCATGTATAAGTTTTTGTGTGGACTTAAGCTTTCAACTCCTGTGGGCACATATCAAGGAGTACAAACAACAGTTGCTGGATCTTATTGTAAAAGTATGTCTAATTTTGTCAAACTGGCCCGGCGCGGTGGCTCACGCCTGGAATCGTAGCACTTTGGGAGGCTGAGGTGGGCGGATCACGAGGTCAGGAGATCGAGACCATCCTGGCTAACATGGTGAAACCCCGTCTCTACTAAAAATACAAAAAATTAGCCAGGCATGGTGGCAGGTGCCTGTAGTCCCAGCTACTGGGGAGGCTGAGGCAGGAGAATGGCGTGAACCCGGGAGGCGGAGCTTGCAGTGAGCCGAGATCGCGCCACTGCACTGCAGCCTGAGCGACAGAGCCAGACTCCGTATCAAAAAAAAAAAAAAAAGAAAAAAAAAGAAAAAGAAAACAAAGAAACTGCTAAACTGTCTTCAGAAATGACTGTACCGTTTTGCATTCTGACCAGCAGTGAATGAGAGTTGCTGTTACTCTACATCTTTGTCAGCATTTGGTGGTGTCAGTGTTCTGGATTTTAGCCATCTATTAGAATTAGCCATTCTAACAGATGCCTAGTGGTGTCTCGTTGTTTTAATTTGCAATTCTGATAACATATGATGTGGAGAATCTTTTCATGTCTGTGTCTGCCATCTGTACATCTTTGGTGAGGTATCTGCTCAGATCTTTTGCCCCCTCTTTTTTTTTTGTTTTGAGACACAGTCTCCCTCTGTCACCCAGGCTGGAGTGCAGTGGTGTGAGCGTGGCTCACTGCAACCTCTGCCTCCCAGGTTCAAGCGATTTTCTGCCTCGGCCTCCTGAGTAGCTGGGATTACAGGTGCCCACCACCACGCCTGGCTATTTTTTGTATTTTTGTTCATTTTTAAAAACTGGGTGTTGACTTTTAAGGGTTCTTTGTATATTTTGGACTCAAGTCTTTTCTCAGATAGGTGTTTTGCAAAATTTTCTCCCAGTTCGTGGCTTGTCTTTCCATTCTCCAAATCATTTTCCACTAAGCATCTAGAATGCCATCATACCTTCCTGTCTGTGAGAGTGTGTGTGTGTGTTTAGTGGAGTGGGAGGAGGAGAGAGAAGGACAACATTCGGAAGGAAGGGAGGGTACTAGGAATGAATAACACTTGATGTAGTCTTCAAGGGGTTTCTTATATTCTGATTTGAGAGAGACGATCTCATATTCAATAACAAGAAAAAGCAATGTGAGATGCATTGCAAATGCCTGGCATTCTGCAGCAAGCAGAGATCTGAGGGACTGGAGATGCCGGTGGGGGCTGCATGGAGTCTGGAGGGGGCGCCCATGTGCAGGAGGAGGAAATTGAGGTGAGAGGAGGAATGACTTGGAAAGAAGAGCAAAGCACTCCAGACTGGAGTAGGAACTGGGTGACATGAGAGAGTCACGGACCAGGGAGGCCCGTTTAATCCCTCCTCCTGCAGGAGCCCCAGGACATCTGGGAATAGGGCGGGTAGGGTAGGGCTACAGTGGACGGACCCTGGCAATTTGAACTATGCTCGGAACATGGGGTGGCAGATTCTGAAGACAAGCTGGGCCAATATTCTCATTTTGCTGCTTCCCCTAACTTCCCTTTTGCCCCCTCCACATGGAGAGTCTCCTGCTGGGAGAGGAGGGAGATTTTCACTTAGCACAGTCATGCAGAGGGGAAAAAACGCTGATTCGAATCTCATTCCCAGACACCTGACTTCTGCCAGCTCTGACCACCTTGTCTCAAAGATGCAGCTGAAACAGGGAAGGGGGAGCACCAGACAAAAATGGGAGCTTTTCTGCAGAGAGATGGGCTGGCGCTTGGCAAGGCCCACACTCCGGGCTGCAGCCCAGCACCGCCTCACTGGTCTTCCAGAAAGCATATGAGGTGCCTGCTTAGGGTGCTCAGGGTTGGCTGAGGACATAGCCTGACTGCTCTGTTCCAGTCACTGGTATTTATGAGCCTCCTGTGAGTCCAGACCCAGGTCTACATCACAGGGGAGGTAAGAAAGGTGCAAATTCTGCTCTGCCCGCCAGCCCCCTGCACCTCCAGGAGGTACCCATGGTGGGCAGAGGATGAGATGTTCAGAGGAAGCCATGGTTCAGGAAAATTAGCCCCCAAACCTCAATAGCATTAGCACCAAAACAGGATGAACACGTCTCTGGACTGAATTATGTCCCTCCAAAATTCACATTAAAGCGGTAACTCCCAATGTGATGTTATTTGGACATGAGGCCTTGGGGAGGTAATTAGGGTTAGATGAGGTCATGAGGAAGGGCTCTTGGGATTTTATTAGTGGCTTTCTATGAAGAGGCAGAGAGAGGAATCACTCTTTCTCTTTGCCAGGAAAGATTTGGTGAAAAGACGGGTCTATGAACCAGGAACCAAATTGGCCAGCATCTTGACCTTGAACTTCCCAGCCTCCAGAACCATGAGAAATGTCTGTTGTTGACGCCACCCAGTCTGGTGTTTTGTCATAGCAACTGAGCTGACTGAGACAAACACATGAGTGGTGTTCCCTTCCCAGCCTTCCAGCCACAGCTGGCTGTGGCCAACACTGGGACCCTGGGGACTTTCCTTCTCTGTTCACCCCCTCCACAGTTTACCTCCCTGCTCTGGGCCAGCGGTTGTTCTCAAAGTGTGGTTGGGGACCACTGGGAGTTACCAAGACCCTTTCAGGGGGTCCACTGGGTCAAACTATGTTAAAAATAAAACTAAGACCTTATTTGCCCTTTGAGTCTCATTTTTTAGAGCTGGTGATATGTCAGGAGCAGCTGGAGTCACTTCTTCCAGACTGACCAGGCCTTATCATTGGGGAGAACTCCAGGGACATCAGACAACTTGGATTCCAGTCTTAGATTTCCCCTCAGGAAATGGGGCATTGACTTAGATAACAAAGCCTCCTCCTCACTGTAGAAATGGCATTGTCCTATTTTCCCTGAATCTTGGTGTTCTTTTTTGTAGATTGAGATATAATTTTAGATCCCCTACACATCTCACAAAGCTGTTAAGGAAGCCAAATAAATTAAATGTGAATGTTCTCTAACAAGAGAAAATTGTTCCATCATTATTACGTGTGATTATTAAGAGAGGAGCAACCCAAGGAGAATCAGCAGTCAGCCCTGAGTCTAGTCAGAGGCCCATCCTCAGCTTTCCTTTGTTGCTAGGAGACCAGCCCTTTGTTGCTAGGATCCTCAATCCAATACAGCATCAGTCTTTGAACATGGTTTCCCTTTCTTCCACACACCTTCCATGTTGGTAATTGGATTTGTTTTCCCTTAAAGGATCCCCCAGCCATTTTTAAAAATACGAAATTAAATTAAAAAATAAAAATGCAGGTTCCTGTGTCTCAACGTAAATCATTTCTGGTCATTCCCATTCTCCCATTTCCTCTCTCTTTCTCTCTGTCAGCATTTTTTTTTTTTTTTTTTTTTGAGATGGAGTTTTGCTCTTGTTGACCAGGCTGGAGTGCAATGTTGCAATCTTGGCTCACTGCAACCTCTGCCTCCCAGGTTTAAGTGATTCTCGATTCTCCTGCCTCAGCCTCCTGAGTAGCTAGGATTACAGGCATGTGCCACTATGCCTGGGCTAGTTTTTGTATTTTTAGTAGAGACGGGGTTTTACCATGTTGGCCAGGCTGGTCTCAAACTCCTGACCTCAGGTGATCCACCAGCATTGGCCTCCCAAAGTGCTGGGATTACAGGCATGAGCCACTGCACCGGGTCTCTCTCAGCTTTTAAAATGATGAACTATAACCTACATACACAGAAGTTCATAAGTCATAAATATGAGCATCATGGACTAACATCCAGCGAATATCCACACAATTACCAACCAGCTCAAGAACTAGAATATTACTGGCACCCCAAAAACATCCTCACAACCCACATGCTCCTTCCCAAAATTCCCTCCCTGCCCTGAAGGTAAACTCTCCTTTTTAAAATGGTAATGAATTCCTTGCTTTTCTCTCCATGACTTCTTAATGTCCAGGGCTCCAGGGCCCAGGGCTGGGTGATCTTATCCAGGTTACTGGCTCTAAATACTTCCTAAATGCTACCAATTCCCAAATGCATGTCTCCAACCAGGGCCTCTCCAAAACCTCCAGACTCCTGTATCCAACTCTGTGCTTAACCTCACCACTGGGTGTCCAAGAGACGTTTCACTGTGTGAGGTCCAAATCTATGCTCCTTATCCTGCCCCAGTCCACTTCTCCTGAAGGGGAAGGCATTTTTCCTGCTGTTTGACTCTCTTACTTTTAATCCTTCAGATCTGTTACACATCCTGTTGGCTCTGCCTTCAAAGGATCTCCAGAATTCAGCCACTCCTCACCTTCTGGCTCATCATCCCCCATTTGGATGACTGCAGTAGCCCCAACTGATTGTGTTGCTTCTACCTTGGCCTCAACAGTTGATTTTCAAGACCACAGACAAGTAATTCTTTTAAAATACTCATCAGATTATGTCCAATTCTCTGATCAGCTCCTTGCAGGTGGCCTAGGAACCCCTGAGCCTGCAGCTGATGTCTGAAGAGGGGGCAGTCTTGAGAGAGACTGTGCCCTTCACCTCTGAAGTGTGGCCTGACTCTGGGAAGTTAGTGTCGGGACTGCATCACAGGGAGACCTCTGTAGTCATCATTGTTTTCAGTTGCAAGTGGGCATCATAAATTCACCAACGTGAGCTCCCTGAGTGCAAAAGGAACTCCTGAAATGGGGAAGGCCCAGGGTGGACTGACTTAAGCATGGATCCAGGGACTCAGATGATGTGGCTAGACAGGGCTGCCTGGTGCACAGCCTCAGGGGCATGAATATTTTATCAACTCTGCTTCCCTCTGGGTTGGTTTCATTTCTCTTCCAGCAAAAAACTTCTTCATGAGTCTAGGGAAGATAGCTCTTGAAAGTTCCAACTGAACATGATCCCAGCCCAGCAAATCCAACTGAAAGAGCACCTCTCTTTCCAGCATCCCCATCAATCCCAGGGGCACCTAGAGCCGGCCCTGCTTGAGTATCCCCGAGCCTGTCATGATGGCTAGGAAATGCAATTCTCTAATTGGCCAGAAGAAGGGGAACGGGAAGTTGTGAAGGACAGACCAAAAGGGCCCCATTTCCGGTGCAGCTGCAGGCACCTGAAGTGGTTCGTTTAGGCCAGACATTCCTTGGTGACGCAGTGTCCTTCTTGCTGCCCCACACATCCATTTCCTCATCAGTAGACCAAGGAGGTTGCACAGATCGAAGGTCTCCTCCAGCCCAGTCATACTAAGAGCCTGTGAAATCCAGAACAAAGCCCAGGACTGCGACTGTCTATCATGCTTTGTCCTATTGTTGGGTTGATTTTCTCTGTGGCTATCTTGAAACCCCCAACAGACCAGCTGCTCTCCCAGGATGCCTATGGACAGAATCTCACACCATTATGACCTCTGGAGAAGGATCCAGGGACCAGTGATATCCACTGCCCTTAGGAGTTCTGCTCTGTCTCGTGGCATCATGGGACCTCACCAGCTTGCACAGGTAAAGTGGAAATTGTTTCTTCTTGGAAATCTACAAGAGGATCAAAGATAGTGCAACTGCATAAGACTCCATATTTCGTTTCATTTCATTTCTTTTTTTTTTTTTCTTTTTTGAGATGGAGTCTCACTCTATTGCCAGGCTGGAGTGCAGCGGTGTGATCTTGGCTCACTGAAACCTCCTCCTCCTGGGTTCAAGCGATTCTCCCGCCTCAGCCTTCCGAGTAGCTGGGATTACAGGCACCTGCCACCACGCTCGGCTAATTTTTGTATTTTTAGTAGAGACGGGGTTTCACCATGCTGTCCAGGATGGTCTCCATCTCTTGACCTTGTGATCTGCCCACCTCAGCCTCCCAAAGTGCTGGGATTACAGGTGTGAGCCACCACACCTGGCTTCACTTTTTCTAACAAGATGGAGACACTGTATTTATTTATTTATTTATTTATTTATTTATTTATTTATTTATTGAGATGGAGCCTTGCTTTGTCACCCAGGCTGGAGTATAGTGGCATGATCTCGGCTCACTTCAACCCCTGCCTCCCAGGTTCAAACGATTATCGTGCCTCAGATTCCTGAGTAGCTAGGATTACAGGTGCGAGCCCCCACACATGGCTAATTTTTGTATTTTTAGGAGAGGTGGGGTTTCACTATGTTGGCCAAGCTGGCCTTGAACTCCTGGCCTCAAGTGCTCTGCCTGCTTCAGCCTCCCAAAGTGCTGGGTTTACAAGCGTGAGCCACTGTGCCTAGCCTAGATATACTTTATTTTATACAAACAATGTTGGCAGCTGTTAATGGTGTGGCACTGAAAGATGCAACCTCACTCAGATCTTCCTAGGAAAGGTGGGGGGACCTCAGGTCTATGCTCGTTTCTTCCTGGGGACACCAGGCAGTTAAATCATCACACGTGAGGGCTTTTCTTCTTAACAAGGTCCACCCAACCCTCATCATAAAACCATGGGGCATGTAGAACAGCGCCACTGTCTCGTTGTACAGACTATGCTACAGAGACGATTTTATTCACCACAGTTCTGAGTGGAGGGGGTATGGCTGGGAAATGCCAAACCACCTGGTGGGCTGCTGTACATCAGAGCGGTGAGTGGCAGCTGAGGTTACAGTCCCCAGGGGCTGCCTGCAGCAGGGAGGGTCACACTTGGGGCACAGGCCTGGAGGATGCAGCTGAGGGCTGGAGCTCTGGGACGCCACAAAGCTGTAGGCTTGCTCCCTGGGATTCTTCCAACATTTCCAGAAAAGGCACCTGCTCCCAAAAATGCCAGGGATATTGGATTTCTTGATAAAAAGTTCGAAGACCGTGGCTTTGCATCTGGGCGTGGTGTGGAACGGGTCTAAGGTTGTAGGGAAGATTGTTGGAAGGCACTCCAGCAAGGGCAGGGGCAAGAGGTGCCCACCGCTCTGGCTTAGTTTTCCCCTGAAAGGGACAAGAAGAGGCATCGTGGATCCCTGGGGGACATTTTGTAGGTGTATTGAGATCATTATAATATCTTAACATTATGCAGGTAAAGAAAGAAACTAATGCTTTTCCCTGAAAATTCTTCCCTTAAGTAAGCAGCATGTTTGTGTATCCATCTGTGTTTGCTTTAATTTGGACACCAGGCACCCAAAACTGGACTCATCGTAACCCTGGTCCTTGGTTCATGATCTACTTTTATCTTCAGCCTATCATGCATGCCTGGGTTTATTTAATTTTTTTCCTTTCTCCCTTCCTCCCTTCCCCCTCCTCCCTCCCTTCCTTCCTTTCCTTATTTATCTCTTCTTTCTTTTCCCTTCCTTCCTTCCTTTTTTTCTTTCTTTTTCTTTTTCTTTCTTTTTCTTTCTTTCTTTTTCTTTTTCTTTCCTTTCTTTCTTCTTTCTTTTTTCTCTCTCCCTTCCCTCCCTCCCTTCCTTCCTTCCTTTGTCTCCCCTCCCTCCCTCTTTCTTTTTCTTTCTTTCTTTCTTTTCTTCTCTTTCTTTCTCTCCTTTCCTTTTCCTTCTTTCTTTCTCTCCTTCTTTCCTTTTTCCTTTTTCTTTTTTTCTTTCTTTCTCTTTCTTTCTTTTTCTCTCTTTCTTTCTGTCTTTCTCTCTCTCTCCCTCCCTCTCTCTCTCTCTTTCCCTTCCCTTCCCTTTCCTTTCATTTCCTTCCTCCCTCCCTCTTTCCTTTTCCTTTCTTTTTTTCTTCCTCCCCTCCCTTCGCTCCCCTCCCCTACTCCTTCCTTCCTTCCTTCCTTCCTTCCTTCCTTCCTTCCTTCCTTCCTTCCTTCCTTCCTTCCTTTTTCTCTCTCATCTTGCTGTCACCCAGGCTGGAATGCAGTGGCACAATCTCAGCTCACTGCAGCCTCCACCTCCTGGGTTCAAGCGATTCTCCTGACTCAGCCTCCCAAGTAGGTGGGACTACAGGCATGCACCACGACGTCTGGCTAATTTTTGTATTTTTAGCAGAGACAGGGTTTCACCATGTTGGCCAGGCTGGTATCACACACCTGGCCTCAAGTGATCCACCCGCCTTAGCCTCCCAAAGTGCTGGGATTATAGGCGTGAGCCACTACGCCTGGCCAGAAATAGATTTCTTCAATTTTCCTTTTCCTTCTGTCCTTTTCTGGTTTCCGAATCAGGTTATACTAGCCTCGAAGAATGAAGTGGGGAGTGCTCCCTTTATTTTATATACTCTGGAAAATATGCATAAGCCTGGAATTATCTATCCTTTTGACTATTTGGTAGAATTTACCCAGAAAACTGCTTAGGTCCAGTGGGAAGGTTTACAATTATTGATTCATTCTTTATGAATGTAGGGTTATTCCAGTTCCTTATTTCTTCTTGAGTCAGTTTTGGTAAGTTATAATCCCATAGGATTTTATTTATTTTGTTTAGGTTCTCCAACTCAGTGTCATGAATATATTCATACTTATTTTAATCTATTATTATTTTTTTTAATTTATTTTTTGAGATAGAATTTCACTCTTGTTGCCTAGGCTGGAGTGCAATGGCACGATCTCGGCTCACTGCAATCTGTGCCTCCTGGGTTCAAGCGATTCTCCTGCCTCAGCCCCTGGAGTAGCTGGGATTACAGGCATGTGCGACCATGCTGGGCTAATTTTGTATTGTTTGTAGAGATGCGGTTTCACCAGGTTGGTCAGGCTGGTCGTGAACTCATGACCTCAGGTGATCCGTCTGCCTCAGCCTCCCAAAGTGCTGGGATTACAGGCATGAGCCACTGTGCCAGGCCATTCTTATCTTATCTAAGAATGATATCTTATCATTCTTACAGAAGATAAGAAGATGTCTTCTGTATCCATAGTCATCTCTTTTTACTCCTAAAATTGTGTATTTTTGCCTTCTGTTTGTGTGTGTGCGTGTGTGTGTGTGTGTGTGTGTGTGAACTATCTTGCCAAAGTGTCCATTTTATCAGTCTTTTTGAAGAACTAGCTTTTGGCTTTGCTGATCCTTTACTTCTGAGCCCATTATTTGCTTTCTTCTACTTATTTTTGTTGTTCCATTGACTCTGCTGTACTTTTTCCACTGAGTTGATTAAATTTTATCTGTTATGCTTTTCTAATACGTACATTTTAAGGTTACAGATGTTCTTTAAGCAAAAACATTAGTTGCATCCAGCAAGTTTTGGCATGTGGATTTCATTAATGGTCAGTTCTAATTATTTTCTAATTTCCAATACAGTTTCTACATCAACACACGAGTTACTTAGAAATGTGTTTAAAAATTTCCAGATATTCAGTTTTTAAGTTATCTTGGTGGGACGTGGTGGTGTGCACCTGTAGTCCCAGCTACTTGGGAGGCTGAGGCAGGAGGATCACTTGAGCTCAGGTGGTCAAGGCTGCAGTGAGCTATGATCACACCACTGCAATCCAGCCTGAGTGACAGAGTGAGACTCTGTCTCTAAAACAAAAATAAAAACAAACCCCGAAGTTTTCTTTTGTTATTAATTTCTAACATTAAAATGCTGTGGTCTGAAAATGAGAAAATATGAACTAATTGCTTGAAATTCGTTAAGCTCAAATTTGGCATATGCTCCATATGTACTTGAAAAGTATGTGTTCTATGAACGTCCACTCTTAGGATTGCTGAGCATGTTATTCAGGTGTAGTGGATAAGCTGAATTGTCTGCTTGATCTATTACTGTCTGGGAGAAGTGTGTTAAAACCTACTATGAATAAATTTGTCTGTTTCTCACACTGGTTTCCCTACCCTCTGAGAACTCCCATAACACACTAGTGAATCCCTTCATGTCAAGAACCATTTCTTCCCAGCAGGTGCCCAGTGAACGAACGCCTGCCACTGTGGGTTGAAGTGTGTCCCCAAAGCATATGTTGACGTCCTAACCCCCAGTAACTGTGAGTGCGACCTTGTTTGGAAAGCAGGTCTTTGCAGATGTAATCTGGTTCAAATGCGATCATACTGGATTGGGGTGGGTGTGAAATCCAACGCTGCTCCTTAGGAAGAGAGGGAGATGTGAAGCCACAGTGGAGACACACAGAGATGGCTATGCGACAACAGAGGCAGAGATTCGAGTGATGCTGCCGCAGCCAAGGAGCGCCAGGGATCACTGGCAGCAACCAGGGACTTGCAAGAGGCAAGGAAGGATTCCACGCTAGAGCCTAAGGAGGGAGCATGGCCTTACAGGCTCCTTGATTTTGGACTTCTAGCCTCCAGAACTGTGAGAGAATCAGTTTCTGTTGTTTTAAGCCATCCATGTTTGTGGTACCTTTTTATGGCAGCCACAGGAAATGAACAGCCCTGCCATCCCAAACCACTGACTTGAAGTGAATTCCTCTCCAGTCTGTCATTCACGCCTCACCAGCATGGGCTAAAACCTGCTTGTGTGAGAGTGAGGGACCCTGGGATCTGCCCGCCCACAGATCTTAAGCCAGCCTCTGCTCTGGCAGGGTGTAAACACCCAGAGTAGACAAACACCAGAGGAAGAGCCCTGGATGTAGACAACCAGGGGAACTACTATCCAGGGGAACGAATTGGTTCCATTACCCCATCCCCGTGGTCCCTCCAACAGTGGAGCTGCAGTGAGAGGTGGTAGAAAGCTTCACATTTTTGTCTCTTCCACTTCGTAGAGTTTACCCGGTATCTCTGGATTTCTGCTATAAAATGACTACTTTTGGCAGTGATTATGCTGCAAAGGTCACATTGTCTTTTCAGAAGGGCAGTTCAGGTTGGAACTGAACTGGGTTGGGCAGCCACTGGGTGGTGACATTGTTTCTCCACCGGCAGCAGGCGACCTCCAACTCCAATCAGGGGATGCCCAGGCCTGCCCAGACCTTGGCTGGGCTCTGAGGCAAACCTTCCAGATGGGATGACGGAGGCTGCAGTTGAGGCCTGAGTCAGGAAAGATGGAGCAGGAGATAAAGTCCTGGGCTGGAAAAGAATGAATGTCACAACTCTATCTATTTTATAGACAGTGGCTCCGAAGGGCTTTCATCACACGCATCATCTTGGAGCCCCTTGACCTCTCTGTGAGGGAGGCATGACAGGAGTTTTTACTCACATTTTATAGGATTGGAAACTGAAGTCCAGAGAAGTGACACGGCTTGCCGAAGGCCACATTCGAAGTGACAGAGGCAGGGCTTGGCTGGGCCTTCCGACTGCAGGCCACAGCCAGGGCTTTCTGAGTGCAAGCTCCTTTCATCAGACACTTACTACAAATGAGTCAGGGCGCTGGGCCATGGGGATGCAGAAATAAAGTTGACATGGGGGTCCCTGTTCCTAAAAAACTCAGAGGGCTGGGCACGGTGGCTCACTCCTGTAATCTCTGTGCTTTGAGAGGCCAAGGTGGGAGAACTGCTTGAGCCCAGGAGTTAGAGACCAGCCTGGGCAACATAGTGAGACCCTGTCTTTATAAAAACTGAAAAAATTAGCTGGGTGTGGTGGCATGCACCTGTAGTCCCAGCCACTTGAGAGGCCTAGGCGGGAGAATTGATTGAGCCGGGAGTTTGAGGCTGCAGTGAGCTATGATCGCATCACTGCACTCCAGCCTAGGTGACAGAGCAAGACTCTGCCTCTAAAGAAAAGAAAGGAAAGCTCATAGTCTTGGAGGTGGGACAGAGGGCAGGGTGACAAGTATACAAACGGACACTTCCAATGACAAATTTGGTAAAAAGATGCCATGTGAGCAGAGAGAAGGACCTGAACTCAGTCAAGCAAGACTTCCGGTTGGGGGTTGATGTGTGTTCCCCCAAAAGATATGTTGAAGTCCTAACTCTGGGAGCTCTGAATGTGACCTTGTTTGAAACTCTGAATGTGACCTTGTTGAATGTGACCTCTTTGCAAATGCAGTCAAGTTAAGATGAAGTCATCAGGGCAAGTCCCAATCCAATATGACAGGTGTCCTTATAAGAAGAGGAAAATGCCACGTGAAGACTGAGACAGAGATGAAAGTGACACAGCTGCAGGCCAAGGACCATTGAGGATTGCTGGTCACAGCCAGAAACCAGCAAGGGGCAAGGAAGGATTCTACAGGGTCTGAGAGGGAGCGTGGCCCTGCAGACTCCTCAACTTGACTTCCAGCCTGAACAACTGTGTCTGTGTTTTTCCACATTGTGGGCCCTGCCTTCGTGATGTTACTTCTGCCCACCACATTTTCCTGCACAGTCCCCTCTGAAAGCTCCACAGCCTTCCCTATTGAGCTCAAGTGTCCTCTGCTCTTAGGAAGTATATTCACCTCCTAGGGCCCTCATGACAGAGCACCACGAACTGGGTGGCCTCAACAGCAGACACTTATGCTCTCACAGTTGTGCCTCTAACACAGGGGAAGCTAGATGCCTCCGGTGTTTCAGCTCAATGCTCAGAGCTGATTGCAGTCATTCAGGTTTTACAGGTCACAGCCTCAGATTCTGGCAACATTGTCTGATTCAGCTTATGTTGTAAATGTAGCCAGTCGCATAGAAACTGCTACAATTAAAAGTACACTAGACCCAGAACTGTTTAATTAATTAATTTATTTTTGAGATGGAGTCTTGCTCTGTCAGTGCAGTGGCGTGATCTTGGCTCACTGCAAGCTCCGCCTCCTGGGTTCATGCCAGCCTTCTGCCTCAGCCTCCCGAGTAGCTGGGACTACAGGCACCTGCCACCATGCCTGGCTAATTTTTTGTATTTTCAGTAAGACGGGGTTTCACCATGTTAGCCAGGATGGTCTCGATCTCCTGACCGCATGATCCGCCTGCCTCGGCCTCCCAAAGTGCTGGGATTACAGGCGTTAGCCACCGTGCCTGGCTGCTTAATTTATTTTTAAGACTTCAACAAGTTATTCGTTCTCATGCAGCTCCTTTTCATATTTCTCATATTCGCTCCCACACACAACTTCCTGGGCCCCTATCTCTAGGTAATGAGAAAGCAGACAAACTGATTGGTTCTGTGTTTCAGCAAGCTCAAGCATCTCATGCACTTCTGCACCAAAATACTTCCACCCTTACTTGCATGTTCCATTTATCTCATAGCCAACCTAGGGCTATAATACAAGCCTGTCCTTGTCCTACTTGCCACCATGTCCCTTGAACCACACCTGTAGAAGGCTGTAACTCATGAGGTTTGGCTCCAAATGAAATCTGGCAAATGGATGTTACACACGTAGCAACCTTTGGTAAGCTTAGCTATGTTTATGTGACCATAGACACTTATATGCTGCATGCTACATGCCAAACAGGTGAGACAGCTGGTCATGTATGGTGACATTGTCTGTCATCATTTGCTCATATGGGGATACCTAAACAATTAAAAACTGACAATGGACCTGCTGATACTAGTCATGCTTTTCAAAATTTCTTACAGCTTTGGGCTATAACCCGTAAGACAGGAATTCTTTATAATCCTAGAGGACAAGGCATTATAGAGCGGGCACATCAAACATTACAATGCATGTTGAAAAAACAAAAAGGGGGTATAGGAGGCCAACTACCACCTCAATCAAAACTACATTTAGTCTTATTTACTTTAAATTTTCTGACTCCTGGTACGGAAGGTAAGACTCCAGCAGAAAGACATTGGTAAGTGTTAGAGGAAAAGAAGAAGGTTTATCCAAAAGTGTTATGGAAATTCCTGGAAGAAGGACAATGGAAAGGTCTGGTGGATTTACTAACATAGGGACGAGGGTATGCTTGTGTTTTTGCATGAGATGGACAAACCGTGTGGGTGCCCTCAAGGTGCGTGCGACCACGGAATGGGAAACTGGAGGAACTCAGGGTGGCCAACCATGGACCTGGTCCCTCTGGTATGAGCCCGTGAGTCAGCTGGAGCCTCAGTGCAAAGGTGGAGAGAAGGCCAACTGGAGTCACGACACACTTCTAAGATTACATTTGTAAAGATTATCATCACTCAATTTACAGTTTGTGTTTTTAATCCTTATGTCGTTTTGGCAGCTAAGAAGGACCAGCTCCAGGTAAACAATACCCAATTAACCTGTAAGTCTTGCCAGTTATATCGCTGCATTGATCATAGCACATTGCCAACACATAATATCTCTACTTTGATTATTTTAGGTCTCATCCCTGGGCTATGGATTCCCATTAATCTGTCCAAGTCTTGGGCTGCCACACCTGCTTTGCATTTTGTGAAACTTCTAACTCAGCTTACTCATTGTGTCCACAGAACCTTAAGCATGATCATTTTTGCTACTGTTTCCTTGGTCACGCTATTAACTTCTGTTGTGATATCTCCTGTAGCTTTTCTTTTCTTTTTTTTTTTTTTTTGAGACGGAGTCTCGTTCTGTCACCCAGGCTGGAGTGTGGTGGCCGGATCTCAGCTCACTGCAAGCTCCGCCTCCCGGGGTCACACCATTCTCCTGCCTCAGCCTCCCGAGTAGCTGGGACTACAGGCACCCGCCACCTCGCCCGGCTAGTTTGTTTTTGTATTTTTTTTTTTTTTAGTAGAGACAGGGTTTCACTGTGTTAGCCAGGATGGTCTCGATCTCCTGACCTCGTGATCCACCCGTCTCGGCCTCCCAAAGTGCTGGGATTACAGGCTTGAGCCACCGCGCCCGGCCTCCTGTAGCTTTTCATAATTCTATCCAAACAGCTCAGTACGTGGAGAACTGGACAGGCATAGCCAACCAAGCGTGGCTAATTCAGAATAAAATTAACACTGAGTTACAAACTGAAGTGGCAATATTAAAATCCACGGTTCTATGGTTAGGGGAACAAGTACAAAGCTTGCAGTTGCACAGCAATTGCGTTGTCATTTTAATCACACTCATATTTGTGTAACCAACTTGGAATATAACCAAAGTGAGTATCCATGGGGCCTTGGGGCCTTGTGAAAGCCCATTTGCAGGGAGCTTTCACATCCAACATCACCTTTGATATTGGTGAATTACAAAATTCTTGATTTAAATAGGTAAACTCAAGAATTTCTGCCTTCTTTTGAAGACTGGACCGAATTCCAGCAAGGCCTGGAGAGCCTCAACCCTTGGACCTACCTAAGGCACCACATTTACATCTTATATGTGGTTCTTGGAATAATGTTGCTTTGTCTTTGTCATCTGTTTATAGTCTGTAAAATCGGATGGACTGCCAATCAGAGAATGAGAGCTGCCCAGCCTGGTCTTACATTCTTTCAATTAATTCATAAACAGAAAGGGGGATATGCAGGTAGCCGAAGGCCCATGGGATGTGACCAACCAGCATTCCACCGGAAGCTATATGATCAAACAGCAAACTGTTTATCATGAATGCAGGATGTGAGCAAAACTCACGACTGTTCCTGCCGACAGAAGGTTTGCTGGAATCACTCCCTGGCGCCGAGGCTGTCTACTGCGACATTTAGCCTGTTGTTTGAGGAAAGCAGTCTTGCAAGCCTACTCTGGACTGAGCAGCTGACCCCTTCTTCCACCCCCACTTCTCACTATCTCTTTTGCCGAATAAATAAGGAGGGCTGTGTAAAGCTCAGGGCCCTTGTCCACTAGAGGCAAGGTACCCCCTGACCCCTGCTTCAAAATATACTCTTTTGTCTCGTCTTTTATTCCCGCGTTCGCCTTGCTTTGTTCAGTCCCCCTAGGTCCGTGCAGGTTACAGTGGAATTGGTATTCACGTGCGTATTCTAGCTCATTTCATACTACAGAAGCAGTGGCCTGCAAAGCTAAAATATTTATTATCTGGTCCTTTAGAGAAAAAAATTGCTGGCTTGGTCTGCAGTGGCATTTTTCAAATGTGAGCATGCATTATGAGTGACCTGGAGGGCTGGCAAAATGAAGAATTTGATTCAAGAGGCCTGAGACCAAGCCTGAGATACAACACTTCTGTCAGGCTTCAGTGATGTTGATGCTGCTGATGCAAGGACCACACTTTGAGAAGCAAGGACCGAGAGCAGCTCCATCTGATAGAAATATACTGGGAGCCACACAGGCAATTTAGAGTTGTGTAGTGTACACATTAAAAAGGTAGAAAGAAACAGGTGATGTTAATCCAACATTTTATTTAACTCAATATACCTAAAATACTGTCATGTCTCATGTACCCAATGTAAAGAAACAGATATTTCTTATTTCTTGTTTTATACGAAGTCTTTGCATAAAACTTTTTTTTTTTTTTTTTTGAGACAGAGTCTTACTCTGCTGCCAGGCTGGAGTGCAGTGGCACAATCTCAGCTCACTGCAACCTCCGCCTCCTGGGTTCAAGCGATTCTCCAGCCTCAGCCTCCCGAGTAGCTGGGACTACAGGCGTGCACCACCACACCTGGCTATTTTTTGTATTTTTAGTAGAGACAGGGTTTCACCATGTTGGCCAGGATAGTCTCAATCTCCTGACCTCATGATCTGCCCACCTCGGCCTCCCAAAGTGCTGGTATTACACGCATGAGCCGCCATGCCCGGCCTGAAATCCGGTGTGTATTTTATACTTAGAGCTCCTCTCAGTTTGGATTGGCCTGTTTCATGTGGCCGGAGGCCGTCATGCTGACAGTGCAGCTCTAGAGTACAGACTGGAGCCAGGCTGCCTGCGTTCAAATCCCAGCCCCGCCACTGGCTAGTTGGGTACCTTGGACAAGTTATGTGCCCTTTCCACATCTGTTTCTCCACCTGTAAAGTGAAGGTAATCAAAGCACCTCCTCGTGTCATTTTGGGGATTGACACGGTTAGGCTTTGTGTCCCCACCCAAATCTCATCTTGAATTGTAATCCCCACAATCCCTGGGAGAGACCAGGTGGGGGTAATTGAATCATGAGACTGGTTTCCTCCCGTGCTGTTCTCGTGATAGTGTTCTCACGAGATCTGATGATTTTATTAGTGTTTGGTAGTTCCTTCTGCGTTCATTCTCTCCTGCCACCTGCCAAGGTGTCTTGGTTCCCTCTTCACCTTCCGCCATGATTGTAAGTTTCCTGACACCTCCCCAGCCATGCTGATCTGTGAGTCAATTAAACCTCTTTCCTTTATCAATTACCACATCTTGGGAAGTTCTTTATAGCAGTGTGAAAACGGACTAATACAGGGGTTATGTAAGCTAACAAAGAGCTAGAACAGTGCCTGGCGTGCAATAAGCTATCATTCTGTTATGATGACGGTTCTGCACAAGCAGCACTTTCTTTCCCTCCAATAATCAAGCAGGTGGTGCCATGTTTCCTGCCCCCATCCCTGGGGCCAGACTGTAGAGTTTAGTATGCTCTCTCCTCAGTTCTCAGCCTGGTCATTCCCCCTCGCTTTAAGGATCCTGCCTTGTTCATTCATTCCACAGATATTTATTGAATGTCTACCGCGTATCAGATCCTGTGCCTGGCGATACAACATGAAAACAGACAAAAACCCCCTGCCTCCTGGATCACGTTCTAGTAGGTTAGTAGGGAGAGTCTTTTTTTTTTTTTTTTTTTTTTGAGGCAGAGTCTCGCTCTGTCACCCAGGCTGGAGTGCAGTGGCCAGATCTCGGCTCACTGCAAGCTCCGCCTCCCGGGTTCACGCCATTCTCCTGCCTCAGCCTCCCGAGTAGCTGGGACTACAGGCGCCCGCCACCTCGCCCGGCTAGTTTTTTGTAATTTTTAGTAGAGACGGGGTTTCACCGTGTTAGCCAGGATGGTCTCGATCTCCTGACCTCGTGATCCGCCCGTCTCGGCCTCCCAAAGTGCTGGGATTACAGGCTTGAGCCACCGCGCCCGGCGTGTAGGGAGAGTCTTACATGGAATGTAATGAACACAGAGTGTGCTACATCTAAGGTCATAAGCATCATGGGGGGAAAGTGAAGCAGGGTGAGGGGGATGGAAAGTCCTCAGAGGGCCCTGAGGCCAGGTGGCTGGAGTGGAGAGTCGCAGAGAAATGAGGACTGCGGTCAGAGAGGTGTGGAGTGGGAGGCCACAGTGCAGGGCTGTCTAGGCCATTATAAATACTTCGGTTCTTCCTGAGTCAAATACAGAGCGGAGTGGAGGGCTTTTGCCTAACAACTTCAAGGTCTGAATCACACCTTATCAGGCTGCCGTGCTGAAAACAGTCTGGTTTGGGTTGGGGTGGGGTAATCAATCATCCTCCCTGGTCCTGAACTGAGGGGCTCACTGGGATGTGAGGTACTCTAAAGCAAGATCAGTTTTATCTTTTGTCCTCCTTTCATAATGTGTCCCATAATGTCCATTTTAATGTATTTGAGTCAAAAATATGCACATCCTCATAGGACACAGTGTCATGTGCCCCACAATAACATAATGGCATTATGCAACAATTCTCATGTCTTGCTTTCAGTATTCAGCACTATTTTTAAAAGTCACCTGCTTGCTATCCATAGGTCTAGGTCTGTCTCTCAGGACTATAGAGTATTCCAGGGCACTCACCTGCCGCCTTTGACTTGTCCAAGACCTTGCTTGCCTCCAACAACGCAGTCACTCAAAATCATTGCAAGGGCATCCTTCCGTAAGTCCATTTATGGACCCAGGTAGAAATCTCTCCGGAGAGCCACTTGCGAGTGGCTCTCTGAATCACAGGGCGCACACGCTGCTAACTTTTAAACTGCCAGCTCCCCTTCTGGGGTATGCATTGCAGTTTGCACCACCACCAGCAATATTGAAGTCCGGGCCCCGCATCACTGCCAGCACTTGAAGTCTGGCAATTCTGAGGGGCATAAGGTAGTGGCTCTTAATTTACATTTGCATTTCTTCAGCTCTCTTAGTTTATCTCTTGCTCACCATTTGGGCTTCCCCTGCTGTGAATCACCTATTAATATCCATGGCCGGTTTTTTCTTTTGGATTTCCTTTTTCTTGTTGTTTTGCAAGAAACTTTGTACATTTTAATCCCTTTTCAATTTTAGTGACTGCAAATACCTTCTTAGTCTGCCATCTGTTAGCTTTGATGATGAACAGAAAGCCTTACTTTAGATGTAGTCAAATCCATCCTTTCCCCCTTACATTTGGTGCTTCTTGTGAGGTTTAAAAAGTGACTTTTAAGGACAACTTAGAATGAAAAACAATCTGAAGCTATGTTTAGAATAAAATAAATATGCAGGAATTATTTTCTGTAAGCAGGGCTTCAGAAAATATCAATCTTACTTTGCCTCTATTATTACTACCTAATTCTGGGCTTTCTTTTTCCTTTCTGTCAAGCCTGAACAGGTTACGAAGAAAGGAAACCACCTGAGGTAAATTTGGTTTTCCTAAGTTTTTCTAAATACAGCTTTAAAATGCAACACTCCCTTAATAAACTTTGGTGGAGGGAAGAAGTGAACGGAGGACTGAGACTCAGAGGCCTGGGTTTCATCCCGCCCTTCCCGGCACATTGCATATGGTTTTAAAACCACACAACTCCACACATCTGGAAAGAACAGCAAAGATCAAGAAAAATATATATACATATATATATATACACACACACACACATTTTTTTTTTTTTTTTTTGAGACAGTCTCGCTCTGTTGCTTAGGCTGGAGTGCAGTGGCACAATCTCGGCTCACTGCAACCTCCACCTCCCGGGCTCAAGCGATTCTCCTGCCTCAGCCTCCTGAGTAGCTGGGACTACAGGCGCCCACCACCTTGCCCAGCTAATTTTTGTATTTTTAGTAGAGACAGGGTTTCACTATGTTGGCCAGGCTGGTCTCAAACTCCTGACCTTGTGATCCGCCTGCCTTGGCCTCCTAAAGGGCAGGGATTACAGGCGTTAGCCACCATCCCCGGCCTAGAATAAAATATTTTTAAAATATTTGTTTCACAAATTTTAGAAACCTAAAGAGGTGATTTGTGAAAGAAACCAGATTTTCATTAGTTTACAAATATTTATGAAATACTATGTACTACTCGGTGTCTTCTTTATTGGGTTACAAATGTAGAAACACAGAAAGTAAACACAGGACCTGTCATGGTCCATGTTCAAGAACATTTGGGGCAGAAACAGATACACCGATGGACAACAGGGCCACGGGAGGTGGGAGAGAATTTAAACGTGTAATTTGAACTTTACAGAAAACAGCCAGGAAATTCCGGAAAACTCTCTTGTGCTGCCATGACCAGCATCAGAGAACTTTACCAGGCTGAGGAGAGCCTGCTAAATGTCTAAGTGTTTTGAGTCTAAAATCTGGGTATTAAAGCTTGGGCCAAGGGGGAGAAGCAGCAATCTTAGGAGAAGAAAATGCTAAGTCTGGTCCCTGGAGTTTAAGTCTTGTATAATCACAGGCAAGAATAAGATGATTAGGCCCGGCGTGGTGGCTCACGCCTGTAATCCCAGCACTTTGGGAGGCTGAGGCAGGTGGATCACGAGGTCAGGAGATCGAGACCATCGTGGCTAACACAGTGAAACCCGTCTCTACTAAAAATACAAAAAATTAGCCAGGCGAGGTGGCGGGCGCCTGTAGTCCCAGCTACTCAGGAGGCTGAGGCAGAATGGTGTGAACCTGGGAGGCGGAGCTTGCAGGGAGCTGAGATCACGCCACTGCACTCCAGCCTGGGCGACAGAGTGAGACTCTGTCTTAAAAAAAAAAAAAAAAAAAGAATAAGATGATTAATATTTTCAGAACTGTCCACTTCAAACTCTGATTCTCATGAAGGCAAAAAGGGT
Organism: Theropithecus gelada; assembly: GCF_003255815.1. Taxonomy (NCBI): domain Eukaryota; kingdom Metazoa; phylum Chordata; class Mammalia; order Primates; family Cercopithecidae; genus Theropithecus; species Theropithecus gelada. Next base: position 22,118,588 of record NC_037676.1, read on the forward strand.
GAAAGGTGGTATTCACACTCCCAATCAGAAGCCTGAGAGAACAGCAAGAACAGCCGGCACAGGGACCTTGTAGAAATAACACAAGGAAAGACCCACACTGGGGATTCTAAAGCCGCTCCTTTGTGTTTCAATGGCCTTGCCACAGACCAGCTTTTCCCCTTCCAGTCACACAGGGGCCACTGGAATCCCAATCCCTTGACAAAACACCAGATGCCTGAGATGTTTATTTGATGACTGGATGAACAGGAGGAAAAAAACTCCTTTTCCCTCCGTCTTTGGAGTTCACATATTTAAACAAGAAGCCTGTCTTTTGTGCCTGTCACCATTGTGTTCTGTGAGGAGCTTTCAGTTCTTTACTCAGGGCAGAAATCCTTCTTAAGGCTTGGTTTTCTTGTTTGGGCCTCTTACATGAAACAGACACAGGCTGCTGACAGAAATGTTGAAGTGGTCATGAAGTCTGGAGCCCGGATGTCGTTCACCTGCCAAACAGTGTCAAGGGTGAAAGGCAAAGATCGAAGGCCAAAGTGCCCCTCGTGTCCCCTGCAGCAGGTCTCAGTCAACCTTAATGGATCTATTAATAGAAAGAGGCAGGACTGCGCAGAGGAAGGGGGACTAGCCTGGCTAAAAGCAAAATAAAACACATCAACAGACATTGTTAGGAGGAGGTGGGATCACAGGCCCAGAGGCCCACAGGCTCCCAGACTAGGCGGGGCCGGGAAGACCCACAGGATTGCTTTTCATGCTGCCACTGATGGATGCTCCAGGCAGATCCACTCTGCCAAGGTGCGCTTTGGGATTAGCCGGGCAATCCTTTGTCTTTTCATGACGTTTCCAAAAGACACTGTGACTCTGACAGAGGTGACCGGCACTTCACGAACCCTCTGTGCAAACCATTAGCGTTTCAGGATCTCAGAAAAACCAAAAAACACCACGGGCACATGCCAATTCACAGGACAAATGGAAACAGACTGAAAACACACACACACAGAACCATGGCTTTTCAGACCTGTCAATATGGTTAGTGTTGGAAACGGGCATTGACTTCTCTTCCACCAAGTGGAATAAAAATTTAGATGCCTTTTGACATCTTAGATATTTTAATGTATTTATACTCAGGCGAAAAGCCCTATAATTATTGCACTGCCTCAAAAATTATTTACGACAGTTCTATCTGAATGCTGTGTCCTGTTTTCCTAGTGGTCAACGGCTTGAGCACCCCCCTTGAGCTCACTTTGCTGGCTCTGTTCTCTCATTTTGTTTGCGCTTCCCTCTCCTCTCCAGCATGTCTCAGGCCTTTATTTTTGTTGGTCCTAACGGCTGGTCCCCTTCCCTTCCCATCTGTTTCTGTCATCTATTTTCAGGTTATGGCTCAGGCCCACCTTCCTCCTCCAGGAGAACATCTATGTATTCTCCAACGGCTGAGAAACATGCTGCGTGTCTAATTTCATCTTCCATATATGTAACGTGTAACATTAATAAAGACAGTCATACTTTTCTGGAAATAAGCCAAAGGTTCTAAGCTTAGATTGAACTGCAAAACGGTGTAACACAAAGTCAGCATTTGCTGTTACTATTAAATATATAAGCGTTGGTTCATTTTATTTCTTTTCCTTGTCTACACACAAGTAGGTCCTTAAAATGATGACCTTATAAACAATCATCTCAGTGGCAATGATTGTTGGTAAATGGCTTAACGTCGTGGGTTGGTCACTACTTATGAAATATCTGGTTTCTGAGCTGCAGAGTGTGTGGATGCCCTCTCCACAACCCCACACAATTGTGATTCACTGTATGCACACCCAACACAACACATGCAAAGCGTGTGTGTCACTCAGACAACGTATTTCACTGAATCTGGACTGAAGTTCAACTCATCGTTCTAATGAGTAAGAAGATTCAAAGATGACAAGGAAGCAAGCCCACACAGTCTACGGGCCATGGGATGATCAACTTTCATTTTATTGATTTTTCAATACGTAAGTGTGGCAATGTAAGGCTGCCACATACAGCAAGTGACATGACACCACGAGGACCTTCTGAGAGAATTATTCTTACTTTGGATGGAAGACATCACTTAAACAAAAAACATTTAAAGATGCTCCCTTGCTTTTTATAATTCCTAACTGTAAAACAATTTTAGTACAGAACAAAAAAATTCTCCTTGGTTGGTCACATCATTAATTATTGAAAGGGAAACAGTATCAAAAGAAACAAAACACTGAAATAAATAACTAAGTAATTTACTGAAAGGTAGTTTTGCTGCATTGCACACAACCGACCGCACAGAATTCTAAAACTGATTTTTTTCCTTAAAGGATGGAAAACTCATTTGCCATTTTTAGTTTCTTGCTAAGTGATACATGCTCCTCCTAAGGAAAACTACTCTGTATAGGCCTGAGTTTAAAATGGAAATATCTGTTTATCCAGAGTTAATCTAGAGTACACAGGTGTGGAAAACTGATGGTGGAAACAGGGACCTATCCAGCCTTCAGGGCAGCTGGGCAGGGGCCCCATGTCACTGGCCTCAGCCACCAGCAGTGCCTTCACTCTGCCCAGGTCAGAAAGCACTGCCTAAAGCCAGAGCTTAGGATGAACATGGGCAAAAAGCACTGGTACAATTCCATGTATTTCTCTTCTACTGTAATGTCCCCAGAGGGATTGTGAAATCTCTGAGAACATCTCCTGGAGGAGGTTTAAAAATGAGAAGCCTATGATATGGCTATGGAACATAAGCACTTATTGCTGGCATGTTTCTACCAAGATTGAACACGATGCTTTTCCTTGATAAAGCTTTGGGCAAGTTCCTAGTCCAATTTCTTCTGTTACAAGTACACAGAGTTTACTGCCTTCTTGGTCAGCTCTTGATATGAATTCTTCTCTAGAATGAAGCTCCTCCCTGGCTTGTCTCTCACCCACCCCGTATCTCTTAGAGAAAGCACCTGGCTGTCTTCACCTACGCGAGACCTTCTCTGGAATGTGATTTGCTGCGACTGCAGACATCTCCACACAGCATAATGAACTCCCTTGAGTGGTCTCTTTTTAAACAATTTTGGGGGAGGGGCAGGTCTCTTGGTTTGTTTGAAAACTCATCTTGAAAATAATCTAGACAGAAAAATGCTAAGTGAAATTCTGGTGCATAAACAAATATTTTAAGATTGAAGTTTGGTTACTTCTCTTGTCCACCTTTTTGTTCCCACAAATGGAAACTACATTCCTGATTTAAGAGGATGCTGCTGTCTGTATCCTTTTTTGAACTGCATTGTTCTCAAAAGGACCAGCAAATTTTTCTGCAAATATTTTAGTAAATATTCTAGGCTTTACAGGCCACACATAGTGTCTGTTGCATATTCTTCAATGTTTTTTTCTCAGGTAACTGTTTAAAAATGGCAAATCCACTGCTGCCTCTCAGCTGGAGCAGCGAGGTTTTCTCAGCCCTTGTTTCAGGACCCTCAGGTATGTGACTTTTATGTCCAGAGCTGGAAGGCGGGGGTCCCCTAACTCCCTGGGTGCCCATCTGCCCACTTCGCCCATTTGTGGCCCCTTCCTTTCCTTCCTTCTGTCTCTGCTGTTGACCCCTAGTGGCTCCATCGCCAGCTCCCTGCAGCTCCACCAATAATCCATGGCTCCTATAGGAGGAGTCACAGGCGGGTGGCCAAGACCAATTTATTAGGTGGCCAGGACCAACTTATTAGGTAGCCAGAAGCTCACCCACTTTCTTAGCAACTTTGACCATGAAGCACAAATACGATGCAGGCAAATCTAGACAGGCAGAGTCTCCTCCAGGAGCCCGATAACCTGGACAACTACGAGACCCTGCGGCTGTACAAGGCACTGCTGGAGATGAACCGGCTCCAGCCTCTGCCCTGTGACAAGCCTCTGCCTGGGTGCCTAGGCTGCTAGTAACATGCTTTGAAATCTAGGTGGAGGGAGCCATGCCCCCACAGCTCCTGCCTCAAGGATTAGATGCATTTTACCTTCCAGAGAGGCAGGTTAAGCCACACCTGAGGCAGTTTGAGCCACAATTGGGACAGAATTCCCTTAGTCTTCTCTTCTGACCCTTCAGCAGAACTGCCTGTAATGCTCAGTTCACGGCAATACAGGTCTTTTCTCTCCTGTTTCTCCAAGCTCGTCCAGCCTCTGCCCAGTACCTAGTTCCAAAGCCACTTCCATATTCTCAGCTATCTGTTATAGCAACAACCCCACTAATCTGCTACCAAGTACATGAATGTAACTGTTCTGGAGTTAGGGAACAGCACATACAGACACTTGCACAAAACAAACTCCACCTAAAAAAACTGTATGAGAATTCCCCAAACTTCTCAACTAAATAAATAGGTGAAAAAACACGATCTCACATATGCCAATCCAATTGTCCTTTTTAGATTTTGGCTTAAATTGTCATTTTTTTTTCCTTCACATGTGAATTTATTTTCTGTATTGGATGCAGACTCTTCCCTTCTGGATTTACAGTGGCACTGACAATGACAGCCTCAGCCAAAGCAGTGACGAAGAACACTCGGCAGGCTGTGCGTGGGGTCTCCCAGTATGATTAAAAGCTGAGATGACTTTTAATTAAGGAGGGTGGGGGAAGTGGAAACACCAATTGGAAGCTGGAAGAAACTGAGGCACATTAAGCAGAAACACTGAGAAATACCGAAGAGCAAGAAGTGGGCATGTGCTCTAGTTCCAATAAAACCGAAACTGGTGAAACTAGGATTTTTCCAATTCTTTCAAAACCAAAGTGTTCTAACGCCACTGAAATATGGAATAAGGAGAGTAATTACCTGCGGTCAGGAAAAGATAATAGTAACAAGGATTTTTCCAAATAAAATGAACCAGTAAATTCTGAAGTGTGTGTTTTTGAAGAACCAGCATTGCCTCCGCTCACTCTGGTTCCTGGAGATTTTTCACACACTCACACAAAGCTCTAGTCGATAGTTCACTATCACTTTTATAAATGGTTATCCCCTGGTGCCTATATTTCTCTGTTTTAGATATACATGGTTTAAAAAATTTAAATTTGCAAAGAACACAATACAGTAACAGACCTGAACAATAAATAAAAAATAAACATCACCCTCTTCAGGTTAGAGCTTTCAAGACAGAGAAAAAAGAGGATTATCATTTCAGGCAGTAAGTTTTTTGGTTCTATAAAAGCATCACTATTCAGTCCCCTCTCCACTGACAGAATGTGTCTTTCCACCTCCCTCCGGTATCAAAGTGCATTTGTTTAAATCTAACATTCCTTAAGGAAACCCCAGAAATCTCATTTATTTTTGGCAGATACCCTGTGCAGCAAAAATCAAGTGAATTTCCCTTTTCCCCACTCCTCAATTTAAAGCTGTACTCAAAAGGGCTAAATGCAATACTTCTAGACAGCAGGGCTTACAAACAATGAATTTTTTGTTTTTGTTTGGAGGAACAAAAAAGGGAAATAAAAAACAAAACCACAGGAAAATAAAGAGGAGAAACCCTGAGGCAAAAATGGCTTTTCCTTTCGAGTCTTTGAGTCTTCGTGGAGCTATGAGCCGGATCACAAGATCACAGGATCACAAGGTCCCCGCGGCGTTCTGGGTGGGAAGGCCCTCCTCCATCCAGAGGGCGGCGGCCGAGCCGTTCCGCAGAGTGCGCCGGTGGATGCGCCGCAGCCGCAGCAGGTACAGCAGGATGGCCAGCAGCACCACCAGGAAGCAGCCAGAGAACAGGTAGTGGTTGTAGACAAAGGAGACGCCCCGCCAGTGGGTGTGACTGGCCCGGAAGGCTTCCTGCTGGATGTCTCTGCCCATGTGAACACCAAACAACAAACAGGACAGTAAGCAAGGAAAGGGGTGGACACGGTGCACGGGGGATGGTGGGGCCCAGGCCCCAGAGCTGTACTTCAGGAACTGCAACCCTACCTCTGAAATGGAGAACAGAACAGCCCAATGCAGGGAATTTCTAAGTGTCAATGAGATAACACCTGAAAGTATACTCTGAAGTCTGTCATTATAATTTGGGTAACCAAAATCAGAGGAATTTAGAAGAGTCGTGAGGGATTTGCTGACACAAAGTAGTCAACGTGTAAACAAACTGCATGCTTGTGATCAGTAACACCCATGACTCACTATTTTTACAGTTAACCCAGTTAAAAGGGTCACTGAGAAATGCTCAATTAAATGAAGGGGGTGGGAGGAAGAGCAAATATCTCATCTATCTGGTAACTCGGGTTCATACCACAGGTCAACTGACAGCAGATCTGCAAACGTGAATGGGGAAAAATGCACATCTTTGTTATACCCAAGCGCTGACTGAATGTAGCATTTCTTTGACCAGAAATGCAGACAACAAACTATCATTAGCGTTGGCAGCACCTGCAACTTTGTTACTAATGAAAATCACAGATCTTTCACATCACATTATGGTACCACTAATGCCTAAAAATGTCACTGACGCTCATTGCCTAAACAAATTACAGAAAGTGCTAATTCTGCTGCCAGATCCTGTTATTTAATATGTTAATAAAGAAGAACACATATCACAGTATCACAAACTTGTTTTCTGTAATATTTTGATGAATATTATTTCAATATGATGGTTTCTTCTATAATCCTATGTATTTACACATGCATTTAAAAACAGTATTTGGAAAAGAGGCCTAAGTCATAATCACGCCTGTAATCCCAGCTCTCAGGGAGGCAGAGGCGGGAGGATAGCTTGAGCTCAGGAGTTCGAGACCTGCCTGGGTAATATAGCGAGACCCTGTTCTCCACAAAAAGGAAAAAAAAAAAAAAAAAAAAAAAAAAAGAAAAAAAAAAAAAGAACTCCAGAACTGACCTTTTACCAGGGTTGGGGAACAGACAGTTGAGAATAACCAAACACAGGGCAGTAGGACAGGAGGGCTGTGTATTACAGGATGGTAGGGTGGGAAAGGAGGAAGTACTTGTGGGGAGGGGGCAAGACCAAAAGCAAGCATCACTGTCCCCACAATTCTGCTGTGGCTGGCTCTAATAGCAATGCCCCAAACAGGCACAGGCCATAGCTGCCATGAGGCACTGTAACTGCAGAAAAGCATCTTTTTGATTCTTGCTACCAAATTCACAGCCCTACCTTAATGGTAGAAAGCGGGTCCTGTAGAGGATGGCTCCAAGGGTCCACTGAACCTCCTTGTCATAAACTTGCAAGGCAGTCTTTAAGCTTTTATAGTTGACAGGAAATGAGAAGCCCCTATGAAACACCTCAAACATCCAGGCCGATTTGAAGCACTGATACCTACAAACGGCAAGCACAAAGGCAAGTCAGACTGACTTGCTCTGTCAAGACAGCAGGCACACAGACAATCCTTCCCTCTCCGGGCAGCCGTGGGGCAGGGGCTTCCTCAGGCCGGCTCTCCCAAACCCACTGCGTGCGTTTCAAGGTTGATGTACTTGGTTCACATCCCTAGTCCCACAACATGGAGCAGTCCACCTGTCAAATCAGTTAGTGCATGAACCCGGTCTCGGCGTAATGTCATATGTCCCTGAGACAGATTTCTTTTCCCTCTGGCATTTCACCATTCATTCCCCGAATGAATACTGAACAGGTTCCAACCTCTTTGTACCTCAGTTGATTATAAAATGAGATGGTAGGAAGGTTCTTTTCAGCTCTGATATTCTATGACTCTAAATATTTATTAGAGGTTTACTTTTGGCCACTGTGCTAAGCAAGTAGTAAGATAGAATAATTAGTAAGATGCAGTGTCTGCACTGAAGTGACTTACGATGAAAGGAGATTTTTAAAAAGCAACAGAAAAACAAAGCAGAACATGATAAAATGCATTAACGAAGTAGGATGAATTCCTGAGACTCAGAGAAAGGGATGAAGTCTGATTGAGGGGACACAGCAAGACTGGAAAGGGACAGCCTCTGACTGGACTCTGATGTCTGGGCAGGACTTGAACAAGCAAAGGTATGAACATGGGAATTTCAGACGGAAGAGACAGTAAAAGTGACTAAAACAAAAAAGATATGGAATATGTCTGGGCACAAGTATTTGTCCCGTTTGAAAGGGGTCCAGGGTAGATGGGAAGACCAGTGAGTGAGGAGAAGCTGGATTGAGGCCAGGGTGTGGCCAGCCAGTGGGGCCAACACTGAATTATGGTTCTTAAGAGTGCCCTGGGCTTGATCTTCTAGTACTTACTTAAGCCTGTGGAGGTCAGCATGAGAGGCGTACAGTCCTCGGTCAAAGCGTTCCCGCAAAATGGACCACTTTGTTGCACAATAATCCTGAAAACAAATTTACCAAAATAAATCACTACTAAAGGCTTATTAAAATTCTCACTTTAAAAATGGTTTACCAAATTTATATTTGTAACAAGCATATCCTTCCCATTAGGAAACACACAAGCTTAACATACAATAAATGCAAGATATACGCAAACACTCAGGGAATACTTACTGATTCGCAAACACAATGCTTTGCCTTAAAATTTTGTCCAGGTATTGTTAAAGAGAGCTTTGCTGTACACAACCAACCTCTCCAAAACTGTTTAGTTTCTCCCTCCATGACTGCATGGTACAGACATACATTTTTGGAAAAGTGAAGCAGTATTTTAGCTACTTCAAACTAAATCCTGTACCTGCGGAGGACACAGTACAAGCTACTGGGAAAATCAAAACAAAAGGCTTTTGTCTTTAACAGAAGGGAAAGAGATCCCACTATTTCCTGAAGTTATTTGTTATAATATTAGTAACTTTTATTGAGCATTGTGTAAGTGCATCTTCTCAGTGTAATACTTAACTCCTCGAGGTGGCTACCATCCCGACCTCTCTTTAAAGGATGAAGACACTGCTGAGAGATGTGGGAGATGGGCCTGGGTGACAGGGAGCTCAAGGAAAAAGCACTTGGCCTTGAGAAAGGGCTCAGCATAGGCGCTTCAGGAACATGAACATGGACACAGAGGAGAAGTCGTGGAGAGCACGAGGGAAGCCAGCTGTTTGACATGATTACAGCATACAGTGCTCTGTGCTTCAAGATGGGTTTGAGGAACACTTGGGAGATAAAATATTACATTTGTGACTGATTACACTGGGGTGTATAGAGACATGAATTGGTTAGAGGGAGAAGTCCATGACTCCTAGGCTGCAGGGAGGGGGACTGGATGGTTGGTGATGCCATTAACTAAGAGAGAACAACAGGAACAGAATGGAGAGAAAATGGTGGGTTTGTCTGGAGCTATGGAATCTAGCAGGCAACTGGGCAGGGGTCAGGATTGGAGCCTCTTCTTGAGAGGCAGCAGCAAACCCTGAGCATGGATGAGACCATCCAAGAACCTGAAGGTGAGGGGCTAAGTGTGGAAGTCTGGCATCACCTAAGTTTAAGGTGTGTCAGGAAGGCAGAGAGAACACAAGAACAGGAGTGTCCTGGCAGGTCAGGGAGCGGGAAGGCTAGTAGGAGAATTGTCAGATGGCAGCAAAGCATAAAAATGACATAAAACACTGTAATTTGGAGGTAACTGATGACCAGGGTAGCTAATGGAGTGGTGGGCAGAAGTCAGCTTACAGTACATTTTTTACTTCTGCTGTGACTATTCAACCTCCCTCCAAGCAGAGAGAACAGGATTCCAACATGCTGCAGTGCAGCCTTCCACACTCCATCCTTCCCTGCCAGTGTGAAGTGAGGACACAACCCGTCACCGTCCACGCTGGTCTCTCAAAAGCATGCGGAGCAGATGGCGTCTCTCAAGGGTACCTTTGCAGCTTTAGTAAATTTAGCAGCATTGTAGTCTCCCCCCATTCGTAACACATCCTCGGTGCAGTAGTAGAATTCGGAAAAGCCATAGAATTCACTGTTCTGGAAGTGAATTGGGGGCTGGTAGACCCCATTGAGGGAAGTCTGGGTCTCGTTTGTTTTATTCATGAAAGGCTGGATAGTCTCTCGACACAGGTCAAAGTCTCCAGTCCCTCGTAGGTATATGGTTTGTCCATTTTGCTGGATTTCATCTTTAATATCTAGGGGGAGGCAGGGGTCCAGGTACGGCATATCAGGAGTCAGACCAGTCTGTTTACCCAGGAGCCTATGGCAAAACAAGAAACTTTATTGTGAGTCCTACAGAAAACTGTGTTTTCAAGAAGTGGCTGCAAACCAGTGTTTCTCAAAATACGCTCTGTGGGACATGAGACCTGCAGGACGGTGTCTGTGGAACAGAAAAGGGTTCCGAGATAATTAGTTAGGAAAATACACACTTAAGACTTTCTTGGAGAGTCAGGATACAAATTTGTCTGCAGCAGACAGGCTACCAGAGGCCAGTTAGATGACCTATCCGATTACCTGATGATCCTGGCAACTGGGCCTGACGTTCCCAGTTGCTGGGCACAAGGCAACTGTGCTGTTGCCAGCCCCATTTTTGCCACTAGTGCTTGTGATTTTACCTAATACAGATGGAAGGAACGTGACTGTGACAAGATCTGGTCCTGGGCATAGCAGGTTAGATGCTTTAGAAAACTAAGGTCAAGTTACTAGAAAATTATCAAACCAGGTGTGGGCAGGATTTTTAAAACTGGGAAAAATTAGCAAACGTCTAAAAGGATTTGGTATCAAATTGCTTTGCAAATCTCTTTAAGAACTCAGTGTTCTTTAAACAAAGACAAACTGGTATCTCAATGAGGGGTGCAGTGCAAGCCGAAGAAAGGATGGAGTCTAAAAACAGACCTTGGTTCAGAGTAAAGGATTAGCAAATGAATACAGAAGTTAAGACAGAATGTTTAAGGCCTGGCTCTATTTTTATGATTCTGTTTCAACTTATTTTTTTTCTTGATCAGCTATGGGTCCCAAATGCAGCAGACAGCAGTTTCCATTGCATGATGGGCTCTGAGAAGCCCTGTAGAAAATAAACATTAGTTTTGTTAACTGAAAGGCACTAGGTTTATTACTTGCTAATGAAATTTCTGGGAGTGAACATCTGTCATCCTATTGTGTGTGCACGCCTTAAAGCAGTAAGAAACAGAGAGGAGCTCACGAAATGTCAAGTGATGTTGGTGTTGGATACTGTGAAATCACAGGGGCCTGACAGGTATTGAACTGGTAGAGTTAAGCATGGTCAGAATTCAGTATTCATCACCAACAGTCAAGTTTTCACTTTTCACTTCACTCACAAGTTGTGCATTCCTCAGATCAGGGTTACTCATCATGCAGTTGAATGTAATAAATTAAGGTCTTTGCCATAAAAATGTTCACTTAATTAAAAAAAAGTAATCACCACTACAAATGGTAAACAGATAAATGTGTATTTCAATACTCACTTCATGATATATGAAACATTTGTAATTATTATAAAAGTCAAAGAGTAGCCAAATATATATTTCATGCTATTATTTTTAGTTTTCCTATATCTAAATTAAGAAGTATTACTAAACTATCCATTATATAAAGCTTTCTGACATTAAAACCAATGAGTAAAAATTAAGGTTTCGGAAAAAATATATTTCAAATGTTGTTTATAAAATATTTCTAGTTTAAGACTACTATAAAAATGATTATACCAAGATATGCTAAATGCCAATTAAAAATACAAATCCATGGGACTATCAATTTTATAATTAAAACTATTCAGACATAGGAAAAGGTTTTTATTGCTTTTCCTATTTACACACATGACTTTGTGGTAAATGTACTGAACAGCTCCAACTTGGTCTTTTTTCAAGTTCAGGCCTTCACAGGTTTACTAAGATTAATCAATGAAGTATACAATCTCTTAGCTCAATGAATCAGGATTTTTTCCCCTCAAAATTGTTTCATCAAAATAAACAAACAAATAAAACACAGTAATAAATGGGATAGCTTACATAACCCCAGAGTCAGATTTTTTGTATTCATCCAAATAGCTTTTCTGTTCTTACAAATTTCAAATAAATAATTGCTATATACTTACACTTATAAAGTCAATTTAAACCAATAGAGTGCTGTTTTGTTTTATATATTTTCTATACCACAATTCTACATACACTCATTTTTTAAAGCTTCATTGCTAAATTTAAAAGCCACTAACTCTGACTCTTCTAGATAATTTATTTCTCTTGACTAATTCCCTTCACGATGGTTTTTATCCACTAACTAGCTGCACAGGCTGGTTCATCCATACAGTCTCCAGAACATCACATATTTCAATCTCCTCAGCAACAACAAGACAACACACTACCTGAGGCCTCCAGGACACCAGGAGTGCTCCAGATACTGGGTTTTCCAAGGACTCTGCATCATGAGTAGCATCACTCAGGGCTCCAAACTATTCTATAGTCTGATAGTGAAATTTCTAATCCATCAGTTGAGATGCGGGTGAGAGAGAGCACGCACGCACCTCCTTCAGGGCACGTGGGACACAGGGCCGAAGGCAGGACCCTGGTGTGCTTTCATCTCTTCTCCCTGCTCAGCTAGTGGGGGAATAAAAAGCTAACAGTGCAACACACTTTTGCTAATTGAGTTCTTCCTGCTTTGCCTGGGTCTGTTTTTTAGGAGGGGAGACCTCGGTTTGCAAGTGACTGCCAAGGAGTGAAAGGTGCTTTACCTGTTCTTTTGAATGGTGTTGGCAAATATTCTGTCTTCGTATCTCTGTCGAGCAGCATTGCCACCAAACCCAAGAAACGTGGCCACATAGACTCGATACACATGCTCAGTTTGGTGAACATCACATCCCAAGTTAAATTCAGCTAACAAGTTTTTAGCTACTTCTTCCTGCAAACATAAGCATAACAAACTTTAATAGCTTAAGCTACTTTAACCTCCTACTAAAAACAAGGGTCTAAAAACAGTCTCATCTAAGAGGGACAAAAACATCTGCTTCTGCACTTCCCAAAGACCCTTCTAAGCATCCTTCATAATTCAGTATGAGAATTCTGATTCAGGAAATTTCAGATGGGCTGCAAATTTGTGATACTGTTACAACTTTTTGAAAGAGGAAGTGAGCCAAACAGTTCATACCCTCTGACATTATTTATTTATGTAATCCTATGCTGTGGAAATAAACCTAAACATGGAAATGTTTCTATATGCAAATATGTCCTTTGTCATTCTATGGCAGAAAAAACTAGATGTCATCTAAATATATACTAGCAAGGGAAGGTTAATTACAGTAATCAATAGCTTACGGAGGAACATGCTCATGCAGTGTTAAATAAAGGACAAAAATCACATAAATTAAGACGATCACAACCATATTTTTTAAAACTATGAGTAGAAAAAAAAAAGAAAAGCAATTCATTAAAAGGCTAACAAGGGCTTTTTTAGATGATGAATCCATGGGAAATTCTTAATCTTGATTTTTCAGTATTTGTTCCAAACATTATTTCTATGTATTTTTTTTACTTTATATTGAGAAGGGAAAACATGATTTTTTACAAAGAGCATAACAGTCTCTAGAGGCATGTCTGGAATGGGAGGTAGGAAACACAAATTCTAATACTTGAATTTACAAAGTATGTTTCCAAGAAGCTTAATAAAGATGTCAGTAACATTTATTGAGAACATACTAGCTGCCTGGCAGTGCACAGATACACTGGATGCATTATCTCATTTAAACCTTCTTACAACACCATGTTGTAGGTACTTTCATTCACATTTACAGATGAAGAAACCAGCTTAAAGGTACATGACTCGCATAAGGTCCCACAACTAGTGAGGAGGAGGATAATGAAGAAACCCAGGCCTGTCTAGCTCCACCGTCTCACTTTGAACCCTCCCCTCCGCGCCACACTATGCTGCCTCCCACCTTTGAGGGGAAAATGCAGGAAGCTAGGCTTTGGTGTTAATCTACAGCTGAACACAAATGGAGTAATAAAGACGTGTAGCAATTCAGAAATACATCCGGAAACTGTGCCGGGTTCTCCACACAAGGTTGCCCAGGCAGCAACTGAGAGGCCACAGAACAGGGTGGAGAACAGTTCGGGGAAACCCCCAGTTGAAAGATGTGGAAGCAGTGGATACAAACCTCAATCCTCCCCAAGGAAGCTCAAAGTCTGAACCATTAAAAAAAAAAGAATTTCCCCAAATTCTAACTTAAAAAATCAGATATTATTATGTGACATTTTATAAAATCTGTTGAGAAAAGACGTGACTGAAGAGAAAACATAAACAGAAACTCAAGCATGCGACTGTGTATATACCAAAGAAAAACTACGGTCAGAAAACAAACCAGCTGATTTCAATGAACACACACAAGCGGCTCAGCTGAGGTCTGCCTTGTTCCTCCTGTCTCCTTTCTCCTGGGTTGAGAGGCGGCACCTCAGCAAGCACAGTAAAGATGTGTTCAGACTCAGAAAACAAAACAAGAACGATGGACACATGTTAAATGAAAACCAAACCAAACAGAAGGAAATTTGTACAGATAATGACCTGCTGTGAGGACGCAAAGCTTACAGTTTTGGGGACTTCGTACGCTATCTGAGTCGACACGCCGCCCATGTCGAGAATGCCCGCTGTCCTTTTACGGACAATGGCTTCACTGCTTTCACTTCCAGGAATGTTAACTTCCACAACTGCCTCATCATCTGGAAAGAACAGAAAGTGTTCATTGGAACAGAACTAATCCAGAGAACTGGGCTCTTCTGAAGAGTCACCTTCTTTTCATGGTCTATTTCAAGCATATTCAGACAAACCCAGTCTACTCCCCCCAACTAAAATCAAGTTGAATTATGTTCAACTGCAGCTCCTCTCATTCTACTCCTACACGCTTAGACGTGTCACAAAGCTTAGCTCTTTTTTCAGCCTTTGGATTAAACAGAAAAGCACCAATTTCCAACTAGATACATTTGCTGGCAACACGACACTTACCATCTTCAATATGCTCAAATCGTCCAAGGACAAAATTAATGCCAATCCAAGCATACACACCTACAGACATTTACAGGGTGAAGAGAAGAAAAAGTTTTAAAACATTTTGTGTAACTCTTATCAGCGCAGTCTGTACAAACGTCTCATTTATTTCATTCCCTGATAACCTGTAAAATCATCTGAAATAACACCTTGCTACTGATGTTTTTATTACTCCAAATGGCTTTCCAAGAACTCTCAACTTTAATGCTTATAGTTATACCATCTACATAGGTTGAAAATACAATACGCTAGGTGCTAGTTTTCTTTAGAAACTTATGAGTTGTTTCAAAATACTGGAATTTTCACTTTTATGATGTTAAACTTGTCAAGTTTTACATCAAGGTATTGGCTGGGCATGGTGGCTCATGCCTGTAATCCCAGCACTTTGGGAGGCCGAGGCAGGTGGATCATGAGTTCAAGAGATTGAGACTATCCTGGCCAACAAGGTGAAACCCCATCTCTACTGAAAACATAAAAATTAGCTGGGCGTGGTGGCGGGCACCTGTAGTCCCAGCTACTTGGGAGGCTGAGGCAGGACAATCGCTTGAACCTGGGAGGTGGAGGTTGCGGTAAGTCAAGATCGCGCCACTGCACTCTAGCCTGGCGAAAGAGCGAAACTCCATCTCAAAAAAACAAAACAAAACAAAACAAAAAAACGAAAAAAAATTTCAAGGTATCTTCTACTTTTTCCTTTATCCCTCCATTCACTCAGCTGACAAATCTGATTCTAGTTTCACATTCCCTACACCTGGTTTTCATTGCCACCTTGATTTGAACCATTACAGATGGGGGGTAGCCAATCTAATCCATCTCTGCCCCTATTCCTGTTGCCACCTGCTCTACTCTCTGCATTGGACTCCTCTACAGAAAGAAGTCCAAATTCCTGGACTGATAATTCAAGAGCCAGCCAATCGCTAACATTCCCGCCACTCCTTCCAGAAGGCCCACCACCCACACTAAAACATTTTTGTTTCTTTGTCTACAGTGCCCTCTTTCCAACCTGTCCTGAGTCAAGTCCTTTCTTCTGCCTGGCCTGTGCTTCCTGCCCCTCCCTCAGAGCCCCACCCTTCCCATGCTCTGGCACGTTCTATTAAGAACTATCCCCTCCCTTGAGGTGCAGTTCAGATGTCACTTTCTCCAACATGGCCCTAGCTGGAAAAAAAAATGCCTCCCTCTTAAGAACGCCTGTGGTATTTTTTCCTATCTTTTTTCTGGTACCTAAAACCCTCATAGAACAGCTAATTGTATAGCTCATTTGTTTGTAAGCAGCTGAATGGCAATGTGTAAATTTCACCCCATTTTTATATTTTCTACAGTGTCTTTCACATAGGAAGTATTAATGCTGAAATGACACATGACTTTTGAAATACTTTTTGGTATACATTTCTAGCAAGCTATACCCCAAATAATTTCATTGACTTGACATTTCATTCTCAAGGAGAATTATTTCTTTGAAAATAGAACAAAGATTTGATATTTCTCAGTGTATCAAAGTTGAGAAGAAGCTCCAACAGCTTAATAATGATCAAAGTCCCAGGAAGCCACACAACTGAGGCAAGACACACAAGCCTTTTCTATCAAAGTGAGTTTACATCAAGCTATGTCCCTACATGTGGTGAAGACAAATAGTTATTTTTCAATGGCTTAATGTCTGGGCAACAAAGACTAGTCATGTAAGAAACTGGTTTAGTTATTTAAAAATTGTAATATTTCAAGTCTATTATTTCCCAAATGTTAAGATAATAGGAGTGTAACAAAGGGTACGCTCGTGAAAATGGGGAGGATTTAAAGGAATACTGTCCCAAATTTTAAACTGAAGACCAATATACCAACCTTCTTGTTTCCCAGAAATTACTTCTGCATGAGAGTCAGAAAACAGAAAGTCAAAGTGCACGGGAATATCGGTCAGAAGGTCTTCCAGAATAGCTTTCTGCTGGCTGTCAGGCAACAAAAACATTTACAAATTAAAAGATTACAGCTTGATATCTTCTGTTTAGAAAAGAAAAAACAAAACAAAACAAAAAAACAAAAACAAAAAACAAACCAGGGCTCTGGTATATCTTGTATGAAACAGTTAATTTTAAAAACAAAGAAATTCGTTGGAAAGATATTAGGAATGAATTTCCAAAATGAACAAGTTGTGTGAATTACGTGATATCTAGATGTAAAACTGCAACTGCAAGCATTCCTTAACTACATAAAATAGATGAGATTTTTAAAAATGACAACTTTACAGTTGACTATAGTCCTAAGTCAATTAAAGACTATTTGCTAGATTCTGGCTAAAGGAAGAGTTCTGATACTATTCCAGATTTGAAGAAAGAATTTTGAATGTTTTCCTTTTGACGATGACGATGATGATGGAGAGCAGGAGGAGGGGGGAGGAGAACACCCCTTCTCCCCTTCAGGAGCCCACCCTCGCCCTTGCCCTTCTGTGGAGGATCACCTTTCAGGGAGGATTCTCATTCCAGCTGTGCAGAGAATGTAGAGAGGTGTCTCTTTGTGTTTTGCCCGTGGCACATGCTCTGCAGCAAAGTTCAAAAGTGGAGAAATGTAATCACTGACTTTCTCTGGAGAGGTAGCAAATTCTGAAATGCCTAGAGAAACAGGATATTTTAGTTAAGAAGCAGATATTTTAGCTATAACATGTGATGCTTCTTCAAAGTGCTAGTTTTAGGGAAATCATGCTACACATTATACTTTCTTAGTTTTTCCTAACCCTCTAGCAACTTCTTCTGCAGACCTTACTTAAACGTTGGTGGCACTATTCAGTGCTATGTCCTTTTCTTCTTCATCAAAGCACACAGACCTGACTGAGCATCTGCTGTGTGTCACTGCCATGCGGATGGGCTCTTGCCCGCCCTCAAGAAACGTGCTCCCCATCTCGCCAGGTGAGCTCAGTACCTCCTGAGGCCGCTATCACCATCAGCATGCCACGAACTCCTAACTGTGCTACTGGCCATGCAGCGCTCATTAGCCTCCAGGTGAGCGTGGGGTAACTGTCCACCAGACACTGCCCGTGCGTGTCCTTGCAGCCACCCCCAACACATCATGGCAAAATCTGAATTCAACTTTCGCTACAAACCTGGTCTCACCACCGGTTACCTCCCTCCGAGGTTATCAGTGCTGGGCACCCAGTGGCCCAAGCCAGGGTCTTAAATGAAGTCCCTCTCCCTCATCCCAACACACAACCTGGGTTTCATAGATGCCCTCTCCTTGGTGCCTCTCACATGACTTTACTCCTCATCCCTTTGGACACACTTTCTGCCAGCCTGCCACAGCACATCCCACCCTCTGATCCTGACCATCTCCCCACCATTCCCGACCCAAATGATGCCTCTTCAGGCTTCCAATTCTTTTTGTGGTTCAGTGCCCTCCAGATAAGGCTCAACTCCAGAACAGCACATCCTGCTCTGCATAACTCACCCACCCTTATCTCTTCCCATGTTTCTTCTGTCGCCTTCAGCTACACTGAACTAACATTTCCACAGTGCACCTTACTGTGGCCTTAGGGCCTTGCTCAAACTCCACCACCAGGAAGAGTCTTCTCCATCCACCTCCCTGTCCCTTTTCACCTGGTTAACTCCTGCATAACCACTGGGCTCCAGCCTCCATAGAAGTCACCCTAACAGAACCCTGAAGACGACTCTTGTTAAATTCCATGCTTACTTCCTTTTGCTAGATGTACATTCATTACACCATATCAAAATTACCTATTTACTTGCCTGTCTCATTACAACTGAAAGCTCCTTAAGGGCACAAAATGCGTCTATTCAAACTTATACTCCCAGCACCTAACACAGTGCCTAGCAAATGGCAGGTGCCCAGCATGTATCTGATGAATGAATACATCAATGAATATTTCTAGATGTCATTTAGCCTACAATATTAAAAATGAGGGGCACTTTAGAAGTCTAAAAATTCCTTATTTCACACATTAGAAAATTAGAAACCCACAAAGATTAAGTGATTCATCAAAGGAATTAGCAAAAAATGAACTAAACTATAAGTCTTTTGACGCCACATACAATTCAATTTCAATGCAGTCAAAGTCCTAAACTAGCCAGACCCTATGAAGGAAATTTCTAGAGCTTTGCTGCAATGCTATACATGGAAATCCATGCTTGAGGACAGAGTAGTGCAATAAAAAAGTATTTTGACTTCCATTTCATACACTTTGTATAGTGCAAGACAGACCCATGTTAAGCCTGATTTTAATGAGATTTTCGTATATACTCTAAGATGATAATGTAGTTGACCCTTTGTTCTAAACAACTCCAAGGCATGGAAGTTTTCATCTTATTCCATGAGACCTGTTTAGTCACTGATGGGACCTGGTATGTGAAGCTAGATGAAATGCAAAATGCTTTATTTTTATAGTTTTCTCATAAATTTTTTATTTGATCAATATTAATTTAACTAAAAATGTTTCTAGATTAGGGATCCATAAAAATTTAAGGGGTAGAAATACATACAACTAAACTTAAAAGACACTCACTAAAAAATTACACGGAAATGTACTCTGATAAAATAATGCTGGTATATAGACATAGAGTAGGTTCTCTCTTTAACCTGAAAAGTGAGGTACAGACTTTAGATTTTCTGAGTAATATGCTGGTTCCTAGCTGCCCACACATCAAAGGATAATCAACTTGTTGAGGGCTGCCTGAAGGAGGAGGTGGGGTCTGAATTATTCCATGAAGAATGAGGACTCAAGGGGTCACCATTCTACGTGGTTGGAGACTCTTCTATGAGGATATGCATTTTTCTCACATTAAACTGAACATCCTTTTAAATTTTATTTCTGAAATGGGGATAATAAACTATAAAATTATTATTTATCGATATTCTCTAATAATTTACAAGATACATTTCCTGGATTGTTTGCATTTGATATTTTACTACTTTAATACATTAGAAAGATGAAATAAAAGTGCTGCATCTCTATTAAGATCAGTGGTCCACTGTTTGAAATCAGTGATCAACTATCAAGACATAAAAAGCTTGATTCAAGGCACTCCCAGTATCTCCCATTCTAAATGCTCCTGACAGAAGCTGCTGTCCATGGAAATGGTGATGACACAGAAAAAAGAGCACCATTGACATAAATTACCTAATAAGGAAGCCAAATCTAAACTTTTACATGTCACACTGGCTTAGAAATTATAGTATCTTTAAAAACTATACATAATTATTATTAGCTCTAAGTTCTGTGGTCACACTCACCAAACAATCTAGATGACTAGAACTATATTTGGCCAGCAATTTTTAAAAATGAAAAATATATGCCAACATATTATAGATTTTCATGAGTTATCTGAAATTACTTTGTCATTAACGATAGAGACCAATGACTACAACGATAGAGACCAATGACTACTAAATAGGAAAAAAACTCTCCATAGTTAATGCCAACCAGCAACCATCTAAGTAGATACTATGAGTAAGGCACTATTAAAATGCTACAGGAGACAAAAAGACATGTCTGTTTGGATGTTTTATCAAGGTGTTAGTCACCCTATGCAAAATGGACAGAAAAGGGAAAAGAAAGTGAAACAAGGAGACCCATCAGGTCCCGGTGTGAGATGTGACTCAGGGCTATGAGGGTGCAGAAAGAGAACGATATGAAAGACGCTGTGGAGAATGACGGGATGCACCCTGGTTACCAGGCAGATAGTCTCATTTACATACCCGGTTTTATCTTCATGACCACTGGCTTTCGGTTTTTATCCCTCATTTGCCTGATATCCAACAGATCACGTGGATTGCCATTATGCCTTGGCCAGCAATAGACAAATACTCGAGAGCCACTGCTACCACAGTCCACCACAATCCCGTAGTTCACACTGGGGTTATTGGTGTCTGTAGCTTCAATGTCGGTAACTCGTGCCAGGTACCTTAGATAGAAACACACGTACGCTTTGATTTAGACAGAGAATATCATCTTATGCCTAACAGAAAAAATGCAACGAACACCAAGTCATAATTTCTAAGCTATGTAGCAGCCTCATTATAACGTTAATACAACTGTCGAATAATTGAAGAGTCGAAAGAAAACAAGTGATAATGATAAAGATAATCTAAATCAGACACACACTTCTTTACAGAAGTTCACACAAATTCCAAAATGCAAAATTCTACTTCTAAACTGCCAACTCAAAAATCAGCTTAAAATATGTTACAGGAGACGCTTATGCATAAATAATTATTCCAGGGCCTCTTATAATATGGATTTGGTAGTTAGCAGTTAACTAGTTTCAAATGGTTTAACTGTTCATGCCATGATGTATATGGTACAGAATCTAGTTCCTACAGTTCCTTAAATTCCAACCTAAAGTCAAACGTTGTGAAGTCACGAAATGATTGTTATGGTCTGAATGTTTGTGGACCCCCAAAATTCGTATGTTGGAGACCTAATCACCAATGTGATGCTATTAGGAGGTGGGGTCCCAGGGGGGTGATTAGTTCATGAGGGCAGAAACCTCAGGGAGCCTCCTCGCCCCTTTCCATCATGTGAGGACACAGCAAGAAGACCTCCTCATCTCAGAACAAGGAATCAGGCCCTCACCACACACAAAACCTATGGCACCTTGATCGTGGATTTCCCAACCTCTAGAACAGTGAGAAACAAATTGCTGTTGTTGATAAGCCATCCAGTCTATGGAATTCTGTTTCAGCAGCCTAAAACAGGTAAGACAGAAGGTATGGCTTCTGGTCTAGAAGGCAAATGTTTTTATCCCTTACCTTTGAAATTTCTTGTCTCTGGTTAGTCGCCCATACTTATTTCGGATTATGATAACAGAAAAATATAAAAGTGAAACAGCAGCAGCCAGGACACTAATGACAATAATCTGGCGTAAATTGGTATTCAGAATTCGAGGACACCCTACTGGAGATATGCTAAAATGCCAAGAAGCAGGAAAAAGACAGGAGATGCCAATCCTGAAAGTAGAAAGAAAAAGATTTTAAAGGAATCTGCTCCAATGAAGCTTCCTTCACCTAAAGTGATCCTAAAATAAGATATTTGGCTTGAGCTACCTGAATTTCCCTATCTGTAGGTATCTGTATACTGGCATCTTGCATGTGCTACACAACAGCTACACAACCCATTATCATAAAACCATCTAAATGAGAATTGGCCCTGATGGTTATGACACTTCTGTGTTTTCCCCTTTTCTTGACAGTATCGTGTAGATTTTTTATTTTACCCTGCTTTGTTCCAAAATAAATACAGAATTAGAGACAGCTTACAAGAATAAGTTCAGTAACATAAATCTATAAATTGATCATGAAATCGGGTATGAGGATGATGAGACTAAACGGGAACGTAGTATGGAGAAAGGCATGTCGTAAGGTGGGCCTGCTGCAAATGCGACTGAGCTCATTGCCCATTACATCAGAAATACACAAATAGCTCAGGAGGAGCACATTTGCTTAACACTGAAGTCCAAGGCAAATCTCTCCCAGATGACTCGAGGAATGGCAGAAAACAGCATCTTAACAACACCCCCGTAACAAAATCAATAAATGAGTTTTCTATGTCCTGTGCTTTTAGAAATATTCCTACAAGACATTTCTGCAAATAATCAGGAACTTTTCCCCTCAGTTTATGTCAAGAATGAGAGGCTCATTCCAGAAATATGATTTGGCTTTAAAAAAGCTGCACTGCCTTTGGGATAAATTTTATTATATTACACTTAATTTCTTTATTATTCACCTTGAAGAGTGCTTCATGCATTAAAATACCTCACTGGGTCCTGGAAGAAAAAAGGTATTAAACAGAAGCACAGCACAACTTCACATTTTTCACTTGCAATTTAGATTTTTTTTTCCTCTCGAGATCTGTTTTTGTGTCACCAAGATTTCATGTTTCATGGTGATTAGGCCCATCACTCACCTCCCCATACTGAAAGGTCAGCAACAAGGCAATGCTCTGGGATTCAGTCCTTCTCACAAACAATTATAGAAATAATGCTGGGGTCCTCACGGAGTTAGAGCCCTCCTGTTCCAGGAAGTGAGACAAATCACAAAGATAGCATCATCAAAGAAAACGTCTACGTTCTTTAAGTGTGTGCTTAAATCCAGCCACATACAATCTATACATACATGATCCTTGCACTGAAGCTGTTGGAAGGGTCTATTCTGAGCAACACACTTCTAAGTTAATTTCATACTGTCCAATATAGACCTAAATCAAAAGAGATGATAATTGTCTGGTACTAGTTAGTGCTCTCTAACCAAAAGTGATCCCAAAATATCAGGATATCAAATACGCCATAAATACCTTATGGTACAAGGGAGATTTGGGGTGGAGGTAGGAGACAGGCAGAATAAATTGAATGTGAACCTGAAATGTCCATTCACTTGATAAATGTCTATTAGACTTCCCTTTTATATACAAAGTACTGTGCAAGGCACTGTGTCCCTAGTTAGTTCTCTGACTCCACCATTATCACTCCTCCTCCAGCCTCCAGGCCTCAAACTGCAGAGCAGACAGAGGCCTTCAGCCAGGGCCTCCTTCCAATCTGCTGAAGCCAAAGGACAAGCAGTCTCTATCTTTCCTCGGCCTCGCAAAGCTCCCTGAGCTCTCAAGACAGCTGTCTCGTCTGGTCTGCTTCTGAGCTCTAGAGTAACTGCTGCTCAGGATCCTTTAAGTGTTGTTCTCTGCCAACCCCGACTACTCTTAAGTTTCCAGGCTCTCTGTCTAGCCTCATTCTCTTCTAATACAATCATTACTGAGGCTTCAATGATCAGATAACTCAAATTTTTCTTTCTCCACCCCAGGCTTCTCTTCTACGCATCTTAAACAGCCTATGAGCCGTCTCTATCTGAATGTTGCACAGAAGCATGAGAAAATTCTAAAACTGCACCCCTAACAACTGCAGTCTTCACCCCTTTTTCTCCTAATCTGCTCTGCCCCTGCAGTCTCAATCTTGATCCCACAGAGCTACACAAATCAGAAACCAGACTCAAGTGTGATCCCTCTTCCTTCATCTTCCAAATGTAATTTCTTTTTTTCCTTTCTTTTTTTTTTGAGATGTTGTCTTGTTCTTGTCACCCAGGCTGGTGGAGTGCAACGGCACCATCTCAGCTCACTGCAACCTCCGCCTCCTGGGTTCAAGCGATTCTCCTGTAATCCCGAGTAGCTGGCATTACAGGTGCCTGCCACCACGCCCAGCTAATTTTTGTATTTTTGGTAGAGATGGGGTTTCGCCATGTGGGCCAGGCTGGTCTCGAACTCCTGACCCCGTGATCCGACTGCCTCAGCCTCCCAAAGTGCTGGGACTACCGGCGTGAGCCACTGCGCCTGGCCCCAAATGTAATTTCTTACCGATTCTTTTAATTTCTTTAACCTCAGCTTATCTAAAATCCCTTTCATTATCACCTTCTCCTGAGATCAGGCTCTTATCTCTTGCCTGCTCTATCAAAAGAGCAGACTAACTAGTCTTCTATCGGCAGTCTCAACCAGTGGCCCCACAATGCTGCCTCCAACACCCTCCGGCACAGATACTTTCTCGGAAATTGATAGCTCCACACTCCCACCCCTTGCTCAGAACCCTGATCAGATTACTTCTGTACTCAAAATCCACCAAAGACTGCAACCTACAAAGTCGTAGAGGATCTGACACCTGTTAAGGCTCTGACCTCATCGTCTACTCTCTCCTCCTTTAACACTGCATTGCAGTCACACTGATGTGCCGAGTGGTCTTCAAAAATGCCAGGCACTCTCTGGTCTCAGGATCTCTCAACTTGTTGCCCCCCAACTGCTAGGGAGTAATCCGTATGGCTCACTTTTTCATTCCCGTCAGGTCTTTACCCAAATGTCACCTTCTCAAGGAGGACTTTCCTGGTCACCCGATCAACAACTGTAATGCCTACCCCCTCCCCACCAACTCCCTTCCCTGCTTGATCTTTTCTCCTCAGCATTTATTTATTAAACGCTTATACAGTGCTCATTACGTGCCAGCCCTTGCTCCACACATTGCGCAAGTACTAACTTCATCCTCCTAACAACTTACAAGACAGACACTATTATCACAATACTCTATGGATGAAGCAGAGAGGCTAAGTAACTTGTCTAAGGTCACACAGCTCCTGGGAGGGGAGGTGGGATGCAAGCGTGAGAATCGACTCACCCTCGTCCTCTAACATAATGCGTGTGTTACGTTTCTCTTTTTTGTCTCTTCCTCCAGAATGGGAACTCCCCCAGGCCCAGGTTTTGGCCTGCTCAGCTGAGTGCTAGTTGCAGCTTTGCAGACCCCACGAAAGGGCCTGGCAAGAAGTTAAGTTTTAGAGTTCTGGGACCCAAAAGGGTTAAGAACCTCTATACTAGAGTGACCTTTCCAAAACAAACAGGGAATCATACCTCCCCATCCCCCAACTTTTCTCTCTCACTCCTTAGGGTATAAAAGAGATCCCTCATGATCTAGTCCGGTGCTCTCCACTGAGGTAGCCACTTGCCACATGTGGTTATTTAAAGTAATTAAAATTAAATAAAATTAGCCAATTAAAATTAAATAAAAGTAGCCACTTGCCACGTGTGGTTATTAAAAGTTATTAAAATTAAATAAAATTAAAAATTGAGTTCCTCAGTTGTACTAGCCACCTTTGAAGTGCTCAACTGCCACATACAGCTTCTGCATTAGTCAGTCCAGACATAAAACACTGACATCATCGCAGAAAGCTCTTTGCAAAGTACTGATCTGGGGCCCATCTTCTGTCTCATCCCGACAGACCCCTCCTATGTACCCTAGGCTCCAGCCACACGAAACACAAGCTACAGATCACTGAAATGCCTCTCATTCCTTGGCATTTGCAGAATGAACCTCTCCCTTGGGTCGTCAGTTGCATTACTAAGAATCAGTCCTGACACAAACCAAGCATGAGTCCTGGGTGAGTTTCCCTAATCCTCATATCCCCAGAGTGTTTGCTTATCACAGCAGTGGGATAAAGTATTACACTTGTGGTTGGCTTCCTCATTACATGACATGTCCCACTAGGGCAGGGACAGCCTCTTATTCTTCTGGTTCCCCAGTGACCAGTGCCTGCCACACAAATCATGGGTAAGTAACTCTTGCAGGTTTCACAAATGGCTGGAAATGGGAGACACAAAGATGAATTAGATACAGGCCCAGACCTTAAAGAATCTATAATGCAGTGGAGGAAATAAAACATACACACAAAGATATTAGACAGTAAAAAGTATGAATACTGCCTACCTGACAAAGGGAAAAAATCACTTTAGTTCAAGTTTTAATATGGTTTCCATATTGTACCCTGTACCCCAAATTTAGGACAAACAACGTCTGTGATTTAAAAGTGTACACAAAAAGTAAAAAGAAAAAAAAAATCAGTGATCTAGATCTTTAAATGGATTTTAATGTTTTTATAAAATAGCTACACAAGTTTAAAACTTCTATGTGCTTTAAAAAAAAAAATTCCCTCCTCGGTACGAATACACACAACTTGGGAAAAGTACTTGCAACGTGCGTGACAAAGAGTAAATAACCTTTACATATCCAAAGTTCTCATAAAGAAATAAAAGACAGACTGAATAGAAAAATAAGCAAAGACAATGTGAGATTATTGAAATGATCTCATTGAAATGGCTGATAAAATAGAACTACCAGTATTCAGATAAATAGAAATAAAAACAGCTATCAGATTGGCAGTCATGAAGGCCTGGTGATACTTGGCTAACAGGGGACGGGGAAAAGGTCGATGAGCAGTGCTGTGAGACTCTGGACAGGCACATCACTAACATTCTGGGGGTATTGGGGTGACACATACAAACATTTACGCATGCCGACCCTCTGCTCTACCCATCACACTTCCAGAAATTCATCCTTAGGAAGTCATGGGGTAAATTCACTAAAATATCTATAGGATGTTCATCATAGTATTGTGTGTAACAGCAAAACACTGTTACTAATGTCCACTGTGGGGTACATTTATGCAGTGGAATACAATGTGACTATTAAAGGTGATGATACAGATCTATTTATTGACATGAAAAAGATGTTCATGATATATTAAGTGAAAAAACGTCACCATGCTTGGGGGGGATAAAATGTTAGGAAAGAAACCAAAATGTTAACAGTGCTTAGTTATTTCTGGACAATGAGATCAGGTATCATCTTTATTTTCTTCCCTAGTCTTGCCTATATTTTTCAAAGGACATATATTAATTTTATCATCAGAAGAAATAACGATTTTTAACAAGCTACCTTTGACTGATGAAACCTTGTTTCCAGGATCAAATACTTTTCTGAACATACTGAAAAAGCCTATCTTAAAAGCCTATCAGGACACAGGAATTCCAATCCAAACACTAAAAAAAAAAATCAGTGAGAGCTGTGTGATAGCTGAACTGAGAACCAAAGAAAAGAAAGTTTTAGTTAGCAGCTTAAAGTCACAGTTAAAGGCAAACTGGTCCTTGGGGAAGAAAATCAGGACTACAAAGGTGATATGAGGAGTAACAAACCCAACTCCAAATTTCAAGGAGTTTGCAGATTGCCACAGAGAAAATACTAATACCCAGAAAATAACCAAGCTACTAATTCAAAGCAATGTTAAAGTACTCAAATTCTTGTTATAAGAGCTCAGAGAAGAGCACAGCGAAGGCTAGCTTTAGCAGAAAAAGATTTCTGGAGGTGGGAGGTCGATTCTGGATGGGGTGAGAAGAACACACTTCGAAGAGGAAGGTGACCGCGAGAAGGATCACAGTACACTTAGGAAACTTTGTGTCATCTGAGGTTTGTCTCAGGACTTCTTTTTTTTTTTTTTCTTTTGAGATATGTGATGATTTTGATCAAAAGGATAAACAGATATTTTAAGTTACAAAACTTGTGTTTAAAAGCAGAGAAAACAGGACAGCTTATAACTGCTGAAGCACTATAATTTTTACTCAGGACAAAAGTACGACAGATTATTGCCTAAAAGTTAACAATATGGTAATTTGATCTTCAAATGTAAACTCCAATTGTCCTTCTAGTTAAGAATCTTTGCACCAGGGCTCTGGGAGGCAAATTCAGTACCACCACATAAAACTGACATTTTTTTTTTTTTTTGAGACGGAGTCTCGCTCTGTCGCCCAGGCTGGAGTGCAGTGGCCAGATCTCAGCTCACTGCAAGCTCCGCCTCCCGGGTTTACGCCATTCTCCTGCCTCAGCCTCCCGAGTAGCTGGGACTACAGGCGCCCGCCACCTCGCCCGGCTAGTTTTTTTGTATTTTTTAGTAGAGACGGGGTTTCACCGTGTTACCCAGGATGGTCTCGATCTCCTGACCTCGTGATCCGCCCGTCTCGGCCTCCCAAAGTGCTGGGATTACAGGCTTGAGTCACGGCGCCCGGCCAAAACTGACATGTTTTAAAAAGGCCTAAATTGTGTTAGACCTATCACCAGAGAGATGCATTAACTCTCATAATTTCAGCTAGGGGGGCCCTGCTTGGCTGATCATTCTTTATTGGAATAAAGCCCATGGTCAGGTGTCAATGTCTTTGTCAGTCTCTCACTGACAGTTCTACAGACAATGACAAAAACAACGCAAATCAATCACAAAAGGAAATGGTTCCACTGGTGAAAAAACGCACGATGTAAGGAAACAGATGTTAGTGAACTCAAATCACAGGCAAACAAAATCACAGAGAAGTCAGCCTCTGGGAGAGCTCGGCTTCTGAATAAGCAAAGGTACCATAGGGAAAGGTACTTCAGAAAAGAATGATTTGACTATCAAAGCATTCAAGAGAACCTGGAAAAATTAAATTTGCTCTCAACCATTCCAGCAGCGTTTTGCTTTCTGAGAGTGAGAGGTTGATGTGAAGGCTGCCGGGTGGCAGGGTGGCACCATTACTCAGCTGTGACAACAGATACATGAAGACAACTTGATTTATTCTTTAAGAAGAAATGTACGTAGTTGCTATTTACGATCTGTATGTTCTTCAATATTTATCTTAACCATTTTAATTTTATTTTTCAATATAAAGTCTTAACCTCTTCCTCCCTCTCTATTCATTTGCAAAATTCTGGTTCCCATTTTAGTCTTTTTCTGGTCACTTTTCCTGCATTAACTCTGACTTTCCTCAAGTTCCAGTTCCACATTCCAAGCTCACTGAAGCCCTGTTACCGCAAACTCAATTAGTCCAAGTCTGGGGCTGAAATCTTCTGATGTAAACTAATACCACCCTCCAAATTCTCCAGGTCTAAGATGGGTATCACCAATCCCCATTGACCTGGATTACCTGGTTCTCAGCTTTGATTCCCACTTCCTGTGTTGACATATTCTATCATTCTCCAAGCCCGTCGATTCTTCCTCAGATATCCCTCATATCTAAGATGACCATAGCAGGCATCACTATCTCAAGACAGATCTCTTGGCGACTCACCCACCTTCTGCCTTCACTGTGCACACCACATTTTGCAGGCAACTCTTTGTAAAACACGGCCTTCAAAATATGACCAGCTAAGAACCTTCTGGAAGCCCAAGGATCAACAATAAGTTTCCTGTGTGGCACCTGAAACCTTTTATCCATCAACTGGTCCACCTTATCTCACCAACCTATCCTCTCATCAGTCCCAGATACCATCTCTCTGCTCTAGTGCGGCAGTTCTCTCTCTTCTCTCCCACACAAGCTGTCCCCATGCCTGCCTCAGGCACTTACTAACAGCACTTCCTCCAAGGCAGCGTGTCCTCCTCTCAACATTACACTTCTTTCAAAGCACAAGTCAACATTTTTCTTTGTCAAGATTTAACCTGTTACACATCCTGAGGTTTTCTCACAATTGGAATCGTCTCTTTATTCATGGGTATTCTATTTTAAGCAAACATGCTGAGTAAATACGTAGAGAATATAAATCCTTACATAAATGTTCATTTTTGTCTCCTTCCTAGACTACACCCTCAAGGGCCTCGGTCACACATTTCCTACTAGAGGAGAAGAATATAAGCCATAGATTCAATATGCAACAACTACAAGAGATAAATCAATGTTAAGGTAAACACAGAAATAAACGACTAAACTATACAAATTAGTATTCCATTTTATAATTCTAATATGTCAAACAGAATTAACAAATCTGATACAAAAACATCAAATATATAACACAAATAATATAACTCTTCTAGGCCTCTCTAAAGCTGGATAATTTGGTATTTTCATCACAAAAAGCAGAAGACAACAGACAGCGCAATGTGAAATTAACCTGGGCTTTGAGTCTCTAATTTAGAATTCTTCCATTACCTGTAGTTTACCTTCTAGCCTGAAAGTTCCTGAATCATAAAGGATCTCTTTGGTTTCCTTCGTGATAAACGTTCTCTGAAAACGCTCTGCACCAGGGTTCATCTAACTGGGGTCTGGAGCACCCTAAGGGTTCTGGGACATATTCTAGACCATGAGAGAATTGTCCCTTTAAAAGGGGTCCGCGCATTACTCAAGTTCAGAAACAATGCTGTGTATTATCTCTTTACTGCCCAAAGAGCTCCATTTTCCCAAGAAGAAATCTAACATGAAATCTGGCAAAAGCAAAGCAAAGCAAAGCAAAGCAAAGCAAAGCGAAAACGACAAGAAGCGCGAATGTCATTTAAAGCGGCAGACAGGGCCGGCTAGGTCCCCGGTGCAGCATCCGTGCTGCCCGGCCAAGCTCCGCCCATTCGAGGGGGGGATCCCGAGCGGTCAACCGAGGCGCGCGACCGCCAGATGTCCCCTGCCGGGGGCTGGGGGAGCGCGCCGGCCGCCACGGCTCACAGGCGCTGGTCCCGGGGCGCCCGGATGTGACCGCGCAGCAGGGGCGGCGGGAATCTGTCCGCGGGGCTAAGAGGGCGGCTGTTGGGGCCTGAGGCAGAGAGGCTCGTCCGCGGCCCGCTCGCCGAGCCGCTGGCCACCGCACTCCAACCCACCCGCCGTTGCCGGCCCCTTCGGCCGCCCGCCCTTCCCTCACTCGCGCCCGGAAGGCGGCCTTACCTGCTTGGCTGGCCGGGGACCCCGGGAGCGGGGGACCACCAACTGGCAGCATCACGGCCAGCCGGCTTCCTGGAGGCCGCGATCCCTTCCTGGAGCCGCACCCCCACCCGGCACCCGCCGGCGACGCGTCACCGCCTGCGCCAGGAGAGCGCACGCTGGTGGCGGGAGCGCGCACGCCGACGGGCGCGTTGAGCGCCGGGGGGGCGGAGCCTGATCCGGGATGATTGGAGTCCGAGCGCTGGGTTGTTTCGTGGATCCGCGTGGGCGTGCCTCCGCGCAGTGCGCGAGAAATGTGGAAGTGGTGGCACGGAGGCACCCAGTACTGTGGCGTGGTGCTCGTCTGGTTGTCAGCGAGCCGCAGCGTACTTAGGACACCGCAGTTTATCTTTCCTTAGCGCTCCTAACGGTTATGGAAAATAGCGGTTGAAAACCTAGTAAGGACTGGGCGTTGTTGCTCAACTCTTGACATTTACACCTTTGCCGGTAACTCTCCCTGTTTCACAGATGGGGAAACGGAGGCCCACACTTATTCAGTCTCTCTTGAGATCACCTAATTCGTGAGAGGTAGAGCCAGGATTTCATTCTTGCCTGTCAATGGCATATGTTAGAGCCTATGTTGGGGGAGACAGACTGCCCCATCCCTCCCCAACACACGCAATGGTTATGAGAAGAAATAAAGTGAGGACTGTTCCTGAGATTGACCCCATGACCTACACTTAGCTCAAGGCTAAGCTCTCTTAGCTCTCTGGTTTAGCAATAAACTGCTTTGAAGACACAGAACTTTGCACTTGAGAGCTGGAAGAGACCTTGGGAATCCCGGGTTCCATCCTTTCTTCCGCCTTGTATACAGGTGAATGCGCTGTGGCCCAGAGATAGGAAGTGACCAGCCAATCCAGTCACTTTAAAAGATTTTTAAAAACAAGAGTCCTAGAAACGTCTACTCAATTTCATTTATCAAGTAAAACAAGCTTAGACAGAACTCGAAGTTCTACGTCTTAACACAGAATCCTTCTTGGTCCAGCACCCGCCTAGGTCCCTTCCTCCACCCTGGATTCAGCTACTGTTAATGGAACAAACTATGAAGCCTCAGAAGATTAGACCCAAAGGGACTCTACTGTCTAGCCCCAATCACCTTCTTTTACAGTTAAGAGCCTGGAACCCAGAGAGGTTGAGTGACTTGGCCAAGACCCCCTGGAGGCAGACAGGAGAGCAGAACCAATGTTTCTGACTCTCATATGACTCGCGCATCAGTGTCTTTTTTTGACAATCTGTTGCTGTAAGAAATTACTCGTTTGGATAATTTATACACTAGAAAACCCTGTGACCCAAGGACAGCATTGAGAAGCTAACGGTGGCCACTGACATACTGTGATTTTAAGGACAGGCTCCTTCGAAATTATCTGCCTTTCAAAATCCTTACCATTGGAGACATTGTATGGGGTTATGTTAGTCTTTCTTAAGGAGGACTCTACTAAAATGCCAGACTAGGCTGGGCATGGTGGCTCACACCTATAATCCCAGCACTTTGGGAGGCCAAGGCGGGTGGACTGCCTGAGATTAGGAGTTGAAGACCAGCCTGACCAACACGGTGAAATTTCTATTAAAAATAGAAACAGTAGCCGGGCATGGTGACTTTTTTGTGCCTGTAATCACAGCTACTTGGAAGGCTGAGACAGTAGACTTGCTTGAACCCGGGAGGCGGAGGTTGCAGTGAGCTGAGATTACGCCAATGCACTCCAGCCTGGGTGACAGAGTGAGACTGTCTCAGAGAGAGAGGAAAAAAAGCCAGACTAGTATGTATTATCACGCCATCCATATTTCCTGATACTTTATATGTAATAGTTGTCTGAAAAGAGCTAGGAAAGAAAAATACAGGAAAGTATGGAAACATATAACTTGCAGTATTATATCCTAGAGCTGCAGTGACAAATTGCCCTCAACTGGGTGGCTTAAAGCAAGAGAATTTATTGTCTTCCAGTTCCAGATGGTAGAAGCCTGAAATCAAGGTGTCAGCAGGGCTGTGCTCTCTCTAAAGATCTAGGGGAGGATCCTTCTTTGCCTCTTCCTAGCCTCTGGTGGCTACTGGCCATCCTTGGCCTTCCTCAGCTTGAAGATGCATCACTTTGGTCTCTGCCTCTGTTGTCACATGGTATTATCTCTGTGTGTCTGTGTCTCTGTCTCCAAGTTTCTCTCTTCTCATAAAGACACCAGCCATATTAGATTCAAGACTCACCCTAATCCAATGTGATCTTATGATCTCATATTAACTTGATTATATTTGCAAAGACCCTGTTTCCAAATAAGGTCACATTCAGGGGTTCTGGGTGGACATGAATTTTTTGGGGGTGGTCACTATACAACTTAGTAGATGAGAGGACCATCCTGGTCTGGGTCATCAGGGAAAGCTTCTTTGAGGTAATGATGTCTGAGGTCACACCTGCACAATGAATGGGAATTTATTAGAATGCTGGGCCTATATGAAGGAATGGTATTTCAGTCAGTGGAAACAGCAAAGAAGCTCTGAAGCGGCTCTTTCTCACTTGTTAATAAGAGAAACAAAAACTGGAGGTAGGCCAGGTGCAATGGCTCACACCTGTAATTCCAACACTTTGGGAGGCTGAGGTGGGTGGATCACGAGGTCAGGAGATCGTGACTAACATCTGGCTAACACAGTGAAACCCCGTCTCTACTAAAAACACAAAAAATTAGCTGGGCATGGTGGCGGGTGCCTGTAGTCTCAGCTACTCGGGAGGCTGAGGCAGGAGAATGGCGAGAACCCGGAAGGCAGAGCTCGCAGTGAGCCGAGACCGCACCACTGCACTGTAGCCTGGGCCATAGAGCAAGACTCCATCTCAAAAAAACAAAACAAAACAAAACAAAACAAAACAAAACAAAACGAGCTAACAGGAGGGAACACTTACTAAGAACTTTATGTGCCAGGCATGGTTGTAAGAACATTAGAAAACACTGCATACTGAATGATAGTGAAACTACATCAAAATATGTGGAATGCAGTCAGAGCAGTCCTTA
This sequence comes from Theropithecus gelada, assembly GCF_003255815.1. NCBI lineage: Eukaryota > Metazoa > Chordata > Mammalia > Primates > Cercopithecidae > Theropithecus > Theropithecus gelada. The sequence continues at coordinate 22,152,396 of NC_037676.1, forward strand.
AAGAGAAATTTATAGCTTTAAAAGTTTATTTTAGTAAAGAAAAAAGGTTTGAAATCAATTGTCTTAAGTTTCCACCTTATGAAGTTAGAATAAGAAAGCAAATTAAAGCCGAAGTGAATAGGAGGAAAAAATAATTAAAAATAATGTGAGACATTAACCAACTTACAAGTTGGTTCTTTGAAAATATTAACAAAATTGCTAAACTCCTAGTGAGACTGAACAGGAGAGAAAAACACTAATAACAAATATCAAGAATAAAAGAGGAACATCCCTACAGATATACAGAAATTGAAAATATAATAAGAAAACATTATGAATAACTTTATGTTGATGATTTCAATAATTTACATTCAATGGAAAAAGTCTTTGAAAAATACAACTTCCCAAAACTGGCACAAGAAGAAATAGAACATTTGACTCACCCCATATCTTTAAGGTCCTAAAAAGAAAATTCCAGAGCAAGATGGTTTCACTAGTAAATGTTTATCAGTCATTTAAGAAAGGTAATACTGATTTTATATAAACTCGTTTGAAAGAACAAAGGAAGAGAGAACACTTATAAGTTCAGAATAATCCTGATACCAAGAAATAAAAAGGAAAGAAAATCACACACCTCTATTTCTTACATAGGTGCAAAAATTTTCAAGATGTCGGCAAATCAAGGTGGGGTGTAATGACTCACGCCTGTAATCCCAGCACTTTGGGAGGCCGAGGCAGGTGGATCACCTGAGGTCAGGAGTTTGAGACCAGCCTGGCCGACATGGTGAAACCCCGTCTCTACTAAAAATACAAAAATTAGCCGGGCAAGGTGGTGGGCACCTTTAATCCCAGCTACTCAGGAGGCTGAGGCAGGAGAATTGCTTGAACATGGGAGGTGGAGGTGGCAGTGAGCTGAGATTGCGCCACTGCACCCAGCCTGGGTGACAGAGCGAGACTCCATCTCAAAAAAACAAAAACAAAAACAAAAACAAAATTGGCAAATCAAATCCAGCGACATCTGAAAAGAGCAAGAAGCATTACCAGGTGGGATTTTTTTCGAGGAATGCAAAGTTGGCTCAACATTTGAGTCAATCAATGTCATTCACTACATAAACAGAATAAAGAAGAAAATTCATATGATTCATATGATCTCAGTCAATGTAAAAATAATTTGGCAAAATTCAACACCCATTCATGATTTTTTAAAGAAGCCTTTATCAACTGTAAAGGGAATGATTTTCCTCAGTTTGATGGAGCATCTACAAAAGAATACAGTTATCATGCTTGTAAAATCAAAGTAACTCATTGCATGCATGGGACTTAAAAAGTGTTAAATGAAATATTGAAAAAATATGTGGAGATATGTGACCATTTTGCAACCATGGGACAACAGTCATGCTGGTAAGAGCCAATGATAAATACAATGGAACTGAAAGATAGAATTGTTTGGGTCCATGAAGGCATCATTAAGCCGCTGAACTAGTACCGGTGACTATGTCTACCCCCTGACTTCTTATTAGGAGAGAAAAATAAGCTCTTTATTTGTTTAAATTTCTTTTCTTTGGATATTCCATTACTTGTTCTTAGGTCTTTAAAAATGTTTGTTGACTGGTTGGGTGACTTGCTCAAGGTCATAAAACTGAATGGGAGACAGGATGACTTAATGTAAAAAGTACCCAGCTGGGAGGCAGGAAACCTGAATCTTTATTCTGTTATGCTACCAATAGGCTGTGTAAGTTTGGAAACTTTAGTTTGCCTCACTGGTCCTCACCACCCATGTATAATTTTTAAAAGGAAAGGGGTTAGTGGAGATGGCTAGGCTGACCTTTAAGGTTCTTTCCAGGTCTAAAATCTATGATTTCTGAGAGGCAAAAGAGAAGACTAGAAGTAAGGTTTTCCGTTTCTCTCTTCTCCTTTCCCTCTCTGCTGTGGTCTGAATGTGCCCCCCAGTTTTCATGTGTTGAAACGTAATGGCCAATGTGATTAGTGTTAGGGGGTTCTGCCTCTCAGCATTAATTAAGTCATGAGGGTGGAGCCCTCAGGGGTAGGATTAGAGGCCTTATAAAAGGGCTTGAGGAAATGTGTTTACTCTCTTCTGCTCTTCTGCCCTGTAAGTACCTAGTACTCAATCCTTTCTGTCTTTCCATGCCTTCTATCAGACGAAGACATCTAGATGGCTCAATCTTTGAGGAACAGGTTTTTACCAGATACAAAATGTGCTTTGGACTTCCCAGCCTCCAGAACTGTGAGAAAATAAATTTCTGTCCTTTATAAATTATCCATTCTATGGTACTTTGTTATAGTGGCACAAATGAACTAAGACAGTCTCTTCTTCTCCCTCTTCTTTCCCTTCCTTCTCTTTCTTCTTCTTCTTTTTTTTTCCTTTTCTCTTTTTTCTTTCTTTCTTTCTTTTTTTTTTTTTTTGAGACAGAGTCTCACTCTGTCACCCAGGCTGGAGTGCAGTGGCGCCATCTCAGCTCACTGCAAGCTCTGCCGCCCAGGTTCACGCTATTCTCCTATCTCAGCCTCCCAAGTAGCTGAGACTACAGGCGCCTGCCACCACGCCCAGCTATTTTTTTTTTTTTTTGTATTTTTAGTTGAGACGGGGTTTCACCGTTTTAACCAGGATGGTCTTGATCTCCTGACCTCGTGATCCACCTGCCTCGGCCTTGCAAAGTGCTAGGATTACAGGCGTGAGCCACTGCACCCGGCCTCTTTCTTCTTAAGAAATAAAACATAAGGGCCAGGCACAGGGGCTCATGCCTATAATTCCAGGGCTTTGGGAGGTGAAAGTGGGAAGATTGCTCGAGCCCAGGAGTTTGAAGCTGCAGTGAGCTGTGATTGCACCACTGCACTCCATCCTGGGTGACAGAGCAAGGTCCTGTCTCCAAAGAAAACTTAAAAAAAAAAATCAAACATAAGATAGAAGACCTCTTTCCTTCTTTTGTTGAACTTCAGATTTCTTTGTAACAGTGTATATGGGAATGTTGATGAATGGATTAGGGCAGATGAACAACAATCAATATCTAAAACCCAATTATGATTTCTATCTAATTATCTTTCTAGAAAACCCTCCAACAGGGCAATTGCTTGAAATTCTGCTCTCCAAATGTTTTAATCCATCATTCCAAGGAGCCTAAATTGGCTCACCTGTCCCTCCTGGCTGTGTGTGGGTGTTGGGGGGAGGTAACCATGCTAGATGTCAGGAAACAAAGGAATCCTGTGGCCCTTGGAAATGAGGAGTCCTCTTCCCTGGCCCTGTTTGCTTTCCAATACATTCATGCACAGGCTAGTCTTGAGTGACTTGGCTAATAATAATATAGGATCTATATATTTACACAGCCTTTGTCTTCAGGAGATCATGTCACTTTACAGGCATGGTCTCCTTTATGAGCCCAGCATTCCTAAGGCCAAGGGATTTTTATTTCACGGTGTTTTGTTGTGGAGAGAAAGAGAAAGTGACTTGTTCAAAGCAACATCAAAATCCAGGGTTTCCTCTAAACTTTTCTCATCAAAGCAGAGTGATCAAACTGTACCATAAAGGAGTCACATGGGAGATGAGTAACTGAACACACACACACACACACACACACGCACGTAGGCAGCAGACATGGTTGCTTTTACTGCTGGGGACCCATCTCTCTAGTTTTGGTAACACTACCTCAAATTTCTGAAGGAATATACTTAGGTCATACTTGGTCCGTTTGGGTCAGAAATTATGACCCTAGCCTGGTTAATCAAGGTAATTTTGTCTCCTGGCACGATGATGGGCACATGAGTCAATGTTGTTCTGATCAGATGTAAGCCCCATTTTTCAATATCAGCTTCATCTGTGATAAAGATGATCTTTGGTTTGTAAACCCAGAAAATCTGAGACAGGTCTCAGTTAATTTAGAAAATTTATTTTGCCAAGGTTGAGGATGTGTGCCCGTGACACACACTCAGAAAGTCCTGATGACCATGTGCCCAAGGTGGTTGGGGTACTGCTTCGTTTTATACATTTTAGGGAGTCATGAGACATCAATTGATATATGTAAGAAGTACTTTGGTTCTGTCCAGAAAGGCAGGGACAACTCAAAGCAAGGAGGGAGCTTCCGGATCACTGGTAGGTGAGAGGAAAATGGTTGCATTCTTTTGAGTTTCTGATAAACCTTTCTAAAGGAGGCAATCAGAATATGCATCTATGTCAGTGAGCAGAGGGATGACTTTGAGTAGATTGGGAGGCAGGTTTGCTCTGAGCAGTTTCCAGTTTGAATTTTCCCTTTGGCTTAGTGATTTTGGGGCCCCAAGATATTTTCCTTTCACAGGTTTTCGTACGGTTTTTGTTTCATTTCTAAAATTATTCAAACTTAAGCAGGAAGCAGTGATTAGTTTATTGGACCCCTTAAACCTCTAAACCTCTGTTCCTTCCTCACACCAGATAACATACCATTCTTCCTCTCAGCATCCTTCCCGAATGCACCATCATCTTTAGGTTAAGGTTGAAATTCCTGAGCAAATCAGCTGCAAATCAATGGGGTGATCAGCTGTCATGGACAGGATGGCTTCAGACTAGTCTCCTTAGCATGACACCCCAAGGCCATGGTTAAGTCGCTTTCAACTTTTAAGCCTGATGTCCAGACACTTCCCCGTATATATTTTCCCTGTGTTCTAACATATTTAGTGGACTGTTTGCTTGTTTTCCGATTGTTCCCCTTCCCTTCCCTTCCCTTCCCTTCCCTTCCCTTCCCTTCCCTTCCCTTCCCTTCCCTTCCCTTCCCTTCCCTTCCCTTCCCTTCCCTCCCCTTCCCCTCCCCTCCCCTCCCCTCCCCTCCCCTCCCCTCGCCTACCATCCCCTTCCCTTCCCTTGGAGTGCAGTGGCATGATCTTGGCTCACTGCAACCTCTGCCTCCCAGGTTCAAGCGATTCTTCTGCCTCAGCCTCCTGAGTAGCTGGGACTTCAGGCACGTGCCACTATGCCTGGCTAATTTTTGTATTTTTAGTAGCGATGGGGTTTCACCATGTTGGTCAGGCTGGTCTCAAACCCCTGACCTCATGTTCCGCCCAGTGAGCAGGGCTTTTCTAAGTGCCAGCCATCTGTGACTGACTGCACAGATCCCACGTCCTAGAAGCAGCTCTGTAGCTACCCCAGGAAAGTGTAGCCCTATGGCCTTGACTGTGGAAGCCTCTGCTGTTGCCCAAGGCTGTGGGCTGGCCTGAGCAGCTGGGAGGATGGGTGGGGAGTGTGGGGCTTCAGGGCAGAGCTTGAGCCTTGATACTTGCCTGACTTTCGGTCATACAGAAACCACAGCATTACAGACTTTTCTATGTTGTTGTTACAAAGATATATAGATTTAATATATATATGTAAAAATAAATGCAAAAAAGTAAAAATTAAAGGGGCTGTAACATTTGATTTACTAGTTTATCTGAATTTATCATCTTAAACATCTTAAAACATGTGTGTGTCCTCTTAGCCTTGCCCCTCCAAATGTTTGTGGCAATCCCAGAGTGGAGAACGCAGAAGGAATGAATAAACCTCCTTGAAGGGGTGGCATGAGATGGGATTGAAGACACAAGGAGAACGATAAATGTGAAGAGGAGGAAGGATTCTTCTTTAGTTAAAAAAAATAGTGGTAAAATACACATAACATAAAATTTACCATCTTAAATTTATTTATTTATTTATTTACTTACTTACTTATTTATTTATTTTTAGAGACAGTGTCTCTGTCACCCAGGCTGGAGTGCAGTGGCACAATAGTAGCTCACTGTAACCTCAAACTCCTTGGCTCAAGTGATCCTCTTGCGTCAGCCTCCCAAAGTGCTGGGATTACAGGCATGAGCCACTGCACCCAGGCCATCTTGATCATTTTTAAGTGTACACTTCAGTAATGTTAAGTGTATTCATATTACTGTGCCACCAATCTCCAGAACTTTTTCATTTTGCACAACTGAAACTCTATACCTGTTAAACAACTCCCCATTCCTTTCTTTTCCATCCCCTGGCAACCCCCAGTCTGCTTTCTGCCTATAAATTTGACTACTCTAGACACCTCATATATGTGGAACCATACAGCATCGGTCTTTTTGTGACTGGCTTATTTCAGTTAGCATAAGGTTTTCAAGGTTCATCTGTGTTGCAGCATGTGTTGGAATGTCTCTCCTCTTTAAGACCAAATAATACTCCACTGTGTGGATATACTGCATTTTATTTATCCATTCATCTGTTGATGGACACGTGGGTAGCCTCCACCTTTGGGTATTGTAAATACTGCTGCTATGAACATGGGTATGCAAATGTGTCTTTGGGACTCTGCTTTTAATCCTTTGGATGTATACCCAGAAATTGGGGATGTCTTAGTCCATTTTGTGTTGCTCTAACAGAATACCACAAACTGGGTAATTTATAATGAAATTTAGATTTTAAAAGAAACAAATTTTTGGCCAGGCGAGGTGGCTCATACCTGTAATGTCAGCACTTTGGGAGGTTGAGGCGGGTGGATCACTTGAGGTCAGAGGTTCAAGACCAGCCTGGCCAACATGGTGAAGCCCTGTCTCTACTAAAAATATAAAAATTAGCTGGGCGTGGCAGCATACGTCTGTAGTCCCAGCTACTCAGGAGGCTGAGGCGGGAGAATCGCTGGAACCCAGGAGGTGGAGGTTGCAGTGAGCCAGATCGTACCACTGCACTCCAGCCTGGGTGACAGAGCAAGACTCTGTCTCAAAAAAAAAAAAAAAAAAAAGTATTATCTCATGGTCCCAGAGACTGGGAGGTCCAAGATCAAGGGGCTGGCAGCAGGGACATCATGTGGGCAGCAATCACAGATCACAGAGACACAGATCACAGTAGGCTGGAGACTGGTTGGAGGTGGGGCAGTGGGAGGGCAGGGTAGGCAGTTTCATGTGCTGGATTTGGAAGAACAAGTAGAAATAACCAGACACAAAGTTCCAATTGTAATGACAATACATGAAGTCCTCAATCTGGACTTCCAAGAACTGAACCATTAGTCACTTATGAGACCTTGGGCAAGTTACTACTTTTTATTTTTTTTTTTTGAGACAGAGTCTCATTCTGTCACCCAGCTGGAGTGCAGTGGCATAATCTTGGCTCACCGCGATCTCTGTCTCGCGTGTTTAAGCAATTCTCCTGCCTCAGCCTCCCAAGTAGCTGGGATTACAGGTGTGCACCACCACACTCAGCTAATGTTTGTATTTTTGGTAGAGATAGGGTTTCACCACATTGGCCAGGCTGGTCCCCAACTCCTGACCTCAAATGATCCATCCACCTTGGCCTCCCAAAGTGCTGGGATTACAGGTATGAGCCACTGTACCTGGCCACGTTATTACTTTTTTAAGCTCCCATTTTCTCAATGGTAAAATGGAGATAACATTACCCAGCTGTTTAGATTGCTGTGAGAATTAAATGAAATAATCCAACTGAAGTGCTAAGTACAAAGCTTGACATATAATAATAATTGATACAAAGTCCACTGTGAATCATTATTAAATGGCACCTCCTAATTTGATAGTGGACGGTAAGTCAAGGGAGAAGAATACATCTCTATAAATGCCCTTCCTAATCAAACTATGCTACTTGTTGGAAAATTAATGTACATTGCTAACGAGTCTCTCTTTCACTCATATCATTTGCTCTGTAGTTGTTTGGTGATCCAAATGTTCTTCATGTCTGCACCATCCTAAAGGTGTCTTCAGATTTGAATCCAGTGGTGAGGGGCTCTGCCTACCTGGGTTTCCTCTTACTTGTCCTAAAGCCCCAGACAGCTCCCATAGCTGCAGTTTCAGAAGGCACTTTAGAAATGAACAAGCTCAGCCTATAATCCCAGCACTTTGAGAAGCTGAGGCTGGTGGATCACCTGAAGTCAGGAGTTTAAGACCAGCCTGGTCAACGTGGTGAAACTCCGTCTCTACTAAAAAACACAGAAGTTAGCCAGGCGTGATGGTGGCTGCCTGTAATCCCAGCTACTTGAGAGGCTGAGATGGGAGAATCGCTTGAACCTGGGAGGCGGAGGTTGCAGGGAGCCAAGATCATGCCACTGCACTGCAGCCTGGGCGACAGAGCGAGACTCTTGTCTCAAAAACAAAACCAACAAACAAAAAAGAAATGAACAAGCCCAGAGTCTCCTTGTCCACGAAGGGAGATGGAGGCTGGTGTGTGTGACTTGCCCCACACCGAAGGCAGCATAAAAACAGTGATGAGCAAAGCAACAGGTCTGCTTTCACAATTCTCCTCTCAGCAGCTGGGGCACAGGTAGAGACAGGAGTTGCTGTCTTTCAGGGCCGTGCTTAGTCAGTCCTGTGAAAGTTTCCCAGATACGCATACACAGAGGGTGTCAGTTCAGGCTCAAAGGTGGCCTCCCAAAGCTGACCACCCTCCGGGAGTGACCTGTGTGTACAGCTGGCTTCCTGCTCCCCCGCTGGGAAGAGGCTGTTGTTGTGTTTCTAAACAATGCTTTCAGGGCTGGCTTCCTCGGTGAGGAGTCCACTGCATCGGGACTTGGATCAAGAGGTCTACGTTTTCTTCCTGCCCTGTACTTTAATATAATTATCACAACTGAAACGGTAATGTAAGAAGGTTAATCAGAATATTAACTATACTCTAACAAAACAACTTGCTTTTTTTTTTTTTTTGGTGTGTCACCTGACACCTGAATAGATCACTTTACATTTTTGCCATCGTGGCATACTTCAATTTACAAGGGCAGTGACTACATTTATTTTGGTACCCTTTCATTACTTGGTGCTTGGTGCAATACTTGATACATAGCATGTGGCCAACAAATGATTATTGAATAAATACTTTTCTTTTTTTTCGGGAGACAGTCTCGCTCTGTCGCCCAGGCTGGAGTGCTGTGTCACGATCTTGGCTCACTGCAACCTCTGCTGCCTAGGGTTCAAGCGATTCTCATGCCTTGGCCTCCTGGAGTAGCTGGGCTTACAGGCACTTGACACCTTGCCCGGCTAATTTTTGTATTTTTAAGAGAGACGGGGTTTCACCGTGTTGGCCGGACTGGTCTTGAACTCCTGGCCTCAAGTGATCTACCCGCCTTGGCCTCCCAAAGTGCTGGGATTACAGGCATGAGCCACTGCGCCTGGCCTGAATGCTATTTTTTAATACACCGTTTTCACTGAGTGTAATAGGAACAATTCCCTATGCTTCTAGAGTATAAACAATTGTAATTTTTTAATGTTTCCATACCAGCAGAGAATCGTAATTTATTAAATGTTTCATTTAGTTTGAATTTTGACTGTTTCCTTTGTTGTTTTTACTGTTGTACATAATATTATCATAAAAAGGTTCATGCACATTTTTAAGCACCTTTGGAATTAAGTGCCTTAGAATCAATTCCCAAGAATGGAATTACTGCCTTTCGGAGGTGTGGACAATTTTATGGTTCAATGTGTGTTTCTTAAGGGTTTGCCTTCTCTACAGAACATATTCATGCATCTCTCTCTAAATATGTCCTAGTGAACTATGAAAGGCCCAGAGGCCATTTCCAAAAGCCCCTAACTGAGATCTCTTTGAAGGGTCTGAAGACATTCATTGGAGGCCAGGAGCACTAGGGGCCATCTCTGTTAGGTGGAACAGAGTAGATCTTCTGGTTTCTGAGTAATAACATGGATTATTAACAGAAATGATGCCGTTCCTCTTAGGTCCTGAAACAAAATCCAAAAATGTGCTCTACTGTAATGCAAACTCTCTGAGAGGCAGCATAGCTCCAGGCAGGTCTTGCTTTGATATTAAATGAAACTGTGTGATCATAAAGCCTACGTGAGAACTCTATTAATAGCTTTTATTGCTTCTCTAACAAACTGTCACAAACTTAGTGGCTAAAAACAATGCGAGTTTATTACCCTACAGTTAGGTTGACATGGGCCTACAAGGGTCTCACCAGCCACAAGGCTGCATGCTTTTCTGGAGGCTCTAGCGGGAATCTGCTTCCTTGCCACTTCCAACTTCCAGAGACCACCCTTGCCACTTCCAAATTCCAGAGATCTTTCCTTGGTTGCTGCTTGGGCCTCTTCCTCCATCTTCGTAGTCAGCAACGATCAACTCTCTCTTCCCTAAGCCTGGAAAGTTTCTCTGATGTTAAAGGACTCATGTGATTACATTGGGCTCACCTGGGTAATCCAATCTACTCTCCCATTTCAAGGTCCTTAATCAATCTGTAAAATCCCCTTTGTTATGTAAGGTAATGCATTATAGGTTCCAAGGATTAGATCAGGGACATGCGTGGGAGTGAGAGAGGTGGAGAGAGGGATTATTTTGGCTACTACAAGACCTAAAATGGGAATATATTTCTTTAATTAAAGATATATGCATCTTAAGAATGACATAATAGACTTCGGAGACTCAGGGGGAAAGGGTAGGAAGGGGGTGAGGGATAAAAGACTACAAATTGGGCTGAGTGTAGACTACTTGGGAGATGGGTGCACCGAAATTTCAAAAATCATCACTAAAGAACTTACTCATTTTACCAAATACCACCTGTTCCCCCAAAACCTATGGAAATAAAAAATATATATATATATATGCATCCATGGAACATATAACATCATTTATCCACTTACATAACAAGTGACTACATTGGGTGAGTCAAGTATAAAAACGAGTCCAGAGAACTCTTCATCCCCTGGAGGCATTCAGAGAAAGCTCTCTGGGATACCACGCAGCCTGGCTGTCCATCGCCTGTGACCCCAGGGCCAGGCCTGCCTCCCTTCTTCAAGCTTGGCACAACTGCCTGCCATTGTGGGAAAGTGGGGCTAGGGCAGAGGCATGACCTGGCATGGCATCAGCCAGAGAGAGGGGGGTGAGAGCAGGAGCGAGGCCCTCAAGGTGGACCTGCCGAGGATGTCTCTGGTTCCTAGGCTCTGTGTGCAGAGTTTCCTTTTGCAAGGACATCTTCCTCCTTGGTGGGCTTCATCCATCTGCCTCCCCAGGCTGTTGGATTTTTCTCGCCTGGATCCCCTAGAGAGGGTGCGTGATGAATGACTCTGCCACAGTTGTAGTGTGTGTGTGTGTGTGTGTGTGTGTGTGTGTGTCTTGGAGTTGCAAGACTTGAAAGCTGAGGCTTTTGTTTTTCACTTGTGACTAACATGAATGGAAGTGTAATACAAAGAAGGATAAGGAGAGCACCTCTCCCGGAAGCCTGGAAGTTGAGGGTATGGGTGGAGAGAAGCCACTGAGCTCCGGGATATGGAACTGAGCGCAACACGGGCAGCAAGTGGCTTTCTTTTGGGATGCTATGATGTGTTCTGACCTGGGATTCAGGACCCACTGCATTTGACTCTGAATCCCAGCTCTTTGCGAATCCTGAACGCATGTTGGCACCAGATCCCCTTTGAGCCCTCCAGTGAAGCCTCGGACTTACCACTAGATGGCGTCCGAGCTCGCGCTCTCCACCGCGGCGCCGCAAGGCGGCAGGAAGCGATCCAGAGGTGCCTCAGTGGCCACGGACAGGGAGGTGACAAGAGTTCTATCCCATCAGACACAGCCACTCCCGCCCCTGGTTTTGCCTGATTCCCTAGGAGTATCCATCAAGACTAAACTAGGAAGTTTTTGCTCCTCCATTCCCTGGATCCAATCCTAGGGAAAATGTGGTCCTTTTGCTTCTGGGGACTCCCAAAATGAAACGTGCACCTTTTCCAGTAAAAACTAATTTGTTTTGTAATTTATTTTGTTTGTTTGTTTATAGGAAAAGGAGAGGCATACTAATTTGGGCTTGAGTTTTGGATCTTATTTGCTAGGCAAAGTCCTCTCCGGGCCTACATTTCTAGTTTATAAAATGAAACTAGAAATTCCTGCCTCATGAAACTGCCTGAGTAAAACGCAATAATGCTGTGTCATGTGTGTGGCACAGTTTCTGGCACTTAGTAGACGCTTTATATCTTACTTCTATTCCAGGTGGATTGGAGCTCTATTTATTCACCTTTACACGTTCTTGTCTATCACAGCGCCTGACATCCTCCATGCAGAGGAACAAACTCACAAATGGGATTTGCAAACATTGATCTTCATCAACTATTCTATTACTGAAACACTAAATTTTGTGGAGGATTCAGAAGATTATATTATGAAACTGTTGCCTACGGTGTCTAACAAAATGACCGGAGAAGACAAGATTAATGAAAACACATTTAACAGTGAACACAGAAGCTACTAAACGAAAAGTAATTAAAAATGTGTGATCGGCCATGTGTGGTGGCTCATGGTTGTAATCCCAGCACTTTGGGAGGCTGAGGCGGGCAGATCACTTGAGGTCAGGAGTTCAAGACCAGCCTGACCAACATGGTGGAACCCCGTCTCTACTAAAAATACAGAAATTAGCTGAGTGTGGTGGTGCATGCCTGTAATCCCAGCTACTCAGGAGGCTGAGGCTGGAGAATCACTTGAACCTGGAGGTGGAGGTTGCAGTGAGCCGAGATTGTACCATTGCACTCCAGCCTGGGCAACAGAGGGAGACTCTGTCTCAAAAAAATTAATTAATTAAATAAAAATGTATGATATTGGCTGTTTATAATTAAGTTTATAGCTCCTCAAACAGAGCTCAGTTTCTTGAATTCTGACATTCAAGAGGTGAGTTGACATCTGGATTATTTGTTGATTACAGGCTGTTTGTCAGATCCTAGAAATTTTATGGGAAGAAGACGACAAATTTTGCAATGGGGATATTGTTATGTCTAGAAGGCAACCCTGCGAGCAGGTAGACCTCATGAGAGCTTCAAGCTTCCAAGTATGAAATAGAGGTGCCTGGAGACAGGAAAAAGGAGCCCCAAAAGGGAAGTGAAAGGACACTGAAGACAACATTTAGCTACTGCACCATTTGGTGGATGATTTCTTCCTCATTCAGGGTGTGAATAACTCATGTAATTATAATCTGGAAGCTACCTTAAACGTGTTGCGGCTTGATCTTGAACCCAATATAGGAGATTTTATATCCTATCATTGACTAAAGACATCCAAATCACAGCTTAAACGCTTTCAGGGATGGGAATTCATTCCCTTGGAAGAAAGCCCGCTTCTTCATTAGACAGTTCTAGTTGTCATCATTCACCCCAAATTTCCTGTAGCTCCCCTTAAGGGTACTAGTTCTGTGAGTTTCATCCCTCTCCCAGAGGTCAGTGCTTCAAATAGCCAAGAGCGGCCATTACATCTTCCCTAACTTTTTCTCTCCAAACGTCCCCCTGCCTTCAAATATTTGTCAAGCAGCTCCTTGCCCCTCGTAGACCACCCTGTTTGGAGCGAAAGGAACATCAAGGGGGCATCTAGCCCCTTGGCTTCCTGGCTACATCCTGACATGGCACTAGATGGCGCTGTGACCACGGCCCCACTCGGGTACTCCAGGTACTCAGGAGTGACTTGAGGGCTCCCCTAAGAAGCCAGTGCCAACCTCATCTTGCCTCATATCCCTGTCTTCCTCAGTGACCACTAGAAGTCCAAATCCAGCCTCTGCAGTGACTCAGTGTCACCTTCACTCTCGTTCCCGACCTCTGTGTCCGTCTGATGAGGGTATCTGAGGTTATGCCTATCCAGTACACTTCACTCCTTTCTTTTTGAAAAAGGGTCTCGCTCTGTCACCCAGGTTGGAGTGCAGTGGCACAGTCACTGCAGCCTCGATCTCCCGGGCTCAAGAGAGCCTCCTGCCACAGGCATGTGCCACCACGCCTGGCTAATTAAAAAAATTGTTTTTTTGTAGAGACAGGGTCTCCCTGTGTTGCCCAGGCTGGACTTCAACTCACAGGCTCAAGTGATCCTCTGCCTTGGACTTCCAAAGTGTTGGGATTACAGGCGTGAGCCACCATGCCTGGCCCTGCCCTCCTCCTGATGTCAGCAAAGCAGTTTTCCTTTGAAGGACCACTTCCCCACTTGCCAACATGTGATTCTTGTGGGTTCTGCCCTCTGAGTGGCCACTAGAGATGCAGCCTCACTAACCACCATGGATGGCTCAGGCTGAAATTTCCCTGGTGCCATAAGGGAGGTGCACACTTTCCAGGGTTGTTGGGCCACCATCTGCTGCTGCATGGGGAGAGGCTGCCTGGGAGCGTGGCCAACACAGAGGATGGCAGAGCAGGGAGACTGAAGGAGAGCCCCTCGAGGACGTGGCTTGGGTCCCTGCGATCAGCACTGAAGCCAGCAAGCAGCCCCACTACACTTCCAGTTATATGGATAAACACATTCTCTTCTCTTTTGCTGAATCTAGCTTGAGTTGGATTTCTGACATTTGAAAATGGAGAGTCCTAATATAATCCCTAACCTGACTCGAGCTCCCATGCCTCCTCTGGGGTGGAGGGTTGTACATTTTGTTACCCTCCCTTGGAGCACTTACGGAGTGATCAGCACATTGTCTGGTATTCTTTTTTTTCTTTAAAGAGACAAGGTCTCACCCTGTTGCCCAGGGGGCCGTGTGATCACAGCTCACTGCAGTGTCGACCTCCTGGACTCAAGCAATCCTTTTGTTTTAGCCTCCTGAGGAGCTGAGACAACAAGTGTGCACCCACCATGCCTGGCTAATTTTTAAATATTTTGTAGAGACAAGGGTTTCACTATGTTGCCTAAGTTGGTCTCGAACTCCTGGCCCTAAGCGATCCTCCCACCTCAGCCTCCCAAAGTGCTGGGATGACAGGCATGAGTCACGTACCTGGCCTTGTAATCTCTCTTTCCTGCTACCTGCTTTTGTTACCTTAAATCTGGCTCCTTCCTTCAGGACACTGGTTCCCCTGTAACCCTCTCAGAAAGGTGGAGTTTTCCCCCTCACCTTCATGTACCTGAGGGCTGAGCTGCCGCCACCCGTCCTTGCTACTGTGCCTAACAGTCTACTGGCAACTGCCCCGTGCTTACTGAAGACCTCAGCTCAAGACTCATTGACTTTCTCTCTGCCCAATCCTAGCCACTGTACCCAGCTATTTCAACATCCACATGGATGATTCTTCCAATGCCCTGGTCTCCATCACTTTAGCCACCTTATACCTCATTATCACAGGTCACCACGTCACAATATCCAAAATCTCAAGTTCAAACATGCCACTTTGACCACCATCTTTTACGCTTACAGTTCACTGACTCTACCACCCACAGTGTCTTTGACCTTGAGACTGCCAATGTTATGGGGTCCTTGTATTCTTTTTTTTTTTTTTTTTTTTGAGATGGAGTCTTGCTCTGTCGCCCAGGCTGGAGTGCAGTGGCCCGATCTCGGCTCACTGCAAGCTCCGCCTCCCGGGTTCCCGCCATTCTCCTGCCTCAGCCTCCTGAGTAGCTGGGACTGCAGGTACCCGCCACTGCGCCCAGCTAATTTTTTGTATTTTTTTTTAGTGGAGACGGGGGTTTCACTTTGTTAGCTAGGATGGTCTCGATCTCCTGACCTCGTGTTCCGCCCACCTCGGCCTCCCAAAGTGCTGGGATTACAGGCGTGAGCCATCGCGCCCGGCCTGGGTCCCTGTATTCTAGATTTTATGATCCCTCATCATAATGTCACTCCCCTGAAAATACCCTGAATCCCTTTGTGTGTCTTTTCTTCCATGATACTCACCATGCCATATTTTTCCATTGATGACTTCTTTACACTGGGAGCTGTTTCTCAGATCCCTTTCTCCGAAAGGTTCAGAGTGTTAGATTTGGCCAACACTGAAAATGTGCAAGATTTGGGAGTCAAGGTGAAACAGCAGCCATTATTCTGAAGGTTGTCATTGATTAGAGGTACACACCCAGGCTGGTGTTTGTCATTGGTTAGGGGTAGACACAGGGGTGCCAGAGATCCCAGCGTGCACTCCCTCTTTTCCTCGCTGGGACTCTCTTCCCAACTGCTGGCTGTACTGACCAACAGGGACCTCAGGCCCATCTCCAGGTACTTTGATGGGAACTCACAGAGCAGCAGCACTCTTCTATGAACTTTGACACCATCCCCCTTTGCAGTCCGCTTTCAGCAACCGAATGTGGCTAGCTTCCACATAGCCTGCAGGTGCCCAGCCGTTCTCCGGTGCAGGCCTGGTTGGTGGCTTTTTTTCTGATCCTTCAGTTCCATATTTGGATTCTTACTTCCCTGGCTCCTCCTACAATTGTGTAAGTTCTACTTGCTAGAGTAAGTTCCTTATTACACAATACTCACCTTGTTCAGTCTCACTGATTTGCTTTTCTTTGAGCTTGCCCCAGAGAGACTGAATATTGCTGGAGAAAACACACAACCCTAGTGACTGATTACACTTTAATTAATAACTGCATTGTAGTCATCCAGTTTTGTCTGTGTAGACCCTTTCCTTCTTCTGCAAGTAATAACAGCACGATGTTGCTGGAGGAAGTCTCCAGACCCCACTGAACACAGTCTGGGGGCTGTTGTCCTTTGACTCAGTCTGGCCAATCAGTTGCTCTCTCCTTGGAATCAGGATGCAGAGCAATGGAACTCTTTCATCCCAACAGCTGCAATCCATGACTGCCGTCCATGAGTTCCTGCTACCGAGAACTCCGCTCCTTCAGCTTTTTCCTTGACCATATGAACTACTCTTCATTCTTCCAATAGATTTGTTGTTGAACTTAACCAGAGTCCAAGTCTGAGGCTTGCCTGCTTTATCCATTGTCATCCCAGTGCTGGACAGAATAGAGTCAAAGCTAGAGCCCTGTGACACACCACAAGAGACCTTCCCTTTGCTCAGGCTGATACTGAATAAAAGATCAATCTTCTCCAGGCTCTCCTTACCATATCATCATGGCGTGCCTTCCTAGCTTTCACAATACTCAAGACCCAGAAATGTTTCAGAATAACAAGATCTCATTGAATCACCTGGGAAAGAGCCTTGGACCCAACACATTAGCTTTCCAGTTGTTTTCTTTGATACGTCCCAGATCTGTGAACTTGCACAAGCCACTCCCATTCTGCTTTTTTTTTTTTTTTTTTTTGAGATAGAGTCTCACTCTGTCACCCAGGCTGGAGTGTGGTGGTGCAATCTCAGCTCACTGCAACCTTCGCCTCCCAGGTTCAAGTGGTTTTCCTGCCTCAGCTTCCTGAGTAGCTGGGATTACAGGCGCGTGCCACCACGCCCTGCTAATTTTTGTATTTTTAGTAGAGACAGGGTTTTGCCATGTTGGCCAGGCTGGTCTCAAACTCCTGACCTCTGGTGATTCGCCCGCCCAGACCTCCCAAAGTGCTGGGGTTACAGGTGTGAGCCACCGTGCCCGGCCTCCACTCCCATTCTCTTAAGTGCAGGATACTACGCTACCTCTGTAAAATAAGTATATAGATACACTTGAGATTAGTTGCAGGGTCCTGGGTAAGTGAATTTCTCGAGGCATACGAGTGCTCAAGATCTATAATTCTGTGACTTCCACTGAGGTCCTCATCATAAATGTGGTGACATTTTAGCATCTGCTTTAGTGTCATTTATAATACTGAAAAATTTGGGGAAAACACGAATAACCACCAATAAAGGATAAATTTGGATATACACACATAATGGGCCATTTGGTGGTAGCTAAAAATCATGTTTTAGAAGGATTCTTAATGATGTGGAGAAATAAGTTAAAATAAGAGAAAAATACAGTTTTTTATATACAAAGTGGTCCCAGAACAATGTGGGAAGAAGGGAATATATGAAAATATTAAGGTGATTATTTGGGAGTGGCAGGGTTGTTAATCTTTTTTTCCATTACATATACTTGTCTCTGTGTTTTAACATTTTTACAATGAATATGTGACATATACTGTAAGAAAAAAAACTGAAAAACATTTTGAGATACCTGATCTATATATTCTAAATTATGTGCCTTATACATGTTTATGCCCTTTAACTATATAAATTTCATTTTGGAGATTTACTATCAGACAGTAATTCAAATTATAGAGTATGCTATAATACGCAGATGTTAATGTAACAGTCTGTGTAATAGTGTAAAATTGGAAACAGCCTAATAATGCAGGAATGCTCAGAAAAGGATACACCATCTAATTAAAACCAAAAGTGGACTTTTAAAATTGTGTATATGAAGTCTGTAATAACAAGGAAAGTTTATGAAGGAATGTTAAGTGAGAAACAATAAAATTATATTCTGATGATGTCTATGACATTTGAAACAAACAAAAATAATCCATTGAAATAATCTGGAATAAAGAAAGGTGATTATTTTGGGTGGTGAGACTTCAGGTAATTATAAAATATGACTTGGCTTTTCTACGTTTGCACCAACCTAATAAATAGTTACTTGTTATTTATGTAAACATGAAAAACGTGTAATTATTATTATTATTGTTTTTCTGCAGTGAAAACATTTATTTTACAACAGTAATCTTTATTTTAGGTCAACATTCAGACATACAAGACAGAGATCACCATGCAAAACCAGCCTGGCCCTTAGATGTGTGTGCCCGAGCCAGGATCAGTCAGAGTCTGACAGCACCTACACCCCAACACGGTTGGATTCCAGGATGCCAGTGACAAAACCAGAGAATGGACAACCAGCCTCCATGCATTTGCATTTAATTTTTTTTTGAGATGGAGTCTCGCTCTGTTGCCCAGGCTGGAGTACAGTGGCCGGATCTCAGCTCACTGCAAGCTCCGCCTCCCGGGTTTACGCCATTCTCCTGCCTCAGCCTCCTGAGTAGCTGGGACTACAGGCGCCCACCACCTAGCCCGGCTAGTTTTTTGTATTTTTTAGTAGAGACGGGGTTTCACCGTGTTAGCCAGGATGGTCTCGATCTCCTGACCTCGTGATCCGCCTGCCTCGGCCTCCCAAAGTGCTGGGATTACAGGCTTGAGCCACCGCGCCCTGCCTGCATTTAATTTTTAAAAATACATATTTCAGTGTTAACTTCCTCCCCTCACCTGGCTTGAAACATTTTCCCCATTTTCCAGGGAAACAAAATCTACCAAAAGGTGCCGCCTGCAGGACCCTGGGCCCAGCCCCTTCTGGAGGGTGGAGATGTGTGGACTCCTCTGGGGCCAGGATAGGGCCCCTTTCTGGGCTGCCCTTCAGATGCAGCTTTGCCACTGATTGTATCTGTTGCCTAGAAAATCATCTTTAATATTTCAAGGGAGGAAAGGGTTTCCAGTCACCTCCTAGGTTTCACACCAGGACACATACCTGGGTCAGGTGAGCATGACACATAGCCCCCAGGATGGGCACCTGACCCTGCAGACCAGAGGCCAACGCCGTTGGGGGCCATGGCAGTGCCCTGGGCACACACACACTGCACACAGTAGGCTCAGCCGTTCCTTTTGTGCACCTGCCAGGAAAGCCTCCTGAAGGTCCCTGCCCCACTCGTCAAGAAACCAGAGGCTGTTTTAGAGCCACCTTTTATTGTACTTGTTGCTTCACTGCTGGACAGCAGCATGACATGCTTGCTGTGTCATATGTACACATATGTACACACACAGACATACCACAGCCCATACTCACAGCATGTGATGATGCGAGTCGCTGCTGGTAAGGACAGTAAAAATGTAGCTTTTGCCAATTCCACAGTATAATTCACAACCTAAATAACAGACACAGGCCAGTCCTGTGCCACACAGGTTCGCAGCTCCAAATACTGGCAAAGGGTGAGATTAGTCACTTCGTGTCCCCTCACAAGATGTCCCCACAGTAGGATGCACTGAGCCAGAGCTAAGGGAGGGTGGACAAGCCCCACGTCAAACTCTGCCCGCAGCACCCGGACCCTCCAGTGGCAGTCTGCATGCTGGTGCCCCTGTGGCACAAGGCTCACCTGGAACAGAACGCTCTGGTCTCGGCAGGGCAACGGGTGCCACCACGGGCAACATGTGGCACCTGAGAGCAGCCTCAACTGTGTGAGGCTTCAGGGCTTTTCCTGGACGGCAGCAGCCAACGTGGAGCTGAAGCTTCCTGCTGGGCACGTGCACATGCCAGTTTCTTTTTCTAATAGGTCCCCACTGGGTGCTGGCTGCATTAACTGAACATCAGAGAACTGGGAAAGTTCACAAACTCTGAGCAGTGGTATCTAAAGCAGTTTAAAAATAAAGCCAAAAGGAAGACAAATCCCAGTCACTGAGTGGAGACAAATCTACACACCAGCAGCTGCCATGAAAGGGCCCGCGGCGCTGCTCCTACGCCTCCTGCAGGTCGGAAGCAGTCAGTGCTGCCTGGACCCCCTTGTGAACCAGACAGGCCTCAAAGCACAACGACCCCAGCAGGCCCCTGGCAGCACCCAGCAGCAGTGTCCAATGGGACATTCTGTGCCCACGGCCATAGTTGCTCACAGCATTGTCCACAGCCCAAGAGTGAGGAGTTGGGGTCCCGTCACTGTCACCAGCAGTCAGGGGTGCTGGGGGCGTCCCGATCTGTTCGCACATGGATAGGGAGGCGTGTAAGCTGCCCCAGGGGACTCACCACCTCTCTTAATTAATAGGGAAACAGTCCACTCTGGAAAAAGAGAAAACCTGGGAGGTTCTCTTTCCTTGAATTAAGATAAGGCCTTAAAACCAATAGGGAGGAACACCAGAAACGGTTTTGCTTCCGGGTCAGGCAGTGGGAGGAACTCCAGGCCCCGAGTGTCTGGGCTTCCTGGGGGTCTTATAATCACAATGTGAGAATTGTCATGGCCATAATTTATTTAGGTTTTACAAATTCTGCAGGGACCGGGTTCCACAAACCTCCAGACCTGCTCCTCTTTCCCACTCTACTCCACCCTTTGCAGGGAGCTGCATGGTTCTAAAAAATGGTCCACTGGACTCTGTAACTGAAAAGTCACCTGGCAAGGGACCCATTCTGATGGGTACCAAAGGGTCTTGGAGTGTTCTAGCCACAGAGCTGTGTGCAGGCACAACAGAGGGCCCGGTGGGGCTGAGCCAGGACCCCCGACGGGCGGCTTTCTAGTTTAGGTCCAAGGTTAGAACCTGGCTCTTTGCGAGTCTGGGGAAAAATAACTCACTTCCTAAGCTACATCTACAAAAATCGCAAAGACTGAGTACAGCTGGCATCTCAGGCTGAACTTGCTGCTGTGTCGAGCGGCGTGAAGGCACCCCACCGTCTCGCTGCCTAGCATTTCAGGACAGGCCAAAGAATGAATTTCTTATTCTTTTAGGAGAGGCCTGATTTTGACAAATTCTTTCTAACTTAATATCACAGTGCATAGCTCTCCTCTCATCAAAGGTCTTCATGATCGTTTTAGGGAGAAAAACCAAAGAACAGTGGGACGAACAAAACTGCCCCAGGGCCTGGTGCTGGCAGCCAGCTCATTACCCACATGGGGATCTGCAGTAGGGGTCAGCTGGGGGCCCTCAACCAGCAACTCGCTCCTAAGCACGTCCAGATTTGTCCTCACATCCATGTCTTTTTTGGCAACTTCCTGGTGAACCTGAACCTACCCCTCTGCACAGCCTTGGGTGGGCCGCTGAGGGCAATGAGTGAGCTGGGGCCACGAGTCAGCAGGCAGGCAGGGAAAAGGAGCCTCAGGAGGCTCATCTGGTTGGTCCGAGCCACAGCCACGACACACAGCCTCTTCCTCAGCTTCACCTCCACTGAGAACTCTGCAGCTCTGCAGTGGCCACCATGGACGTTCTGCAGAAACCAGGCCCACTGGAGTCTGCAGCATGGGGCCAAAGGCAGGCCCAGTACATCAAGGGGTCAGAGCCACAGAGTGGGGGCAGATCTGAGCCCTCGGCCAGCACAGGCACATCAGGCTCGTTTCACCTGTTCCCCTACCCACAAGGTCTAGGACAGACAAGAGACTGACTTCCAATGGTCCACACATGGATTCTGCGATCTGGTTGCTGGCCTCCCAGGGATCCAACCCTCCTGAGCTAGAGGGTCCCTCTGGTCCAGTCAGTCCTTCCTCCAGGGACCTAACGAATCCGACTCTGCTTGAATAATCAATGACGGGGCAAAGGCAAGTGGGGCAGATGGGAGCTCTGGCAAACACGGGAGGAGGGGTCTTAGAAGAGCCCCTGTCTGCAGCAGCTGGGTGCTCACACATGGACAACCTACCCTCTGACTGTGCTGATCGGGCTGGTGCTACCATCTGTGGTTGTAAAGGTCCAAAAAAGGCTATGGAAAGGACAGGTGGGCTGGAAGGAATGTGGAGAATGACCCCAGGATAGGGGAGGAGGAGACTGGCCCCATCAATCCAGCTCACAGCCGGGAAAAGTGCAGGAAGACAGACAAACAACTCCAACGCGGGCGAAAGACACACCTCCAAGGACCGGAGTTGCAGAGTCCATGTGACAAGGAGACCCAGGATAGAAACACTGTGTGGAGGATGCGATGTCAACCTCGGAAGGTCGGAAGGGGCCTCCTATGCTTTCCACACCAACTTCTCCCATGGGAGAAACTCTGCCACAAGGCCCAGGAAACCACAGACCCCAAGCCAGCTGTGCCCAGCACAGACACCGAGGAATAATGGTGATGCTGGTGACACCAGGAGGACGTGGCCCCTAGCGCATCATCAGCTGTAGGACGATTGGTGTGTCTGTGGCCTCCCTCTCATCAGACTGCAGCCTCAGGGGACACTTAGAACTCTGTCTCTGTCTCCTCGCCCTCAGGCGCCTTGAGCTTACATTTCCCGCAGCACAGCAGCGGTTGAAGCAGCACCACAG
This sequence comes from Theropithecus gelada, assembly GCF_003255815.1. Taxonomy (NCBI): domain Eukaryota; kingdom Metazoa; phylum Chordata; class Mammalia; order Primates; family Cercopithecidae; genus Theropithecus; species Theropithecus gelada. Next base: position 22,174,908 of record NC_037676.1, read on the forward strand.
AAGTAGCAGTAGCAGCACCTGAGGAGGCTGCAGAAGACAAACAGGGCCTTGGCCCACCCGCTGGACAGCAGGAGGTAGGTGTTCACGTTCTCTTCCCCAAAATGTTCGGCCAGGTAGAGCCCCAGCGAGCCGTAATTGTCATAGATGTTCCTTTTTGTGGCGTCCGTCAGGATGGCATGGGCCTTGTTGATCTCCTTAAACTTGTCTGTGGCCTCCGGGTTGTCAGGGTTCTTGTCGAGGTGATATTTCGAGGCAAGTTTCTGATAGGACTTTTTAATGTCATCTGAGGTTGCGTTTTCATCCAGCCCAAGAACATGGTACAATGATTCCCCAGAGGTAGATAGTGAGCGCTGTCTCTGGTCTGCCATGTTAGGCTAATCTGCCCGTCTGCCAACCCTCCCGCAGGCTCCATGGCTCCTGCTCCCCGCTCTGTGGCGCTGCTGGGCAGCGGCCGATGCACTCCTCAGCCTGGAGACCCCGGTGGCAGCAGCAGAAGGTGCGGGTGCAGCACCGGCAGCGGCAGCGGAGATGCGGCAATTATTTTAAAATAAAAAAAATACCTGCTCTATGGAAGGGAGATTGATGAGTTGAGAGCTTCCTGGGGTTGGGTGGAGACAGGGCTGATAAACTGCTGTCCATATTCAAGGGCCTCAAGGCCCTACCAAATTAGGGGCTCCCTGCCCCAAGTTGTCACATAAAACAAACTCCCTCCAGCCAGATGCAGCCTGGGCCCCTGAAAGCCCAGCTCAGGATGTGGGTCTCTCCTAGGGTTGCTGGAGATCTTCAGGGAGATAGGGAATGTCCTTCTCTCAGCACTTTCTTGCCCAGGCTGCCCTGGCCACAAAAGTCCCTTGTCAGGTTCATTACCACCTTCTACTCCTTTCCGGTGAGTGCTTTTATCAGCAGTTTTTTTTGATAATGATGATGGGGATGGGTGATAATAGCTTCCTGAGTTCTTACGAGAGGTGACAACGTGCTAGCAGCCCTTGCTCTTGGCACCTCCTCCACCTTGGGGTTCACTCTGGCAGTGCTGAGGAGCTCTTCAGCCTGCTGTTGCACTGTGGGAGCCCCTCTCTGGGCTGGCCGAGGCCAGAACCGGCTCCTTCTGCTTTCGGGGAGGTGTGGAGGGAGAGGTGAAGGTGGGAACCAGGGCTGCCAGGCGCTCGTGGGCCAGCTCGAGTTCTGGGTGGGCGTGGGCTTGGCAGCCCCACACTGGTAGCTACTGGCTGGCATTGCCCGCCCCAGGCAGTGAGGGGCTTAGCACCAGGGCCAGCAGCTGAGGAGGGTGTGCTAGGTCCCCCAACACTGCTGGCCAGCCTGTGCCATGCTCGAATTATCGCCAGGCCTCAGCCGCCTCCCCGCAAGGCAGGGCTCGAGACCTGCAGCCTGCTATGTCCAAGCCCCCCACCCCCAGGTGGGCTCCCACGCAGACCAAGCATCCCCAACAGGCCCCGCCCCCTGCTCCCCAGTGCCGGGTTCCATCCACTGCCCAAGGGCTGGGGAGTGCCTGCGCACGGTGCCAGGACTGACATGCAGCTGGGCCCCCAGCCCCCACTAGGGGAAGCCAGCTGGGCTCCTAAGTTGGGTGGGGACTTGGAGAACTTTTGTGTCTAGCTGGAGGATTGTATATGTGCCAATCAGCACTCTGTGTCTAGTTCAGGCTTTGTAGATGCACCAAACAGCACTCTATATCTAGCTAATCTGGTGGCGACTTGGAGAACTTTTATGTCTAGCTAGAGGATTGTAAATGCACCAATCTGTGTCTAGCTCGGGGTTTGTGTATGCACCAAACAGCACTCTATATCTAGCTAATCTGGTGGGGACTTGGAGAACTTTTATGTCTAGCTAGAGGATTGTAAATGTACCAATCAGCACTCTGTGTCTAGCTTAGGGATTGTAAACACACCAATCAGCATGCTGTCAAAAACAGACCAATCAGCTCTCTGTAAAACGGACCAATCAGCTCTTTGTAAAATGGACCAATCAGCAGAATGTGGGTGGGGCCAGATAAGGGAATAAATACAGGCTGCCGGAGCTAGCAGCGGCAACTGTCTGGTGTTGTTTTGTGCGTTGTGGTGGGAGTTGTTCTTTCGGTGTTTACAATAAATGTTGCTGCTGCTCACTTTTTGGGTCCGTGCTGCCGTCATGAGCTGTGACACTCACTGCTAAAGTCTCCAGTTTCACTCCTGAAGCTAGCGAGACCACGAACCCACCTGGAGGAGTGAACAACTCCAGACGCGCGGCCTTTAGGAGCTGTTAACATTCACCGCTGCAGTCCGTGGCTTCATTGTTGAAGTCAGCAACACTAAGAACTCACCAATTCTGGACACAGTTATGACAGGCCAATCATGTTACACAGAAGATTTCCTTAAATCTTCAGAACATTCAGTATGTTGACACCTTATGAGATGTACACAATTGTCTTCATTTTACAGAGGAGAAAGCTGAGATTTAGAGATAAATTGATTTTCTCTAGATCCCATTGGCAGTTATCAGATCTGACTGACTAGCTCTGAAGTCCTTGCTCTTAACCCTGTCATGATGTAGGCTGGATGCTCCACTTGGACTTTAGCCTGTAATGCTGTCTTCTCCTCTTGAAGGACCAGCCCACTATATAAAATGGACATGACTTTTTCACCCCCAGGTTGGAATGAAGTGGTATGATGGTGATATCGGGTCATTGCAACCTCTGTCTCCCGGGTTCAAGCAATTCTCCCTCAGCCTCCTGAGTGCTGGGATTACAGGTGTGCGCCACCATGCCTGGCTATTTTTTTTTTTTTTTGAGTGGAGTCACGCTCTTGTCACCAGGCTGGAGTGCAGTGGTGCGATCTTGGCTCACTGCAACCTCTGCCTCCTGGGCTCAAGCAGTTCTCCTGCCTCAGCTTCCCAAGTAGCTGGAACTACAGGCAAGCACCACCACGCCAAGCTGATTTTTGTATTTTTAGTAGAGACGGGGTTTCACCATGTTGGCCAGGATGGTCTCGATCTCTTAACCTCGTGATCAACCTGCCTCTGCCTCCCAAAGTGTTAGGATTACAGGCCTGAGGCACCACACTGGGCCTAATTTTTTATTTTTAGTAGAGACGGGGTTTCGCCATGTTGGCCAGGCTGGTCTCAAACCCCTGACCTCAAGTGATCTGCCTGCCTTGGCCTCTTAAAGTGCTGGGATTACCAGCATGAGCCACTGAGCCCGGCTTGGACATGACTTTCTTATCATTCTCCAGCCATCATTCTCCAGGTACCCTTCTTCCCATACCTCCCTGAGATCTGGGGCAGCAGTTTCAGTGGCGTGTGTGTGTGTGTGTGTGTGTGTGTGTGTGTGTGTACACCTCTGTATTTCATATATACACTCCAATCATAGCTTTCCATTATCCAGTGAATGGCATTTAAAGGGTGAAATTGAAGCGACGTGGACAAAAGTCATAAAGCTTCTGTGCACAAAATACATGGGATATGTTCCATGTATTTGTTGTTGTCTGTATAGGTGTCTCATGTGGGCGGAAGATGCCTGACTTTTCCCTGTATCAGCCTGCGGCACCTCAAGGAGTGCCTGGCACATCACGTAGACGCAATAAAAATTTTCTAAATTAATGAAAGAAAAAACATGAATATTTCAATGATATCAGAATCTTAAAGTTTCAGTTTCTTCATCTGTAAAATAGGTATGATTATTTTCTTTTCTGCTATACTGAAAGCTTCTTAAGGGTGGGGAATGGATTGTATTCTGGGTCCTGTCCCTAACACCAGGGGCACTGCTAGGCACATGGGATGTACTCAATCAAAGTCAACTGGCCAAAATGAATTCCCTGAAACTCCCAGGTGAGGTCTGAGAATGGAAGAAGCAAGGCCTAGAACATGCCCTGGACCGACCTTCCTCCCTCCCTCCCTCACTCCCTCCCTGCCTCCCTGTCTTTCTCTCTCTCTCTCCCTCTTCTTCTCTTTCTCTCTTTCTCTCGACAGAATCTTGCTCTGTTTCCCAGGCTGGAGTGCACTGGCGCAAGCTCTGTTCACTGCAGCCTTCACCACCTGGGTTCAAGCAATTCTCCTGCCTCAGCCTCCCGAGTAGCTGGGATTACAGGCATCCGCCACTACCCTTGGCTAATACACACACACACACACACACACACACACATATATATATATATATATTTTTTTTTTAGTAGAGATGGCGTTTCACCATGTTGGCCAGGATGATCTTGAACTCCTGACCTCAGGTGATCCACCTGCCTCAGCCTCCCAAAGTGCTGGGATTACAGGCGTGAGCCACTGGGCCTGGTGCCCAGCACATTTTTTAGAGAAGAACATTTTGGTGTTAAATTATTGAAATAAATTGTATCATCTGCCCCCTTACTGCAGAGTCTCATGTGCAAAGTCCACGGAAAAGTGGTCCCTGGAACCCACAACCAAGCCTTCTGGATCCCAATGCCAATTTCCTTACTCCTACTGGTTTCCTGTTTATTCCGTCTCCATTAAAATGTCAGATGCCTCCAGTGTGATCATTATCTCACTGCTTATTATTAGGGATAAGCAGAGGTTCACTGAGTGCAGGTATAAGGCACAGGATTGACACCTTGGAGAGGGCCTGCTTCAGGAGTTGGAAGAAACACCTGCCAAACCTCACCTGTCAGCCACAGCCACGTGGCCAGAAGCTGTTTTCTGAGCTCACCTAGGCATTAGCACCTCGGTTGTTGACCCCTGGGAGGGGATTTCTTAAAAGTACCTTTCTACCGTTTTATCCCTCTGCCCCCATAGCTTGTAAACATCCCTTCAGCTTGGTGGCCTACCGAGTTTCCACCCAGCAGAGTGGCTTGCCCCACACCAGTGGCTCGCATGGGCCTTCTTATCTCCTTGGCCCAGCTGAATCTTGGTGAGCCGGTAGCGAGTTATGGTCTGGGCATTCTGGAGGAGCCAACTTGCAGGGTAGCATCAATTGCTGGGAGGGGTCTGTGGTCTGCAAGTCAAATCTAGAGGTATGCAGCAAAGCCAGGTCAAGGCAAACACTGACTATTGCCTTGGAGTTGCCTGAAGGGGTAATCTGCGGCAGGAGGGTGTGTGAGGAAATGGGAGTAGTGGCCCCGCCCATTTCACCTTGGTGCCAGGGTGGAGTTTGCAGACTAATTACAGGTAAAGGAGCTTAAAGCTTTCTGCATTGCTTTCTTCCTCCTCGGTCGGCCTCACCTTCTCCTCCAGAACCACCAGGACCTACAGCAGTCCCACGGTGCTCCCCAGTCTCAGGGGTGGTGTCCCTGTGCTTTACTATGTCTTTCCATTATGTTTTCATTGTTTCTTTTCCTGCCCCATCTTGGTGCCCAGTAAGCCTATCCCCCCATTACAGAAATAACTACAACAGAAACAATTTAATATTGATGAGGCATGTCAGGTATGCAGTATCTTATTAAATCGTCAAATCACGTGGATTGGGTATTGTCATGCCCATTTTATGGTTGGGGAAATTGAGCCTTGGAGAAATTGAGAAACTTGTCCAAGGCCACCCAGCTGGTAAGCGGCTAGCCAGAGCCCCCAGCCACACCTGCCCATGTGGGCCTGCTTCAAGGTCTGGATCACTCTGGCATCTTCCCAACTCAAATCCACCAGTTCTTCATTCCATCAGTCAGCCCTTGCAATCAGCAAGTGACCAGAGAATCCCACCATGGGCCTGGGCACTTGGGGGGACATAAAAGAAGGCCAAGCCATGGCCTCTGCCCAAGGGGAGCTGAGGAGCTGGCTGAGGAGATAAGACGAAGACCCATAGAATAGTGAGGGAAGAAGCCAGACGGTGCTGAGATGATTTGATTTGCATTTAATGGCTACAGAGCTGGAGTGAGAGACTTAGTTTCGCACACATCCCCTGTGTGAGAGCTGCCATGCCACTGCCCTTCTCTGGATTTCAGTTTCCCTGTCTGCAAAATGAGGGGGTTGTCCTAGAGGATTGTACATATACAAATCATACTTCCCTGTGATTAAGTCAGCATACCCCTCTTAACGGGAAAGTGGAGAAACTGAGGCCCAGGGATTAAGACTGTCCCAGAAAGTAATTGGAGCAAAGCCAAAAAGTAAAACCAAACCGAGATTTGACCCATAGGAGAAAATCGTTGTGTTGCTGAGAATAGGACTCCACACCCAAGAGCGAGCCCTGGGAGCCCTGTGAGTGCGGAAGCGACTCACTGACTTCTCGACGCTTTTGTGCCTGACAAAGCCCTGAGGGCGTCATCCTGATGTGGATTTCCCCTGGTTCTTGGGCACTCAAGGAAAAGCAAATTGGTTGATTCTGATCCTTTCACTGCCAGGGTGCTGCGGGGTAGCCTGGGAGTGAGCAGGCTCCCATGAGCCATTTCTAAGTCATTTTCCTTAGAAACAGGAAACAGTGTTCAGGTTTGGAGGAGTGACTGAAACAAGACACCGAGAGGTTGGGGGTTGGAGGATGGGCTTCATCTGTCTGGCTGTTTTTCCTTGGAGGCAGCTGGATGCAGACGCACACACAGCTCGCAGTGTGTCCTGAAGAAGGAAGCATTTGTATTGGCTACACAGAGAGGAGATCTAGAGTGGTTTTTTGCATTCTTTTGTTGCAAAGTCCTGTTCTTAGCTGTGTTGCCTGTTTCTTCCAGGCTGACACAGGCCTGCTGATCCAGGATGAATGTGTTTTGAAGTTGGGTGAATGTCACTGCCCCTCCTTGCCGTGTCTCATAACAATGATTAGTTATGGTGCCGGCTTAAATGTGCAGAGCATAAAACCACTTCCACAACACTTCACAAACAGTACCTCGACTTGTATATAATTGGAGCAAGATGGGATATGCTTCATAATGTCCATTTCACAGATACGGACATTGAAATTCAAGATTTTTTTTTCCACTGAAAAAGGTCTGTTCATGATAAAAATCTTTACCTAAATTCTATGGGTGAAGACATTCTCTATCACTTGAGGAACAGACATCCATATAGTCCGGTATTGAGAGGTGAAGCCAGCTGGATTTCCTGGGTCAAGTGGGGACTTGGAGAACTTTTCTTTCAAGACGATTGTAAAACGCACCAATCAGCGCTCTGTAGCTAGCAAGAGGATTGTAAAATGCACCAATCAGCTCTCTGTAAAACGCAGCAATCAGTGCTCTGTAGCTAGCAAGAGGATTGTAAAATGCACCAATCAGAGGGATTCTAAAAGTAGCCACTCGTGGGGAGGATTGAGAAAAGAGCATTCTGATAGGACAGAAACGGAACATGGGAGGGGACAAATAGAATAAAAGCTGGCCACCGCCCCCAGCCAGCAGTGGCAACTCGCTCAGGTCCCCTTCCACGCTGTGGAAGCTTTGTTCTTTTGCTCTTCACAATAAACCTTGCTACTGCTCACTCTTGGGTCTGTGCCATCTTTAAAAGCTGTAACACTCACCATGAAGGTCCGTGGCTCCATTCTTGAAGTCAGTGAGACCATGAACCCACTGGCAGGAACCAACTCCTGACACAGTATGATACCCAGGTGATAGAGGTGAACTCAAATGACCCTTCCTGTCTTCCTAAGTCCCATGATCCCATATTATCTCTTTTCTTTCATCTTCTTTTCCCTCTTTGATCCCTTTATACCCAAAGCCATTCTCTACATGAACTTTCACTCTCCACTCCAGCTAACGATCTGGTAGACCTAGGGCTTTATACACTCAAAACCCTGTTCTCCCAGCTTAGGACAGAAACAATAGCAGAGCAGGCTACATGCACCTTGTCTCTTATAATGGCGTAAATGTGTATGGGTGAAATGCTCTCAGCTTTTAGAAAGTTAGAAAAAAAGCTGACAGCCAGGCACAGTGGCCCATGCCTGTAATCCCAGCACTTTGGGAGGCCGAAGCAGGAGGATCACAAGGTCAGGAGATTGAGACCATCCTGGCTAACACAGTGAAACCCTGTCTCTACTAAAAATACAAAAAATTAGCCGAGTGTGGTGGCGGACACCTGTAGTCCCAGCTACTCGGGAGGCTGAGGCAGGAGAATGGCATGAACCCGGGAGGCAGAGCTTGCAGTGAGCTGAGATGGCACTGCCACTGCACTCCAGCCTGGGCGACAGAGTGAGACTCTGTCTCGAAAAAAAAAAAAGCTGACAAGCATGACTTCATACCTGAGAGGTGGGGTGGGAAGGGCAGTCATTTCTTAAAACACTTACTGTGCCAGGTATTTTGCATAGAGTAACCCATTTATAATCTCAGGGACAGCCCCGCCCGGGAGGTTTTATTACTCCGCAGATGAGGAAAGCAACTTGCCCAAGGTCACTCAGTTAATAAGTCAGATCTGGGATTTCAAAACGGGTCCATGTATTCTTAACCACTACACCCTGCGGCCATGGAAAAGCAGGACTCAAACTCCGGCTTCCTCACCATCCATCTAGCACCTTCACGATCAGGGCTCCCCACTCTGAAGTTTATCTTTGTGCTATCTCTAAAGAAGGCCTTTGTCAGTGCACACCGCAAATCAGATCAGATGAGCACTGGGGCAGGCTGAATAATGCCTCCCTCCAAAGATGGTCTCATGCTAATCCCTGGAACCTGTGGCTGTTAGTGTATATGGCAATAAGGACTTGCAGGTGTGACTAAATTAAAACTCTTGAGATGGGGGACTATCCTGGATTATTTGGGTAGGTTCTAAAAGTAATCACAAGGGTCTTTGTAAGAGGGAGGCAAGAACGTGGAGGAAGTAAGAGGTGTGAGAATGAAAGTAAGAGGTTGCAGTGATGGCAGGTGGGGCTGGAGTCCAGGCGACTCCGGGAACTAGGAGAAAAAGGAAACACTCTTCCCCTGAAGTCCCAGGAAGCGATCATCTGGGTGGTTGATTTCAGTTCAGTGAAACTGATTTCAGACTTCCCGCCTCTGGAACTCCAGTAAGAGAATCAGTTTGTTATTTTAAACCCCCAATGTGCTAATTTGTTAGGATAGCCATAAGAAACCAATATAAGTACTGTTTACCAACCCAGGGGATTAAACTATTTAAAGCACTTAAATGTATCCTTTTATATGAAAACAACGTGCAGTAATTCACTGTAAGCAGAAGCCATGATTGCTCTTAGGCTGGCCCTTGGGTGTTTGAATTAAAATGTATCCTTTTACTTATTAAAGCCAAAGATATATTAGGTCAGGCTTTGCAAGACTAATTTTTGTTTGTTTGTTTGTTTTTTGTTAAGACAGAATCTCCCTCTGCCACCCAGGCTGGAGGGCAGTGGTGTGATTTTGGCTCACTGCAACCTCTGCCTCCTGGGTTCAAACAATTCTCCTGCCTCAACCTTCTGAGTGCCTGGGACTACAGGCGCGCACCAACGCCCGGCCAATTTTTTGTATTTTTAGTAGAGATGGGGTTTCACCATGTTGGGCAAGCTGGTCTTGAACTCGTGACCTCGGGCCTCCCAAAGTTCTGGAATTACAGGCATGAACCACCTTGCCTGGTCTGCAAGCCTAATTTTTGTTGGAGATATAAAAGTTTTTTCATGTACAGTATTTGAAAGTAAGAAATTTAAAATCTCTATACCAGACATCTACTAATATTCACTGTATCAGTGAAGGAAATATACTATAATGCATGCAACAAACACTAATATTCTTAACAAAGTGGAAAAAATTCATGTATTAATTGGTATCACCTTTGCGTTCAATTCCATTCTGTTGAAGAATTATTCAGTCATATATTTCTGTCTTGAGTAGAGATGTATACGTAGAAATATATATATCTTTTGGGCACATAATATAATATATCGACTTCATATGCATTATATATTATCATTCTAAATTTTGTAACAAGGCAAACATATCAACTATTAGCTATGGGACCTGGTGTGTAGCTGGAAAGAAAGTTTTTCTCATTATTCTTCTCCCAAAAAGAGTTAGCATGTGGGTTTCAGCCTCAAAATATTTCTCGAATGTATTTGTGCTTTTTGGGTAATTTTTGTTCTTGAAGACAATGATTATACATATGATTATACATATTATTTTGTTGAAATTACCACTGACTACACAAATTACTCTTTATAATAATGACTGTTTTGATTGTAAACTTTGTGCCCATGAACATGAGTTTGAACAATGTATTCCAAAAATCTAATTGACACAGGCTCAGGGGCAAGTCATGGCTATCACTAGGTATGGATCCATCTGCTTTCCAATATGCCTGTGAAAGTTTGCACCAGACTTCATTTAACAGTTGGTTAAAAGGTGGAGCACAATCAGTAGATCCTGAGAATGGTGTTTACCCTTCTTTTGCTGATGACAGGACCACTGAGCTTTGCTGAGGCACCATGCTGAGACTTGAAGAAGTATCTTGGCCGGCCGAGGTGGCTCACGCCTATAATCCCAGAACTTTGGGAGGACGAGGCGGGAGGATCACTTGAGTCCAGGAGTTCAAGACCAGCCTGGGCAACAGAGTGAGACTCTGTCTCTACAACAGATTTTTAAAAAATTAGGTATGGTGGCAAGCACATATAGTCTCAGCTACTTGGGAGGCTGAAGTGGGAGAATCACTTGAGTTCGGGAGGTGGAGGTTGCAGTGAGCCATGATTGCGCCACTGCACTCTAATGTAGGTGACAGAATGAGACCCTGTCTCAAAAAACAAAAACAAACAAATAAAAAGAAGTATATCCGCTGCTACACCTCTGGAACGACAATATATGCAAAATACAAATGTAAATATAAAACATAGAATATAAATTATCAATGAGTGTTAGTTGAGTAACACTGACTTGGAATTGAAAGAACATTTGCAGACACCAGTAATGGGGGAGTAGAAAATGTGAAAAAGAAACCTTAAGTCAATTAAGAGAATACACTCTGCAAATTAGGGGTGGATCCTTGGGTTAATCTGCGGCCTGCAGTTGTACCCTGCTAGAAGCAGCTTGGATGCCACTGGAGTTAATTTTGGGTCCTAGTAAATATCTTCTCTGTATTATCCTCTGTGTAAGACATATGTAAATACTGCCAGATACATTTTTAAAAGGCCCAGGTACTATTGCCTATAGGTTGACATTAATGTACTCCCAGAATGCCCAGGCATGGTATGGGGTGGCCACCCCATGGTTCCTGTGTTCTTAGACTGAAGACCACTCCTGCGGAACATTTATTATTAGCCTAGGCCAGTGTGAACAGACGGGGTGCATTTTAGGATTCAGTTTACCTGTTTTTTGGGGGGTTGCTGCTAATTTGGAATAAGCATACTATTCATGATCTGTATCCCATAATTTGGTTTAAAATCTGTCACCTTACCACTTCTGGTCACTCCCTCTGAATTTGGGGACTCCAAGACCAATTTTTATTCTTCTGCTGTCTCCACCTCCAGTGCTAGGCCCAGAGGGGCGCACCTTAAATCTGAATCAATCTACAAAGCCCAACGGACGCCAGTGGCAGGGTTTGGTGGGATTTTAATAGCAACCTACCAAAATCAGGAAGATAGGGAATAGGAGTAAATTATTCTTTCCTACTCTCCAAATTTTCAGTGTTGCTCTCATTCTATATTCTCATCTCGAAATCACTGCTAGAGATTTCCTGAGTCCAAAGGGTAAGAAACTGCCTTGAAACCAACTTGGGAAATGTTTAGAGCTGCCAGGGTTGTATGTAAAATTTCCATGGCAATAAACAACGGATACTTTTTTGGTTCTATTCCACCTAGGAAAAACAAAGATCCCCAAAGTCCATTTTGCTCCGAGGTCAGTGGACACAGGTCTGTAACTGTCCTGTGCTGTATGGGTCTGTAGAAGGGCCAGTCATGGGTCATCGAGGTATTCACAGTCAGCTGTACCCAAGTCCAAGCCTGGCTCTGTTCTCATACACAGAGACAGGATGGGGGCTGCTGGTCCAGCCTGAAGCCTTGCTCTGTGGCACTGATACGGGGGCTATTTCCTCACCTGAAGACCTGGAAGCAGTAAGTTGACAAGAGCACCAACTGCCCTGCCATTGCGTCCCAGTGGGCGTCAGTGGGAAGGCCTAACCAAGGCCTCCCTCCAGTGGCTATCAGGCAGACAGGCCAGCCGTTCCCCCTCCAGGAGCAAGGGACCCTTCTTACCCTTTTGATCACATTTCCCTCTCTTAAAGGGGCACTGCTCTGGGAAAGGGTCATGCCTTGGATCCTACAGTCATGATCCGTGGGTGAAACAGGGACTCGTGACTCTTGACTTCCTAGCCATAGTTCTGCCCATTGGACCACCCACCCTCCCTGCTGCTGGCCTCCTGGCTCACCCATCAAATCCAACTGCTTTATCTAGAAAATATTTTTCTCTCATTCTCTTGTTTCCCTTGCTTTCCTCACTCACCTCTGTTTTTGTTTCTGTTTTATTTTGTTCCAGACACCCTTGTCAGGGAAGTAGATCAGGGAGGCCCAAAAGGTTTGGCCTGGGTGGGCTGCTATCGCTTAAGGACACGTCTGTCTCTGGGGCTCCTCCCTAACAGCTGGCCTCTGGAGCCAGGAGATGCAGCTGACTGGCAGGCTGCAAAGGCAGATTGTGTTGTTACGTGCTGGTCACCGCCTTGAGCTTTAAGCCACAGTCAGCAATGAATCTGGAGGCAGGGCATCTCTGGGGATGATCGACCATACCTGCTCAGGTTCTTGCAGGGCAGGGCAGGCAGAGGTGTGTGTTTGGAGCCAGAAAGCCTTCCTGCCCACCTACTGTGCCTCAGTTTCCCTATCTGAACCATCTTCATAAAAACAGCTTATGGATCTCAGGGCAGCACATTTGTAAAAACCTGAAAAACATAAAGAAAAACATCACTCACATTTCTCCATTGAATATTTTCCTGTTTTATATATCTTTTATGTAACTGAATCACATTGCATATACAATTATGTGTTCTATTTTTAAACAATAACCTTTCCTTGTTTTAAAAGTAATAATACATATTTATTATGTGTTATTACATAGAAAATTCAGACACAAAGAAGAAAGGAAAAATGACTCCTTACTGCTCCATTGAGAAATAATAAATATGAATATTATTCTGATACATATCTTTCTGGTCTTTTTAACAAGCATAATATACCAAAAGGAAAAAAACTCAGTAGATTCATACTTTACTTACTTTTTTGTAACTTTCCTTTTTCATGTAACTCAGTAGGAACAATTTTTTTTTTTTTTTTTTTTTTTTTGAGATGGAGTCTCACTCTGTTGCCCAGGCAGGAGTGCATTGGCACAGTCTCAGCTCACTGCAACCTCTGTCTCCTGGGTTAAAGCGATTCTCCTGCCTCAGCCCTCCGAGTAGCTGGGATTACAGGCATGTGTCACTACACTTGGCTAATTTTTGTATTTTTAGTAGAGATGGGGTTTCACATGTTGGCCAGGCTGGTCTCGAACTCCTGACCTCAGGTGATCCACCCGCCTTGGCCTCCCAAAGTAATTTTTATATCATTAAGTTTTCTCTTGCCTTAATTATGATGACAGTAACATACAGATGTGCCATGTCTTATTCAATCAACCTCCTATCGTTAGACCTTTGGTTTGGCTCTCATTTCCCCCCATCATACACAGGGCTTATTGTAGCTAAATCTTTCCATTCCTCCTGTCCTGCTTCTGAATCCCCTGGGGCTGCTGCATACATAGATTATGACCAGACTGCCCCTGACACTGTGCATGAATGTGCTTTGAGAAATACCCACCATACTCTGCATATGTGAGGGGTTATCACTATTTGTTACTTAATTCAGAGACTTAGTGGTATTGGTAGAAATGGTGTATATATTAAGCAAAAAATAATAATTTTTTTTTTTTAAACCTAATCTCGCTCTGTCACCCAGGCTGGAGTGCCATGGTGTGATCTCGGCTCACTGCAAGCTCCGCCTCCCGGGTTCACGCCATTCTCCTGCCTCAGCCTCCCGAGTAGCTGGGACTACAGGCGGCTGCCACCACGCCCAGCTAAGTTTTTGTATTTTTAGTAGAGATGGGGTTTCACCGTGTTAGCCAGGATGGTGGTGTTGATCTCCTGACCTCGTGATCCACCCGCCTCGGCCTCCCAAAGTGCTGGGATTACAGGTGTGAGCCACCGCGCCTGGCCTGCAAGAATAATAATTTTAAAAACCACTTACATGGTACTTCCTATGTGCCAGGTGCTGTTCCAAGTGTCTCACGTTATTATATTTTAAATATACTTTATTTTTTAGAGCAGTTTTAGGTTTACAGCAAAATTGAGCAGAAAGCACAGGGTTGCTATTCACCCCTGACTCCTGCACAGGCATAGCCTCCCAAACTATCAACAGTCCCCTCCAGAATGGTGCATTTGTTACAATCAGTGAACCTATATCAACACATCATTATTACCCAGAATCCATAGTTTACATTAGAGTTCACCCTAGGTGCGCATGTTCAATGGGATTGGACAAATGCATAACATGTACCCACCATGGTCGTATCACACAGAGTAGTTTCAGTGCTGTAAAAATCCTCCCTGATTCACCTCTTCATCCCTCCCTCCCTCTTAACCCCTTACAACCACTGATCTTTTCATTTGCCTTCAGAGTTTTGCCTTTTCTGGAATGTCATATAGTTGGGATATACAGTATGTAGCCTTTTTAGTTTGGCTTCTTTCACCTAATTATATGCATTTCAGTTTCTTACATCCCTTTTCGTGGCTCGATAGCTCATTTAGTTTTGGCACCAGATAATATTCCATTATCTGGATGTTCCACTGCTTCACATGATTTCAATGTATTTTAATCCTATGGCAACCCAATGAGTAAGCACTAATTAACTTAGCTTTTAGATGAGGGCACTGAAGCACAGAGAGGTGAAGCATCTTACTCAAGGTCACAGAGCTAGGAAGTGGTGGAGCTCAGATTCTGTTTACATCAGTCTGGCTTCAGAGTTTACACCTCTCTTAAATAGCCAGTGCCCCTGAGAGCAAGGTACTGGAAAATCGGGGAAGGAGTGGAGCCGTAGGATGGGTAGGCAGGAAGCAAGATTTTGGTGTTCCTGTGGAGTGATGTCGTATAGAGGGCTGACCGTCATCTCAAAGGAGCTCAGCAGCTTCGAGTCTTTGTCTCAAAGATCCTGGCATGGAGGATTTAAAACTAAAGTTACTATCTTTTGGAGATGCACACTGTAGATTTAAGGATAAAATGACATGACCTGTTTTGTTTGCTTCAAAGTAATTCTTTTGGGGGGAGCAGTAATGAATGAATGAAGTACTAGGGATACCTAATCAGT
This sequence comes from Theropithecus gelada, assembly GCF_003255815.1. Classification (NCBI taxonomy): domain Eukaryota; kingdom Metazoa; phylum Chordata; class Mammalia; order Primates; family Cercopithecidae; genus Theropithecus; species Theropithecus gelada. The sequence continues at coordinate 22,190,054 of NC_037676.1, forward strand.
CACGGGTTGAGTTTGTTGGAACCGAGTGGTGAATATATGCAGGCTCACTCTTCTTTTGTATTTGGCTGCAATTTTCCATGCTAAAATGTTAAAATTAAAAAAAAAAAGGAAGGGAGACGTATTGTACCACTGGATAGTTTCTGAATCTCTTTTGCAGGGATATTCCAATCCAGGATGTAAAGGTTCAGAGTAGAGTAGAAAGACACATCCAACTCTACTGCAGCATTCGAAAAAGCTTTGCTAGTTTCAGTTAGACTGGGGAAACATCCCTTAAGGGCCCAGCTTCTCCTAAGGAACTTGTGGAGTGAGCGGGATAGATGCATGCATTCATTCATTCATTCAAGAATGGTTGTTTTTCATCTTGAGCCACAGGGTGAGCCATGAGAGATGCTGCTGAGTTTTGAGAGATGAGACAGGTACAGGTGAAAAGTTACCTAACAGTAAGGTAACTGCTCAGCAGTGCTCTCAAACCATAGAGGAGGCTAAGCTGGGAAGGGAAGGGGGCTTGGACTGTAACTGGTTCCCAACTCTGCCCCCTGCCCAGGGCTTCCTGGAGTTCAGGGAGGAAGGAGAGGTAAGATGCCCAGAGCAGATGTCTTCTCCCCAGTCACATATTTTCATGGGAGAGTCATGAGCCTGGGTCCCAGGCAGGATGCAGGGTGCTGACACCCTTCCCACCTCACCCATCTATTTTTATAACCTTGGCCTTGTGCTCCACTGTACCCTTTGCAAAAGGAGACCTTCCTTCTGGCTGGATGAACCAAAGAAAGAGAGAGAAAGCACCTCTCCAACACCTTGCTGCCTTATCTGTGGGCAAAAGACAAAGCAGGCCATTTTGTATTTCTTCTGTGACTGAATTTACCAGGAAATATAGCAGTGTAAGGAGATATAGGCAATCAATGCCAAAATGGTTTTTACATTCTAAAAGAGAGATTGTAGAAAACAAAGCCTCCCCAAAAGGGGGGTTAGGCCCAATGACAATGAATGTGTTGAAGAGACTTCTGTGTGGCTGGGGAAGATCCTGGCACTCTTGGGATTCCCATGCTCCTCTCCTGCCAATGGAAGCTCCATAAGCTTCCACCCACCCCTTTCCCCTCCTCCCTCCCACCAAAGCCAGGGTTTAGTTCCTAAAGCAGCTCTCTGTGATCTATGCCAGCGATTGAGGGTAACAACAACAACAACAACAACAACAATGAAATTGAGATGCATGGCTCTGTAAGTAAGCCTCCTTCTGGATTTCAAGCAGGGCTGATTTGCTAATATTCCTGATCTTTCCAGTCTGGAGGTAGCAGGAGAGGACAGATCAGATACAGCTAGGGAGGCTGCAATTTGCAATTTCTTAATCTGCCACCTCTGCTGTGGTCTACTCAGGCCTCTAGGTCTAACGGTGGACTCACCACAGCCTCCTGCCCACGTGCACAACCAGCCTGGATGCCGACAGCATTTGCTTTGTGGGGTAGGGAGGAGCACCCGGGGGTCAGGCTGTCTGTGCTGTGGACTAGAGAGAAGCTGCCAGGAGGGCCCTGGCAAAAGCTCTCCAGGACCCGAGGATACTAGGCGCACAGTAACTGGGGTCTTGAGTGTTAATTTCCAATTTGCATGGCTGAGCATGCACGTTGGTATACACAAGACAGAAATGTAAGCAGTTTAAGCTCTCACAGCTCCCAGTGAATCCTGAGAAACAGGAAGCAAGACTGACAAGTGGCTGAGGCACGATTATCACATGCTGTCTGCCAGTGCAGAGACTGGTGGCTGGAACAAGGCACCCTAAGAGTGACACATCCATGGGTTTCTTCTTGATGGGCAGCCACCCGCCTTCCCTAGGCATGGAAACTTTCACAGCACTCGTAATTGCACAACCCGGATTCTTCACTTTTACATGGAAGGGGCTTTCCTTTTTTATCCTTGGCTTTGAAGTCTTCTCCCACTGAAACCTGTGGCTCACGCCTATAATCCCAGCACTTTGGGAAGCCGAGGTAGGCTTCTCACCACCATCATGGTGAAACCTTGCCTCTACTGGAAATACAAAAATTAGCCAGGCATGGTGGCGAGCGCCTGTAATGTCAGCTACTCTGGAGACCGAGGCAGGAGAATCACTTAAGCCCGGTAGGTAGAGGTTGCAGTGAGCTGAGATCATGTCACTGCACTCCAGCATGGGCAACAGAACCAGACTCCGTCTAAAAAAAAAAAAAAAAGGTAGCTAGGATTTGGGATTACACGCACCTGCGACCATGCCCAGCTACTTTTTTTGTCTCGTTAGTAGAGACAGGGTTTCATCATGTTGCCAGGCTGGTTTCAAACTCCTGACCTCAGTGTTCCACCTGCCTTGGCCTCCCAAAGTGTTGGGATTACAGGCGTGAGCCACTGCGCCTGGCCAGGAGTTCATTTTTTACCTATGAAATTTGGTCTCTAGTTTATGTGAAAAAAGCAAAAGCTATTTCGTTGACAAGGCCAAATAATAGCTAAAGCCCAAGTCTTTCATCTCGGAGAGGAATGTAACCTTACAAGCATTCATTTAAAAAATGCAAAGTAAGGGATGAGAGTCTCTCAATTTACTCCACAGCTCGGACGGAAACTTCTGAGTTTGCAAGGTTTTTTGCTATTTTGCAAGGTTTCCAGAGGAGACACCAGGGCGTTGAGAGGTCTAGAACTATGTCCTAAGAAAATAGTTTAAGGAATCGGGAGCAGTAAGACTGTGAAAGATAAAACTGAACAGGGAAGATAAGAGTCACCCTCAAATGAGTGGAAGCCTCTGATGAGTCTAAAGGCACAATCAGGGCTAAAGTCAGGGGCAGGTGGAGGTGGGATCCTGGGAGGGAGAATCTGACTTTCTAAACTAGCAAAAACTTTCTAATAATTAGAGCTATTTAAACACAAAAAGAATTCAATGACATAGTGTCAGGGGGTCACCTGAGGCAGTAGCCAGGCAGAGGCTGGACGGCCACCCCCAGGAGAACCGCTGCAGGGAGATTCCTGTGCTGGGAGGGAGATGAACTCTAAGAATCTGGTATTCTGTAGTTCTCTGAAATACAAGTTCTGTACACCATAGACTTATTTTAGAGGATATACTAAAAAAATGTCAGTGGCTTCTTAGAAACATTTAGAACTTTTGCTTGTTTTCAAAAGTGAAAAATGAGTAACAGTGAACAAAAACCATGAATGATTCTTCTAGGTTCCTTCAGGCATTTTAATTTTATGTGTCTTTGTGTTGCTGTTAATTTCAGATGCTGTATTTTCTTTCACCTTTACGCATATTTTCATTAGATCTCATCCATGCCTTTCACTTAGAAGGTTTTAATTTGTGCCTTGGGTGGTAGGGCTTTGGAATCCATCGGAGGAGTTTCAGGTCTGGCCGTTTGTAAAATGACTAGAGCAAGAGTCCATTAGTATTTTACCTGTTTGATATGTATTTCCTTATAGTTTTTTCTCCAACCGTCATCTTCTGGTCACGTTTGGCCTGACCATGTTTGAGTCTAAGAAAAAATTTTAAACTTGTTTTTGTTTTTTAAAAAATTATTTATTTACTTTTAGAGACAGGGTCTTGCTGTCTTGCCCAGGCTGCAGTGCAGTGGCTCCATCACAGCTCACTGCAGCCTTGAACTCCTGGGCTCAAGTGATCCTCCTGTCTCAGCATCCAGAGTAGCTGGGACTGCAGGTATGCACCACCACCCCTGGCTAAAAAAAAAAATTAATTATATGAAAAATGTTCATAATATTACAAGTAAAGAAAAAAAGTAGAATTGCTAGAATGATTCTGGAAGAATGAACATGCAGGTACAACCAAACTAATGTAGAAACCAAAAAAAAAAAAAAAAAACAAACCAGAAAAGAAATAATGAGGACTTTCCATAATACTAGAAACGATATATACCATAATTCCAATAATTAACATAATGCTGGAAAAATAATATACATCAATTAAAACGGAAGAGGAAAGCCCACAAACGGACTCAATGCAACATAAAATTGAAAGTCTCTGCTGGGCGTGGTGGCTCATGCCTATAATCTTAGCACCTTGGGAAGCTAAGGCAGGAGGATTGCTTGAGCTCATGAGTTTGAGATCAGCTTGGGCAACATAGCAAAACTCCATCTCTACAAAAATTTCAAGAATTAGCCAGGTGTGTTGGCATGTGCCTGTAGTTCCAGCTACTTGGGAGACTAAGGTAGAAGTGGATTGCTTGCACCTGGGAGGTCAAAGCTGCCGTGAGCAGTGACCAAGCCGCTGACTCCAGCCTGGGCAACAGCAAAATCTTGTCCCAGAAGAAAAAAAAAGTCCCATTTAAAATCACTAAGAGAAAAGATGACTTATTTATGAAATGGTGAAGTCTTTGGATTAAAAAAAGAGGTAGAGGCCCACCTTAGCCTTTAGACGAGAATAAATTTCAAAAATAACCATGGAAATATTGGGGAAAAGCACAGGTGAACATTTATGTCATCTTTGGGGAAAAGGCACTAAAAAAAAAAAAAACACTGAAGACAGAATCTGAAATGAAAAACGCTGATTTTTTAGCTAAAAATGTCTGTATGTAAAAAACACAATAAATGTGAAGTCAAACGGCAAAGTAGAAAGGAAAATATTAATATTACCAACATACATGGAAAAGGGTTAGTATAATAGATAAGAGGCTCTTACTAATCATAAGAGAAAGAGGAATGCCTCAAAAGAAGATAGAACAAACCAGGTATACAGCAAATCAATCAAGAAGAAATACAAATGTTGCCTGTAATCCCAGCACTTTGGGAGGCCCAGGCGGGTGGATCACTTGAGGCCAGGAGTTTGAGACCAGCCTGGCCAACATGGTGAAACCCCGTCTCTACTCAAAATACAAAAATTAGCCAGGCATGGTGGTGCTTTCCTGTAATCCCAGCTACTAGGGAAGCTGAGGCATGAGAATCGCTTGAGCCCGGGAGGTGGAGGTTGCAGTCATCCGGGGTTGTGCCACTGCACACTGCACGCCAGCCTGGGCGACAGAGTGAGACTGCATCTCAAAAAAAAAAAACATAATAATAATAATAATAAATAAAAATAAAAAGAAATACAAATGTTCAGTGAACATACAGCAATTCAGCCTCGTTACTGATGACACATTAAAGCTATGAGAGACTATCTTCGGTCTCTACAATGGACAATGTATTTTTGTTTAATATAAGCATCTAGCATTGGCTTCAGTTTGAGGAAGCAGACGCTGTCATGCCCTGATGTGTATGTGTAAATTGACGCAATCTTTTTGGAGGTACATTTGGCAACATAGCTCAGAAAGGGAAAACATTCAGACTCTTTCACAAATGAAGTCCACTTACGGGAAATGTTTTTCCAAAGAAGTAATTAGGGCTGTGTGTCAGGGTTTAGCTATAAGAATATTTGTACAGCATCGCTTTTAATGAGTAGAAACTGGAACCACTCTAAATGTCTAAGAATATTGGTGGGTTCCATAAATATTGCCATGTCCATAAACTGTAGTACTATGCAGTATTAAAAATGTCATGAAGGAATATTTAATGGAACAATGTTCATGGTATGTATTTCTGTGGCTGTTGTTGGAATACTGTCATTTATTTATTTTGTTTCAGTTGATTTTTTTAATGGTATAAACTTTCAGTAAAAGAAATTGAGACTAAGTCTGGAATGTTAAAGAACTGAAGCAAATTTGGGGCTCCTGCGTGCCTTAGTTTCTCCTTGATCTAACCCCAAAGCACTCAGCTTTTGGCCTGGAGGACGTTTCTAGAGAAGCATTGGGTTTTGTGGGCTCTGTGATAGTGTAAAGGCCCACTAGGGCTGGAAGAATTGGTTGAGGTGTGCAGTATGGCAGCCGGTGGCATTCCTGGGAACTGATCACTATCAGATGGCTTCTGTTCCAGCTCCTCTAGACCTGGCACTGTGCAAGGTACTGAAGTGCAAATCAAGTCCAATACAACCGCGATCCCACCCTCTGGTTTCCAATAAACATAAGTTCCAGGCACAGGTGCCCAAGAGCTGGCCAATAACACCATGGTATTGAGAAACTCTCAGTCTTTTGGAACAGGCTCTGTTTTCTTCTCCGCTTCTCTTCCCTATTTCCCTCCCCTCTCCTCCCCATCCCCCACCTACAGATAGGCCTGAAACTATTACAGTTTTCAAGAGGAGAGCCTTTTTTTTTTTTTTTTTTTAAGAAAAAAAGAAATAGTTCAAAATTAAGAAATCAAAGGCTGGGCATGGTGGCTCACACCTCTAATCCCAGCACTTTAGAAGGCCGAGGCAGGTGGATCAGAAGGTCAAGAGATTGAGACCATCCTGACCAACATGGTGTAACCCCATCTCTACTAAAAAAGAAATATGAAAAAATTAGCTGGGTGTGGTGGCGCACGCCTGTAGTCCCAGCTACTTGGGAGGCTGAGGCAGGAGAATTGTTTGAACTTGGGAGGCAGAGGTTGCAGTGAGCTGAGATTGCGCCACTGTGCTCCAGCCTGGGGTGACAGAGTGAGACTCTGTCTCAAAAAAAAAAAAAAAAAAATTAAGAAATCAAATTTAAGTATACGACCTTGAAAGGGATCATGTATGTGAGGGGGTCTGAGCTTAAGCTTCATACGCTTCGTGGTAAATCTACCTCTAATTCTGACTTTGGTTTCTCTCATTTGCATGAATTTGCTTTTAGTTTTTTTTTTTTTTCATATTTCTTTCTTTCTTTTTTTCTTTTGAGACGGATTCTCACTCTGTTGCACAGGCTGGAGTGCAGGGGCATGATCTCGGCTCACTGCAACCTCTGCCTCCTGGGTTTAAGCAATTCTCCAGCCTCAGTCTCCCAACTAGCTGGGACTACAGGTGTGTGCCACCACACCCAGCTAATTTTGGAGACGGAGTCTCAATCTGTTGCCCAGGCTAGAGTGCAATGGCGTGATCTCAGCTCACTGCAACCTCCGCCTCCCGGGCTCAAGCGATGATCCTGCCTTAGCCTCCCGAGTAGCTGGGACTACAGGCGCCTGCCACCACACCAGACTAACTTTTGTATTTTTAGTAGAGGTGGGGTTTTACCATGTTGCCCATGCTGGTCTCAAACTTCTCAAGTGATCTGCCCATCTCAGCCTCCCAAAGTGCTGGGATTACAGGCATGAGCCACTGTGCCCGGCCTGCATAAATATTTCTAAAGTGTGTGAAATATTGTCTTACAGATTTTAAAACCTTATATAAATGACACCCTCCATGACATTTTAACACAATTTGTTTTTCACATTCAAGGCTTTACTTGGGAAATGTATCCATGTTGATATACTAAGATTTGGTTTCTTTTCATTGCTATGTAGTATTCCATTGTGTGACTACCAGAATCGCTCTATTCTCCTGTTGCAGTTTTTCAATAAAAATAACAGGCTGTAACACAGAAGCAGGTTGTAAACACACACACACACACACACACATACACACACATTTTCTTGCTGCAGGGCAGTTAAATTAGTCCCATTTTGTTGTAATATTAGAATAGGATTAGGTGAATAAAACATTATTCTGAAAAAAAATCTGGAAACAATACTACAAAAATGGAATATGATGCAGGCAACGTTTCGAATCAGTGAGGGAATATGGACTATTTAATAAATGGTATTGGGCTGGTGTGGTGGCTCATGCCTATAATCCCAGCACTTTGGGAGACCCAGGTGGGTGGATTACCTGAGGTCAGGAGTTCAAGACCAACCTGGCCAACATGGTGAAACCCCGCCTCTACTAAAAATACAAAAGTTAGTCTGGTGTGGTGGCAGGCGCCTGTAGTCCCAGCTACTCAGGAGGCTGAGGCAGGATCATCGCTTGAGCCCGGGAGGCAGAGGTTGCAGTGAGCCGAGATCATGCCATTGCACTCCAGCCATAACAGATTGAGACTCTGTCTCCAAAAAAATAAAAATAAAAAAAATAAATAAGTGATATTGAGAGAATCAACTCTACATACACAAAATAAATAAAACTAAGTCGCTACCTTATGTGGTATACAAAATTATACTATAGATGAATTAAAAACCTAGCCCCTCAATATAAAAATTAAAAATTGTTAGCTTAAAATGTATAAGAAAATATTATGATCCCAAATAAACGGAGATCTTAAATAAGTCACAGAAAATAAAACTCATGTAAAAAAAGGCTGAACATTTTAATTAGGTCAGTGAATAAATGTCATCCAAATAGTAAAAAAGGAACCGTACAATAAGATACCCCAATGTTAAAGACAAGCTGAGGACTGGGAGAAAACTTTGCAAATTATGTAGCAAAGAATGAGTACAACAGATGAATTTTTTAAAAAGCCCTTTAGAAAAATGATCTAAGGGATGGGCACAGTGGCTCATGCCGGTAATCCCAGCACTTTGGGAGGCCGAGGCTGGTGGATCACCTGAGGTCAGGCGTTCGAGACTAGCCTGACCAACATGGTGAAACCCCGTCTCTACTAAAAATACAAAAATTAGCTGGGTGTGGTGGCGGGCGCCTGTAATCCCAGCTACTCGGGAGGCTGAGGCACAAGAATAGCATGAACCTGGGAGGCGGAGGTTGCAGTGAGCCGAGATCTCACCACTGCACTTCACCCTGGGCAAAGGATCGAGACTCCATCTCAAAAAAAAAAAAAAAAAAAAAAAGAGAAAGAAGAAGAACAAGAAAGAAAAATGGTCCGAGGATATGCATAGACAATTCACAAAAGGGGAAATACACATGGCCACAAACAAATAAGAAGATGCTCAAACACATTTTTTATCAGGCAAATATCAATGAAAACAATGGCGAGATGCTGTTCACACTTACTCAGCTGGCCACCTTGAAAGATCTGGTAGGTGAAGGGTTGTCAAGATTGCAGGGAAACAGGAACATTCATGCTCTGCTTTCATACTTAAAACGGCAAGGACAATTTGGGCATACCTCAGACCCACTATCTCCTCTCGCAGGAATTTAGAATAGAGAAAAGGAAAACACAGATGTTTACTGCAGTGTTGTTGGTAGTAGTGAAAAGTTGTTAATGATATTTAGTGTCTGCTAAAAGCTTAAGAGGTCAAATAAAATATGGTATATCCATATAATTGAATGCTATTCAACACAAAAAAACCTTATATATATTTTTATATGTGAAATTATACATATGTGTACATATATACACACATGAATGCATATGAAATTCTGGAAGGAAACACACCAAACTCCCAAGAGTGGTTGGGCGCCTGAGTAGCAGGGAAGGATTTGGAACTGTGGGAGGTGGTCAATGGGTAATTTAGTCTTGTACATGATGCCCACTTTTGTTTAAAAGGGGTCTGTATTTGTGTCTCTTTTTCAATTAAAAATAATTTAAAATATAAAAGACTGGAAAGATGCGTTGTACGTTCACAGTCCTATCTCTTGGGAATGAAATTATCAGTGACTTTTAGCTTGTTCTTTTTTCTTATCTGCACTTTCTAAAATTTCCACAATGTTTGTCTACCACGTCTGTAATAAGAAAACAGTTATTTTTTAAGGATTATGGAAAGTTTCAAAAATTCTCAAAAAGTTAGTTTTAGGTTAGCTTAAATATACGACCACTCTCTCCTCCATCATTTAGATAGACAGCACTATATTTGGGAGGGGTGGCAGGTTTTTTTTGTTGTTGTTGAAGTTTGAGACAAGGTCTTGCTCTGTCACCCAGGCTGGAGTGCAGAGGCACAACCATGGCTCACTGCAGCATGGACCTCTCAGGCTTAAGAGATCCTCTCATCTCAGCCTCCCAAGTAGCTAGGACCACAGGCATGCACCACCACTCCCAGCTAATATTTATTTTTGTTTTTGGTAGAGATGGAGTCTCCCTCAGTAGCCCAGGCTGGGCTCAAACTTCTGAGCTCGAGCAATCCTCCTGCCTGGGCCTCCCAAAGTGTTGGGATTACAGGCGGGAACCACTGTGTCTGGCTCGTGCGGCAGCTTTTATTGCAAAATTAGATAACTCCCCGAACTTTGGAAGTATTTTTTTAAAAAGCTTCCAAGATTCACTTAGCCAAGACTGCTCAGGGGGTTTAAGTAAATGGCTCTTCCACTTTTCACTGATGTTCTATTAACCAGCCATACTCCAAGGGTTTGACTTACTGACAATAAATATTTAACTCCAGTTAAACATAGCTACTTTCTGGAAATGAGCCTTCTCAGATAGCTGAGGGTTTATCCTTTTAAATTCTTAAAAATTTTTACATGGTAATAATTTCTAGAATATGTTACCTACTTTCCTGCCTCTGAACACAGAGGATCTAGTTCTAGCCTTCTCAGCCTTGCCATTTCTGAAGGCTGCTATGTATCGATACTGTGGGTATCGGCCTTCAAGCACCCTTTTTTCTTCCAATTCACCACGGGTTTAGAAATTAACTTTTTGGGTTTGTTTATACAATAATCAGCCTGAGGGCTCATACCAGAGGATTCCCTAAGATCAAAGAACACACAGACTTTATGAAATCTATTTTGGCTGTTTCCCAGCCCTTTTTGTTTGTTTGTTTTACCGCTTTCTGATTTTCAGTAGTGTTCTGAAGTGCTGGCTTCAAGTCTGGGAGGCGGTAGAGGATAGAGAGGAAAGAACAGCTTCATTCCTTGCTAAACCGTGATCTCTCTAAGGTCCAAAGTTGTGCCATGACCCCAAGGCTCTTGTTACAGAAATTAGATGCCAATAGATGAAATGTGAGAATAGCCCTATATTGAAACAGAAACTGGAGTTGTACAGTATCTTCTATAAGATTTTGTGATTTTATACAAGAATTTTCCAATACAGATCAGGTGATTATTAATAACCCCTGAAAGTCACAACTCTATGCAGCTGAGAAGTGGGAGCCCAGGGAGATGTGTGCAGAGCTGAGGCTGGCATCACAGACCTATTCTTTGCAAAGTCTGAAGGGGGAGGGAAGGGAGAATGTAAAACTGGGCTGCAAAGCTCAAGTCTCACAAATAAGGACTTTTCTTATTTGCATGTCACTTCATACTGCGATAACCAGACAGTAACATCGTGAGTGGTGATTCACAACGGAATTCCAAGCCTCTGAGTCCAGGAAGTCATGGCTCACTAGATGTTATCACTTCGCTGGGAGGGGATGATGATCAGATCTAATAAAAACACAAAGGATGAAGATTCCAAATTCCTTTAAGAAGGAGAGTTTTCCTTCTCAAGAGTGCAGGGCCTGTGCAAATTGCTCCCGTGACACGTACATGCAACAAAAGCTCAGAACAAAATAGTACAGAAAAAGGGGTTGGCCTGTTTATAAGTCTCCTCCAGGGTCCGCCATTCATTCTGACAGATGACAGCTCCTCAGGAGTCAATGTTATGCAGCACGAAGCACAGGAGTTCGGGAGAGATGAGTTGTCCATGTCTCTGAGCTTTTCCATCTCTCTGTGCTTCAACGTCCCTTCAATAAAGCGAGTTTCACCCTTTGCTCTGCCGGAAGGCAAAAATAAATGACTGCTTGAGAAGTACTTAGAGTTAGCAGGGGGTTGTGTGAGATCAGAGTATAGCATTGTCTCCCCTAAAAGGCCTAATCCTGAATGGGCGAGTCGGGTGACCGTCCTCCTTGGGGTATAGTTCATTCTGGTGCTTGACTTCCACAATAGGAGATTCAGAACACCCACAGGGAGGGCATTGGGAATGTGCTTGAACTCCTGGAATATTGGTCCTGGAAAGGGCCTTAAGGATCAGTTCCCTCATTTTATGGACACAGAAATGGCGGCCCAGAGAGGTGGAGGAATTTATTTAAGATCACACAGCTATTCCCAAATCTAAGCCTGCAGATCATAAGCCTGGTACTCTCTCTACAGACTTTCACAAAGTGGGGTCCCCTGATACTTCACCTCAGAATAACCTGGTGGGCGTATGTGCGTAGGGTAGATGTTGGTAGTGGTGAAGAGAGTTGCTAAAATGCAGGCTCCTGGGTCCTACCTTAGACCTACAGAATCAGAATCTCTGGGAGTGGTTCCTGGGAATCTGTATTTTAGCATCAAGAGAATCTTATGCAGTCCTGCTTTGTTTCAGCAACACCTGGATGTGCTGGCTTCTAAATGATCTATGCAGCATAGCTCTCGTTGATAAAATGTCTCCTAGAGAACATAAAAAGAACATATCCTATTAGTAGCCACTGGACAATGCCACATCCTCAATTGTTTACAGTGTGTGATAATCAGTTTAATGTCCTTGAAGCCAAAATCATACCAGACAATGTTTTGAACAATCAGAGCAAGCTGGAGAAACAAACTTACCTCATATTGGTCCTTTAAGAGCCTCTGTTCCCCTGGGTTCTAACGAGGGCGTGTGCTGGGGACAGGTCACTCCCAGCTTATCCTATCGTACCCACCACCTCTCTGAGAGATCTCACTCGGTACATGTGGCTCTGGCCTGAGAGCAGATGGTTTCTGATATAGGACTGAACCACCCTCTCTCTAATCAACCAGAAAGGACCTGGCAAGTCAGTGGGAGATAAATATAGCTGAGCTCTCCCGGGAGGAGCCCCCAGGAGGGTTAAATATGGTGTGTGAGCAAATGATGAACAGATCAGCGGCTTCCTCCTACTGTCCCGCAAAGGCCATTTTCACAACAGGAGCAGCTGCACAACACTCACAAACAGAAATAGACTCAAAGATAGAACCTCCAAAACCAGCTGGATTCCTGTTCCTCCATAACAACTGGCCCCTTAGGGAGGACTTCACTCTTGGGTGCCTGTATACCTGATTCTCCCACCTGCCTTGCAGCCTGTCCTCGCCTGCTTCCAGAGGCTCCTGCTGAGTCAGAGCCTTTGAGGCCCTCTCTTGCTCTTAACGTCCAGGTAACATGGAGCAAAGACAGAGCTGAATTTTAAGAACCACCCTGGCCGGGCGCGGTGGTTCAAGCCTGTAATCCCAGCACTTTGGGAGGCCGAGACGGGCGGATCACGAGGTCAGGAGATCGAGACAATCCTGGCTAACACGGTGAAACCCCGTCTCTACTAAAAAAATACAAAAAACTAGCCAGGCAAGGTGGCGGGCGCCTGTAGTCCCAGCTACTCGGGAGGCTGAGGCAGGAGAATGGCGTGAACCCGGGAGGCGGAGCTTGCAGTGAACTGAGATCCGGCCACTGCACTCCAGCCTGGGCGACAGAGCGAGACTCCGTCTCAAAAAAAAAAAAGAACCACTCCGTCAGGGGAAATCACTCATTACAGTCAACCTCCTTGGCCACAAACCGCAGGGAGGCATAGAACAGGACCACTGAAGTTGCCTTCAGCCTGCATGTATTTACTCTTTTCAAAGGTCACCTTGTGGCTTGAGACAGGAAAGGATGGTTATTTTAATTTCTCTAAAAGTTATGCTAGAAAGCAAAACCAGAGGCACCAAAAAACCAATTCCCAAAACTCAGATCAGTGCCCTCCAACACAAATTGTTCAGACAACATTTCTCCAATAAATAAGCCGCTCTGGGGGTGCAGCCACTGAGGGAGGGCCGCTTCCTGCTGGGTGGCATGGGTGAACACCTTTCGTGACTGCCCACACATAATGCAGGGTGTGGACCAAGCAGACTCAGAACTCTGCTTTTGTTGGTGCTCTGAGAGTACTTTGATGTCTCAGGGCCTGGTTCATATTTTTCAAACTCTCAAGACTAATGTATGGAACTAGACTGCCAACCTGTTCATGAATTTACAGTGATGAATAAATAACCCAGCTCCAGAGCGTGGACACATTCCCTCTGTGTAGGGAGAGCCTTGTAGAAACCAAAGCGTGGCCTGGATGGTTACCTGGTGAGCACAAAGCCACAGTCAGGGGAAACTAGATAAATCAGGCATTTCACAGCATCAGTATAAACAGTAGGGCATTATACACCTGTCCAACCAAAGGCCACAGGATACTGGCATGCCACCTGTGCTCACAAGCCCTGTGTGTCCCAGTTCCAGGAGACTGTCAGCAGGTGGGACCTCCAGGCCTTACCAAGGCTGTGCCCTTTCCTATCTCTGTGGGGACAGGCACTACTGAGGTCTCTAGGTGTGACTCTCCTTTTACTCCCAGACTTCAAAACTCTTTTTCACGAACCCATTTTTTTTCCTTCTCTAATGGAAGCATTGCTACTTGCAATCCATTATCAGTCAGGTTTCATGTACCTGAGCATCCTCCTCTCTTTCAGGTGGCTGTGCAGCTCTGATGTACTCTATGCAAACTCTCAGCTTTGACTGTTAGAGGAAAGCCAAATTTCCCTCATTGCCAGAGTTATGAGGGGCACCACCCCATGGCCCCCTAAGTACTAACTGATAGCAGTTATAAATCAGGTTTCCAGGAATGAAGACCGGATTGGGAATTTTTGTTGTGTTTGCCTTCTTCTCTCCTACGCTCCCAGTGCTGTGGCATATAGTTCAAAGACCTCAGACGAATGTTGGCCAAAACCTCCAAATGGAAGCTAAGGAGGTCACCATACTGAGAAAATTCCTGAGTGGAAAAGTGCAGCGGGCACGGCTGTGGCCCATCCTGTCAGTGATCATTCCCTCTCTGGTATGGTTCGGCTCTGTGTCCCCACCCAAATCTCATCTTGAATTGTAATCCCAGGTGTTGACAGAGAGACCTGGTGGGAGGTGACTGGATCATGGGGGCAATTTCCCCCATGCTGTTCTCATGATAGTGAGGGAGTTCTCATGACATCTGATAGTTTTATAAGGGGCTCTTCCTGCTTCGCTTCACACACACGCTCTCCTGCCTGCTGCCCTGTAAGACATACCTGCTTCCCAGCGCCATGATTGTAAGTGTCCTGAGGCCTTCCCAGCCATGTGAAACTGTGAGTCAATTAAACCTCTTTTCTTTCTAAATTACCCAGTCTCAGGTAGTATCTTTATAGCAGTGAAAGAATGGACTAATACACTCTCCTCCCTTTCTTGGTCACTAGCAGGGACTATCTGGGTTGACTAAGGAGCCTCTGGTTTGGCTTGGGAACAGAAAATTCCAGCCTGGGAGATCCAGCATGTGGCAGCAGAGCGAGAGTTATCCAGGAGTCACAGGGAACACAAAGTAGAATCAGAGGGAGGTGACAATCAGAGAGCAGCTCGAACCTCGTGGGGGTGTTTATTAAGCGCTTAATACTTACAGAATGACTGACTGACTGACTGAATGAATGAATACCTGAATAGTTCGACCATCTCATTTTACTAAGGAGGAAGCTGGAATCATACAAGGAAGCTGATTTGCTCCAAGTCCCATAGTCTAGCAGTGGCACATGGGATGGGTTTGTAGGTGATATGAGTCCTAACTCTTTTGTTGTGATATCACAATGATGGCAATTGGGTAAATGGGGGGCAACAGGGTGGAGAGAAGGAAATAAGGGTGAAAACTAGGAATCCTATAAAAAGAGTAAAATGATTTTGAGTCCTCTTATAGAAGAGTTTCTATAGAGGTTGAGTTTCTTATAGAAGAAGAAGAACTTGATCAGCACTGGCCCCAAAGCTTGCCCTTGTCTTGACCCTTGATAGCACACCTTCTGTACTCCTCCCGCCCCCATCCACCCCAGTCAAGCATCTTCCTGGAGAAGGCACCGTTACTTATTTCCTTTCTCTTCCACCTTTAGTCCCTCCCCTCTCTATCCCCCATAGGTGACATGTATGATCAGCATCTCATCCTAAGTAAAATTTTCACTTGATCTAACTCCCTTATTTCTCTTTTATACTTCAAACTCCTTGAAAAAAGTGCCTAAGCTGGGCACAGTGTAATCCTAGCACTTTGAGAGTTCGAGGTGGCAGACTGCTTGAGCCCAGGAGTTTGAGACCAGCCTGAGCAACGTGGTGAAACCTCGTCTCTACTAAAAAAAAAAAAAAAAAAAATTAGCTGGGAGTGGTGGCACATGCCTCTAGTCCCAGCTACCTGGGAGGCAGAGGTGGGAGGATTGTTTAAGTCCAGGAGGTGGAGGCTTCAGTGAGCCATGATTGCACCACTCTGCACTGCAGCCTGGGCAACAGAGTGAGACCCTGTCTCAAAAAAAAGAGACTAGACTTGCACTGTTTTAATACGGTAGTCACAGGCTCCATGTAGCTATTAATCACTGGAAATATGGCTAGGCTGAATTGAGATGTGATGTAACTATATATAAAATATATACTGACTTCAAAGACAGCATGAAAGAAGAATGCAAAAATCTCATCAGTAATTATTTTGGATAAATTGGGTTAAATAAAATATATTATTATTAATTTCACCTTCTTCCTTTTACATTTTTAAGGTGGCTACTAGAAAGTGTAATATTGCATAATGTGGCTTGACTTCTATTTCTACTGTCTTGACTCTGCTTCAAAGCACCAACAGACCATATCCAACACAAAGCACGGTGCTTATCAAATTAAAATGGGCACTGGGTTTCTGGAACAGCCTGTGTTCTCAAACCATCATTTACAACTGCCTTTTAAATGAGGGGGCACTGAGGTTTTGACATGGGAAGTTGTGATGAAAATAACAAGGTAACTTACTTGTTAACCAGAAAATTGGACTCTGAAAGGACAGCGATGGTGCCACCAACGTTGGCCCAGTCTTTATGTCTCTCATGAGACATCCTGGCCCAGCAGTGTTCTCAGAGGCTGGGCACGTGACTTCCTGAGGACAGTTAGAGCCTTCTGTGACCAAATAGGGTGTCCACATAAAGCATTTGATGCCCTGAGCAGAGGAGGAAGGAGTGGGGACGGAGCATAGAGTCATTGAGGAGCCCCAGACAGCAGGAAGGACTTGAGCCCTGATGCTGGCTCTGCATTAAGTACATTCATGTTGCTGTGCAACCACCACCACCACCACCTTTAGAACATTTTCATCTCCCCAGACTAAAACTCTGCACCCATTAACACTAACTCCCCATTCTCCCACTCTTCCAGCCCCTGGTCACCCCTACTCTGTTTTCTGTCTCTATAAATGTGACTCTTCTAGGTACCTCATGTGAGTGCAATCACACAGTATTTGTCCTTTTGTGACTGGCTTATTGCACTTAGCATCATGTTTTCAACGTTCGTCCATGTTGTAACATATGTCAGAATTTCATTAAGGCTGAATAAGATTTCATTGTATGTATAGAGCACATTGCATTTATCCATTCATCTATTGCTAGGCCCTTGGGTTTTGAAATTTTGCGTATTTCTAACTACTAGTTCCTTCTTATAGGGAACTGAAATCTGCCTTTCTAGGACTTAACCCTCATCCCTCAGCTCTGCCCTCAGGCCCCACCACACCAGATGAGTCCTCTTCCCACAGGAATCCCTGGATTTGAAGGGAGATCCTGATTTCCCACCCCACCTCTTCAAAGGCTGAGAAGTTTCACTGACTGTTCATAAATTCCAGACTCATTGCCTTTGTGGTTTAAGTCTTCAGACCCACTTCAGTTGACTAATGTCTTTTTGAAAACGAGTTATTGTAAACGGTGCTGACCTGTACCCTATGCTGGAGAAATTGGGATAAATAAAATATATTATTAACATGAATTTCACCAGTTTCCTTTTACATTTTTTAAGGCGGCTACTAGAAAATTTAAAATTATATATGTGGCTTATAACAGCCTCTCTTATCTTGACACTTTATTAATGCAGCTTAAGAATGCCTTCTTCTCTTTTTGGCAGCTACATTTCACGGATGTATTTATTAAACAATTTTTATTGAGTGTCCTGTGAAGATGAGGCACTTCAGTATAGTAGTTTAGAACTTGAGCTCTGAAGCCACATTTCCTAGGTCAGAATCCAAGATCCATCTCTTGCTATGTGCCACTGTGTACATTTCCTAACTTTTCAGGGCCTCAATTCCTTTATCTAGACAGTAGAGATAGCAGTAGTACCCACTTCATTGAATAGTTGTGAGGGTTAAATGAATTAGTGCCTGTAAAACATAGAAGAGTGCCTGGCACTTAATGCATGTGCTATTTCTCTCTACAGAGCACTGTCCCAAAGTGCTGGGGGTACTGCAGTCAGCCAGGCTGACCAGCTATGGGCTCTTTGTGGTTTGTGGTCTAGTGAAATGGTCAAACCATTACATGACAACTAGAATTTATTCATGGCCAAAGGTGTAATTAAAAGATAGGTTTATTTTATTTTTATTTTTTGAGATGGAGTTTCGCTCTTGTTGTCCAGGCTGGAGTGCAATGATGCAATCTCGGCTCACTGCAACCTCCACCTCCCAGGTTCAAGCGATTCTCCTGCCTCAGCCTCCTGAGTAGCTGGGATTACAGGCATCTGCCACCACGCCGGCTAATTTTGTATTTTTAGTAGAGACGAGGTTTCTCCATGTTGGTCAGGCTGGTCTCAAACTCCTGACCTCAGGTGATCCACCTGCCTTGGCCTCCCAAAGTGCTGGGAGCCACCACACCTGGCCAAAAGACAGGTTTTTATGTAGAAACAAACATCTGTCAATTACACGGCAGGATACAAAGTCTTATGATGAGAGAATTCAGGGTGATCCAGGAGTGCCGAACATTTATCTGTTCATTTATAAAAAAATAAATACTTTTGAGGTTTCTACCATGTCTTAGGGACTGCTGTAGATTCTGGGAAGCATGAGTAAACAGATTGGAGTTCTGTCTCTCTTGAGACACATTTTTCGGGGGGGGAAACAGACAATAAACACAAACAAATAAGCACAATAAATAAAACCATAAATAATCCAGTTAGACATTTAAAAAGAATACATACAGCTCTACTGTATATTGGAAAGCAACATTTTGGAGGTAGAGCTGGCATGATTCTTGATTGATGGAATTTTCTGTGTGAAAGACATGGACTTAAGAATGACTCCAGGGTTTTTGGCTTGAGCAACTAGAAACAAACCTGTGAGGTTAGGATGGCTTCCCAGAGGAGGTGACATCTGAATGGGGACTGGAAGGACAAATAGCAACTATCCAGGTGAAGAGAGCCAGGGAAAATTGTTCTAGGAGCTGGAGTTTGTGCCAAGTTTGGGGGGCGAGGACAGTGCCATGTGAAGTTTTATCTGCTTAGGAGTGCTGAGTCCTGTCCAGTAAATCCCTAATGTTTAGGATTTAAGGGTAAAATTTTATACTTTTAAAGATTTTAAAAATAATTTTGAGGCCGGGCACAAGGGCTCACGTCTGTAATCCCAGCACTTTGAGAGGCTGAGGTGGGTGGATCACCTGAGGTTGGGAGTTCGAGAGCAATCTGACCAAGATGGAGAAGCCTTGTCTTACTAAAAATACAAAATCAGCTGAGCATGCTGGCAGATATCTGTAGTCCCAGCTACTCGGGAGGCTGAGGCAGGAGAATCGCTTGAACTCGGAAGGTAGAGGTTGCTGTGAGTCGAGATCGTGCCACTGCACTCTAGCCTGGGCAACAAGAGGGAAACTCCGTCTCAAAAAAAAAAAAAAAAAATTGATTTTTAACATTCTAAGAAGTGACTCCCCCTAGCTTTGTCTTCTAAGAGGTTGATAAATCTTCATCCTAGGACTTTTTCTAATAGGTGATTAAAAAAAAAATAGTTGAGTTGAACCTAAGTCAAGGACAGAGTCCTGTGTCCCACCCGCTTCCTGCTGATATTGTTACCATTAATCAACCCTCTTGGGGTGCAGCAACAAATGGAGCCAACTATCATATAAAATTATACGGCCTGCATTTCTCCAGCTTGCTCCTTAATAACAGCCCTAAGAAGGAAAGGAGATAAGATATCTGAAAGTGCTGGAAAGTTATCAAGTTGCCATTTTTTAGGATGACTTGGCCACCAACTTCCGGGAATGGAGAGACACTGAAACTGAGCGAGTTCCTTGCTCTCCTAGGACAGGTACGGAAGGACAGAGGGGAATACAGCAAAGCTACAAGAAGGCACTCTGTGTTTCTACTGGTGTAAATGTGCTCGACTGTAACACCCTTGTGCCTGGGTGAGCGCACAAGCCTTTTAAGAGAAACATGGTTTACTTGTACCAAACTGATCAATTTTAAGAGACTGCTAATGCCCTTAAAGTAACTTTTACGGATGTGACACAGTTGATGAGAATTTGAATTGATCTATATCTTAAAATTAAGTTCATTAAACTGAGCAAATCATGTTTATGTCCTGATTTTATATACTTGCATTTATCAAAAAGATTTTGATTTTTGGGGAAAAAAAAAAAGGACACCTTTTTTTTTTTTTTTTTTTTGAAATAGAGTCTCGCTCTTGTTGCCCAGGCAGGAGTACAGTGGCGTGATCTCAGCTCACTGCAACCTCCGCCTCCATGGTTCAAGTGATTCTTGTGCCTCAGCCTCCCTGAGTAGCTGGGATTACAGATGCCCGCCACCATGCCCAGCTAAATTTTTTTAGTAGAGATGGGGTTTCGCCATATTGGTGAAATAATACTTTTAGTAGAGATGGGGTTTTCCAATATTGGCCAGGCTGGTCTTGAACACATGACCTCAGCTGATCCGCCCACCTCGGCCTCCCAAAGTGCTGGGATTACAGGTGTGAGCCACCGCACCTGGCCAGAGGACACTTAAAAAGCAGAATTAACTGCCGATTAAGAGACAGATCTTTGGTGAACATAAACATGCTATGAAAAATCTCTATGGCAGGCCAGGCATGGTGGCTCATGCCCGTAATCCCAGCACTTGAGGAGGCCGAGGCGGGTGGATCACCTGAGGTCAGGAGTTCGAGATCAGCCTGGCCAACATGGTGAAATCCCATCTCTACTAAAAATACAAAAATTAGCCAGGCGTGGTAGTGGGTGCTTGTAATTCCAGCTACTCAGGAGGCTGAGGAAGGAGAATTGCTTGAACCCAGGAGGCAGAGGTTGCAGTGAGCCAAGATCGTGCCATTGCACTCCAGCTTGGGTGACTGTCTATGGCTACAGTAAGTGCTGACAAATATTAGTGAAACACTAAGGGGAAATTGACAGTTTGGCATATATATATATCACTATTATTCACTATTATATGTATTATATGTTATATATATAGCAGTAGTCTATATATGTATAATAGCCTTAATATATATCAGGTGCCTTCTGTAATTTCTCGTTTAATTCTGTAATGTAGGAATTCTTCGTGTTCATTTTATAATTGAGAACCAGACTCAGAGATGGTAAGTAATTTTTCCAAGGACACACAGCTAGGTAGTAGGTGGTAAATGAGGAGTTCTGACTTCAAAGTTTACCTTTCCCATAAACTTTAAACTTTCCTACTATTCCCTGCTTCCTCCTCAATCAATTAAACAAATATTTACTATATTTTTTCTCCAGAATATAGAAATATTTCTACATTTATGGTTATATATTGACTTATAACATATAGGTTATAAAAAGTGTAGAAGTCGTAAGTGTCCAGTTCAATGCATTTCCACAAAGTGAACACACCAAGTTAAAAAACCCAGAATACGACCAGAATCCCAGGAGGTTTCTCACGCTTCCCTGCAGCCACAAGGGTAATGACTGTGCTGGTTTCTAGCACTACCAATTAGCTTTTTTTGTTCTTGAACTGTATGTGAAATGAATCATGTTGTCTGCTATTTTGTGTCTGGCTTCTTCTGCTCAACATTGTGTTTGTGATATTGAACCATGTTGTTGTCCAAAGTTGAGAATCATTCCTTTTGGTTGCTGTGTCACATTGCATTGTGTGAACATACCACCATGTATTTATCCATTCTGCTACTGATGAACAGTTGGGTTGTTTCCAGTTTGGGACTATTGTGAATTGTGCTGCTATGAGCATTTCTGTGAACGTCTTTGGGTGCACAAAGTAGGTGTTTCTGGGGTATATATTAGGAGTAGAACTGCTGAGTCATAGGTCATGTGTATATGCAGCTTTACTAGATATTGCCAGACCATTTTCCAAACTGGTTGCATCAGAGCTAGCTAGTTTTAAAAACTGGACTAAAAATACTCTTTCTGATTATGTTCACCAAATGTCCTGATTCTTGAAAATCTGTCCTGAGTAGGCAGATTTCTTGCAGCAAACTGCTACGTAGCATCTTGCTACATAGACAAATTTTATGAATTACCACATTTGGGCTCAATTGAGAAGGATGTGTTTGTTACATCAAGTGGGACTATGGAAATTAACAAAGCAGAATTAAAAACTTCACAGTGTGCATGTGGCTGAATTTCCCCATAGCCTGGAGCTTTGATGTAGGGAAAAGGTACCATCCTGCCCATTCTAGCACAGCCACATTGGGAGTCTTAGATACTGGGGCTCCATCTACCAACACAGTAGCTGAAGGGTTCGGCCTGGGAGCCTGAGAGGAGGGGGAAGATCTGGCTGCTCTCTGAGGCCACTCCCAGGGTTCCTGTCTGCTACCCAATGTTTCTGAAGGACTATGGAGACAGGCCACCAAGTGGAGATCCTTCGTTAACCCTTCTCTCTCACCTGAGAGACTCTCAGTGCTAACTTCACCCCTGCTTTGGTAGGTGGCAACCTGGCCCCCTTTGCACATCTTTCTCCTGCAAATTCACAATCACTCTGCAATTGCCCCCCAACAGCAGCTGAAACAGAGGTCCAGACTTGAGAGATACATATGACTCAAGTCAGGAGAGACCAGCCAGGCATAATTAGATGCTGTGGACAGAGAAAACGCATGGAACGCAAATGGAAAACCACAGTGGTTGGTGCTTCCAACTGCAAACGAGCTGCTTCTCACAAGAGCAGCTCTTGGAAGCAGTGGGTTTTACTCAATCCTGATCTGTCTCCAAAGCACATGCTTGCTATTTTTATGAGATATCATCTCCATTCTCCTACAGAGGGGCCTCTTCTCTGCTCAGTCGTCTATTTGAGGCGGGGAAATACAGTGACTTTGCTGCCTGGAGGATCGTGGTCAGTGAACTCTCTTATTCATTGCGCATAGAGCTCAGTACAAAACTGTGCAAATGTGGCCATGTGCTAATGTGCTGTGTCAGGTGAAGCTAACCAGAGTGGAGAATTGATGACTATTGATTTTTACAGAGCAGGCATCTGAGATACGACAAATGATAGCAATAAAGGAGTTTTATCAGGCTCTGAGTTTATTTCAAAGGTGAGTAAGTGTATTGAATGACACACCTGGGGTTTTATCCAAGCTCTGCTGCCAACCACTTTTGTGTCCTTGGACACATTACTTTACCTTGGATCTCTTTTGTCCACCTGTAAAAAGGACTTATAGACTATATCATACTCTAGTTCTCTTCCAGGTCCCCAGCTTTGTAACTCCATGTTGTCCTAAGAAAGGTAGTCCCCTGGCTGGGCACGGTGGCTCACACCTGTAATCCCAGTACTTTGGGTGGATCATTTGAGGTCAGGAGTTTGAGACCAGCTTGGCCAACTTGGTGAAATCCAGCCTCTACTAAAAATACAAAAATTAGCCGGATATGGTGGCACGTGCCTGTAATCCCAGCTACTTGGGAGGCTGGGGCGGGAGAATCACTTGAACCTGGGAGGCTAAGGTTGCAGTGAGCCAGAATCACACCATTGCACTCCAGCCTGAGCAGCAGAGCAAGACTCCATCTCAAAAAAATAAAAATAAAAATAAAAAAGAAAAAAGAAAAGAAAGGTAGCTCCCTAATTTAGTGTTTGTGACATATGCTTTGGAAGAAAAAAAAAGTCACCTTTTTCTCTCTACTCCACAAACTGTTCAGAAGCTCCAGTTCTGAGGTGCAACGTGTTCTTAACTCCCTGGGAATCATGGACGTCTGCAATATTTTCATGCTGTTATTTATATAGGAAGATGAAGCTCTTTTCCAAAGAAACTCTGACTCATTTAATAATATGTACTGTTTATTCATTGTGTGTATTCAAGGAACTTAGAGTGTAATGGGAGTGCCAAGACATGGCTTCCAGAGTTGCAACGTAAAGTGCAAGGTTCTAAGAGCTGTGGAAGAGGCAAGGAAGAGCTCCAGGGTTCCTCTTACTTTTTAGGGGTCAGAGAAGACTTCATGGAAGTTGAGGTGTCTGAGTTGAGAAACGAATGTTGAGCATCATTTCAACAGTGGAGATGTGGAGAGTCTTCCCTTTCAACAGGATATAAGAAGAGACAAGGGCCATAGGTTGAGGGACATGGTTTTGGGGATGACAAGCAAGGTCTGGCTATAATTAGGTGACCCTATGTCGGGGTTTTCCCAGGATAGTCTCAGTTTATACCCTCTGTCCTGGTGGAATTGTTAACAGTGACCCTTTTCATTCTCAAAAAGTGTCCCAGTTTGGATGATAAATTACAGAGTCACCATAGCTATAGACGATGCTGTCTCAGAGGCTGGATCCAGATGTGGCTAATAGGATCTAAGAGTCAAAAAAAGAGAGAGATGACTCTATGCTTGGCTACAGCTTGCTAAAAAGGAGGTAAATGCAAGGGGAAAAAATGGCATTAGAAAGAGTTGGTGGCCAGGCACGGTGGTTCATGCCTGTAATCCCAGCACTTTGGGAGGCTAGGGTGGGCAGATCACTTGAGGTCAGGAGTTTGAGACCAGCCTGGCCAATATGGTGAAACTCCGTCTCTACTAAAAATACAAAAACTAGGCCAGACACAGGGGCTCACGCCTGTAAGCCCAGCACTTTGGGAGGCTGAGGCAGGTGGATCACCTGAGGTCAGGAGTTTGAGACCACCCTGGCCAACATAGTGAAACCTCGTCTCTACCAAAATACAAAAATTAGCCGGGCGTGGTGGCAGGTGCCTGTAATCCTAGCTCCTCGGGAGGCTGAGGCATGAGAATCACTTGCACCCAGGAGGCAGAGGTTGCAGTGAACTGAGATCGCACCACTGCACTCCAGCCTGAGCGACACAGTGAGACTTTGTGTCAAACCCGCTCCCCCAAAACAAACAAACAAAATTAGCTGAGAGTGGTGGTGGGTGCCTGTAATCCCAGCTACTTGGGAGGCTGAGGCAGAAGAATTGCTGGAACCTGGGAGGCGGAGGTTACAGTGAGCTGAGATCACGCCACTGTGCTGGGTAACAGAGCGAGACTCCGTCTTAATAAGAAAGAAAGAAAGAAAGAAAAAGAAGTTGGTGATTGTTAAAAAAGATTGGAAAGACAGAGCTGGAGGGGTCTGCACACCAGTGAGTCCAATCCAGATAATCATTTCACAGATGAAGGAAGGAGAAAAAGGGATGTTAGGACAGGAACGCAGGCCTCTTGGTGCTCTTGCCTCACTGGACTGAGTTGAATAGTGTCTGTCCCCCTGCCTCAATTCATGTCCACCCAGAACCTGTGAATGTGACCTTACTTATAAATACAGTCTTTGCAGATGTAATCAAGTTAAGACAAGGTCATACTGGATTAGGATAGGCCCTGAATCCAATATGACAGGTATCTTTATAAGAAAAGAGGAGTTGGACAGGCACAGAGACACACAGGGAGGGTGCCTCATGGCAACAGAGGCAGGGGTCTGAGTGATGCGTTTACAAGCCAGACCAGAAGCTGGCAACTGGCAGGGGAGCATCCTCCAGGATAGCCTTCAGACAGAGCATAGCCCTGCTAACACCTCCATCTTAGACTGCTGGCCTCCAGAACTGCCAGACAATACATTTCTTTCTTTCTTTCTTTCTTTTTTTTTTGAGACAGAGGATTGCTCTGTTGCCCAGACTGAAGTGAAGTGGCGCGATCTTGGCTCACTGCAACCTCCGCCTCCTGGGTTCAAGCGATTCTCCTGCCTCAGCCTTCCAAGTAGCTGCGATTACAGGCATGTGCCACCAGGCCCAGCTAATTTCTGTATTTTTAGTACAGACGGGGCTTCACCATGTTAGTTTCAGGCTAGTCTCGAACTCCTGACCTCGTGATCCGCCTGCCTTGGCTTCCCAAAGTGCTGGGATTACAGGCGTCAGCCACCGCGCCCGACCACATTTCTGTTGTTTTAAGCCACCTAGTTTGTGGCATTTTGTTAGAGCACTCCTAGGACACAAATATTGTATGCTTTCTGAGCTTTAGGTGCGGCAGAATATTCAGGTAGAGCTGCCGGAAGGCACATGAACACGTGGGACTGGAATGAGGAGGAGGTGGGGTTGGTAACTGGGGTGTGGGAATAGGAGAGATGACCAACGGGAGGACAGGACAGCAGCTGCCAGGACGGGAGTTGCAGGGAGGGAGGAAGGAGAGGGAGAGAAGGCAGAGGGCCCCAGGAAAGCGAGCAGAAGTGAGGAGGGGATTCCAGAGGAGGCGGAGGCTGAGAGGTTCGCGCTGGGAGGAGCAGCCGATGTGGCTGGCACGCGAAAATTCCTGTAGAAAACTGCAACGGTTAGAAACTGCTACGCAATGGTGGCAGGCGCCTGTAATCCCAGCTGCTCGGGAGGCTGAGGCAGGATAATCACCTGAACCCGGGAGGCGGAGGTTGCTGTGAGCCGAGATTGCGCCACTGCACTCGAGCCAGGCGACAGAGTGAGATTCCGTCTAAAAAAAAAAAAAAAAAAAAAAAAGGAAAAGAAAAGAAACTGTCACGCAGAGGGTTAAGTAAAGGGTTAAGGACTGAGTGCATTTTTAGCAGAGAGAGCAGGGAGATTCCTCTCCCCTCTCCGGAGGACTTCAGGATGGAGGAGAGACAGAGGGTACTAGCTTCAGATAAGGATCAGGGAAGAGAGGTTCTATTAGGTGATGGGGCACCAAGTATATTTGTGGAAATAGGCCAGGAGAGGGAAAAATGCAGATGTCAGCTCTTGTGGTTGCCCACCCACATCACGTGGCATGACGATTAGTAGACTGAAGCAGCAGAGTCGGAGGACGCCAGGGCACAGGCAGGCTCCTGGGAAGCAGATCAACGCTTCTCTCTCAAGTTACTGATTACACCCCAGCTCTGACCCTTGCCAGTCACCACTGGTGGTACAAGGATGCCTGGTAAAGTGAGGCAGCCCTGTGTTCTCCCATCTGATGGCTCCTTCCCATCTCTTCTTTATTTGACTTGGGGTTTGAGAGGGAGGCTAGCTTTTGCCTCCATTTATTCGTCCATCTCATGGGGAGACTCATTTCTGTATGAATCTCGGATAGATTTAGAAACACAGCACTGTCCTAGGGAAAGCAAGGAATCTGAGGCTACAGGACAGGACCTGTATGAGGGAGGGAGGGACTGTGTGCCCAGAGTCCTTTGAGGCCCTCCCAACATATGTACTCTACTTAAAATTACACAGGATGTGGATGAGAGTCTTTTATAATAAACAGGCCAGGTGCAGTAGCTCACACCTGTAATCCAACGACTTCGGGAAGCTGAGGCAGGAGGATTGCTTGAGTCCAGAAGGTTGAGATCAGCCAGGGCAATATACAGTGAGACCTCGTGTCTACAGAAAAATTAAAAAATTAGCTAGGTGTGCTGACAAATGCCTGTAGTTCCAGCTACTTGGGAGGCTGAGGCAGGAGGATTGCTTAAGCCCAGGAGTTCAAGGCTGCATGAGCAGTGATCGTACCACTGCACTCCAGCCAGGGTCATAGAGCGAGACTCTGTCTCAAAAACAAACACACAAACACAAACCAGAAAAACCCACAAAACACCAAAGATCAACAAAGCCTGAAAGCACACCACACCACACCACCAGGTGCCCTAGTTGACATAATGCTAGCTGCAGTTGCTTTGTGGCCAGGAGTCTTCTCTCTGGCACAAAGCAGAGGAGTGCTGGGACCCAGGGAGAGACCCAGCACTGGCTAAATTACAACTAGGGTAGTAATGTACCTGTGTGTTGCACGGAGCAGATGGATGTCAGGGCTAGAGTAATTCTTATGAAAAAAAACCAGGATTTGGGAGAAAGCCTGAACCTCCTCCTTCTGCACCCCTCATTTTCTGTCCTCTTTTCTCCCAACTCTCCACAATTATATCTAAACCTCACCATGAGCTTCCATGGTGAAGTATATATAATTCAGATACATCCTCTTCCAAATACTGAGTCTATTTTCTCTATATTTGGTTCACCATGTGGTAGGAATGACCAAAATCTACAGAGGAGGAAGCTTGCCAGAAGCAGGCCAGAGCCACTCAGCTAGCGAACACTGGAAGCAGAGCTTGCACAGGTCCACACCTCCAAGTCAGGTGCTTCTTGCCCTGCACATTCTACAGCTTCCTCTTTCTAAGTGGAGCTTGGCTTCCAGTTAGACCAGGGCTGCATGAGGACATCTTCAGAACTACAACGTTCAGGAACTTTACGAAAGACTCTGATAGAAGTGACGAGTCATTCTGAGCTTCCTGGCCTGCCCCATGGGAGAGGACCAAATGAGCTGCCACTCCTCTGCTCCTGGTCACCATGTTCTTGCCTTTCAAAGACAGAGCTGCTCCCTTCCTGATGGCAGTGTGGCCCAAGCACTGGGTTATTCTGTCTGGGATGTTACCCTCTCCCAGCATGCCTTCCCTAGAGGTCTGGGAGCTGGACCGGTTACTGCCTTCTGACATCCGGGATGGCTCCTTCGTTACTGTGCCCTTTCGCTGCTATACACAATACTGTGGGGAGGGGTTTGGCCTCAAAGGCAAGGAATCAGAAGGCCACCTACAAAGTCATGGTGCGGGGATCAGGAGGCTGCCACTATCACTGCTGCACCCCCTACTTCCATAAATACCTGTCAGCATCCATGAATCCGGTGACCAAACACTGCCATGCTGTTGCAGTAGGGAACCCACTGCCCACCCCAACTGTTCCTGCCTCAAGTGTCTCCAACCTTGCTAGGCAGTAGAAAACATCAAAGAGCAGGAAGGGAGCTTCATCTCACGTTCACTTTCCAGATCTTTCTAATTCATCTATTGGCAGAATATAATTCATGGCTAGACCCTTGGCTGAAAGAAAGTCTGAGAAACGTGGCTTTACATGTTCTGGCCACTGCAGTCCAAGGAGGAGCCTAAGATGCTAAGCGCCAAACCACCATATCTACCATATATGGGGAGAAAAAAATATGGAATTCTTTTAAATAATCAATATTCCAAAGATTTTCAACTATTTCTAATATTTATTTAATGAAATTCAACAAAAATCATGTCTGTGAAGATTATGGGCATATTCACATTTGCTAAGAATTCTCCTAACCATCAAAAGGCAACTTCTTTCCACTGGTTTTGCTATTGCAAAGTTCGGAGGGTTTCTCATCCATTAGGAGGCGTGTGTGTGTGTGCGCATATATATATAAAACATATCTTATACATATGTATTATATATAATATAGGTATACATATAATATACATACATATATAATACAGGTGTACATATGTAGATAGATGTATATATGTATACATAGGTGTATATATCATATATAATAGGTATATATTAAATATGTATAAAATGTATAGATATATGTATATATGTGTATATATGTATAGATATAAAATATGTTATATTTTATATATGAAATGTATACATTTATACATAAAATGTACATATATATACGCATGGATACGAATGCTGAGGCTAAGTAAAAAATACATTTTATATATACACATGTCTATATATTTTATATACACGCATCAACATATTTGAGATATGTACATATCTATATATTATATATCCTATTTATGTCTTCTATATGTAAATATCTATATCCTATATGTATATACTTCTATATATAGATATGTATATGTATGTGTATATATGGTATATATATCCTAAGAAGAATGATTTTTTATTTTTAAATTACAGAAATAATATAAGTATCATTTAAAGTCTGAAAAATAAAGTCAAAGCAGTTGCCTATAATCCTCCATCACTAGCACAGTAACCATGCGACTCTTTTCCTGTGCACATTTACATTACATTGTGAATGTAATGGTTATAGAATTTTGTTGTTTTTCCATTTAACATTACATTATAATCATCATCCATGTTGTGTAACGTAAATTCCACTTTTAAAGGCTGCATAATATTTCATTAATATTATGCATGCATCATAATTTCCTTAGTCATTCCCTTCTGGTTGAACATTTAGGTTGTTTCCAATGATTAATAAGGAATGCTCTGAAGAAGAGCTTCATGTGTATTTGGGTTTTTGTCACATTCCCAGAAGTGGGGCAATGGGTTCTCAGAGACTTAATGCTTAAAGGGCATCCACTTAAAAATAAGGATCAACAGCTTCTGATCAGTATTTCTTAAAAATGACCTTTGACAAAAGTAGAGTTTTCTCTAGCCATTACAGAGATGGCTAAGTAAAAACACAAAGCCTGTTTTTAGTTATCATATTCTTAGCACTCATCTTGCCAGCTACTATCTGCAGCTACCAAAACTGGGGAAACAGTGCCCTTGGCCCTGACGCCTCTATTGATCTCTACCTATGCTCACATTACTGTATCTCAAATCCCTAAGAGCTGCTTGGGATGCTGATCACGGTGAGGGCAGAGAGCAGGCTCAGCATCATCAGGGTCTTCCCCACCCTTTCATATCTCAGGGTCCAGCCTTCCTGACGAGAAGCCTTGTCTAGATAAGGCAGGGCCCTGGTGCCTAGAAGTTGATCAGCCCAAGTCATCTTAAGCCCTGGAACATGCAATTTAGATGGACACTTCCAGAGGCAGACAGGTCCCTCCCCTACTTTCTGATTTCTCCCTTTTCCCCCAAACTGGAGCAAAACAACATTAAAACAGCCTGGGTTACACTTTACTGAAGAGGCCAGCTTAGGACGACTTGAAGAACTAGGTGACTACAGTCTTAAGACAGGCAGGGGCAAGGCTGTAAGATTTTACTCTCAGCCAGTTCGCACTTCTACTGTGAGATCAGGCCTCTACAGACTTTACGGGCATATCAGATCCAAAGAAAATTTCTTGGAAGTGCCAACTCAGAGGGGCTCCCTCCTGGTCACTCCTTATAGTCTTGCTTGGTCCAGGGCAGGGTGGGTTCAGCCTCTCGGTGAGAACAAGAGGAAGAAACGTAGCTCTGCATTATGTATTTAGGTTGAGCGAAACAATTTCGAATGAGCGGCGGTCTCTCCAACAAAGCAATCTAGAATGGGACCCTGAGTTTTAACTTCAGGCCTTAGGAATGCCAAAGCTCGCTCAGCGATTCTGTTTGCAAACCCACCCGCCCCGGGGGCGGATTTTCCCCGAGACACTGTCACCCTTGCCTCCATCTCTGGGCATACCTCCCTGCGGCCCCTCCCCAGTGACCTCCCCTGCCCCTCGCGGACCAGCCCCATCCTCAAGATAGTACAACTTTCCGGGACACCCCACGTCTCCTCTCGCCCCCGTCCGGTTGCTTGGAAATTTGCACGGGACGGTGACGTCACACAGGGAGGCGGGTCCCCACTGTCCCGCACACCAATGGCGCGGCGGCCCCCGGCCTCTTGGTTCCCGGCGATTGGTGTCTCGGGCCGCCGCGCTCCACCCCAGCCCGCCATGGCGTCAGGCGCCGCGGCCCCGGGGAGGTGGCTCCCACTTTAAGAAGTGAAGTTTTGCGCCCCCTCCCCCTCCCTGCCCACCTCCTGCAGCCTCCTGCGCCCCGCGGAGCTGGCGGATGGAGCTGCGCAGCGGGAGCGTGGGCAGCCAGGCGGTGGCGCGGAGGATGGATGGGGACAGCCGAGATGGCGGCGGCGGCAAGGACGCCACCGGGTCGGAGGACTACGAGAACCTGCCGACCAGCGCCTCCGTGTCCACCCACATGACAGCCGGAGCGATGGCCGGGATCCTGGAGCACTCGGTCATGTACCCGGTGGACTCGGTGAAGGTGAGGCGCTGGGGGACTTCGGGGACGCAAAGAGCGGAGGAGGAGCGCGCGCGCGTTTGCATCCCGCGCGCCGACAGCCTCGGGGCAGAGTCCTGAAACCGCGCTCTCCCCAGGACTGCGGCGGGCCGGGGTATCCCCGGGAGCAGCTGTGCGCAGCCTGGGCGCCGCGCCTTCCGCCGACCCAGTGAGGGTGCCCGGTCCTTGCCCCGCACCGCCCGCTGCTCCCGCTGCGTGCCGGGCCCCGGCTGCTGGCGGGGGAGGCGGAGTGGCGAGCACCGCTGGCTTCGGCGACGACGGGGCTCCCGGGGGACGCGATCGCTGCAGCTCTGCACAGTCTTACCACGCTGGCCGTTCGGGCTGGCTGGGGCCGCCCACACGTGCGCGGTTTCCGAGGGAGCTCCCCGCAGGGGAAGCCCTCACCACGCTGGCGCTGAGAAACGTGTGGCCCTGGCCGGGCCGCGCGCCCCAGGACTTGATGTGTGTGGCTGCTCCTCCCAGGTTATTTCGGGGACTTGGGGCCGGCAAGACTTCTCTCGACTCGTAGCAGCTCTTTACCGGTTCGGCATCGGCCCGTGGGATCTTTCTGAGGGTTCCTGCACTTCTTGCCCCTACTTTGGGTCGCCGAGCCGCCGGGAGGCAATGACGTTTGCCTTCTTTTGCTTGCGGGGAGGTGGATGGGCTTGTGCCTTACAGCCCTTGCTGTGGATTGTGTGATAGGCACTCAGTTTCCTTTAAACCCTGTCTGTCACTTGCCCCGGTAGTTTTAACTGCATTTCTCTGAACAGGCAGCGTTAGTAGGTGGGTTTTGCCTGGTAGACTGAGAGTTGCCCTCTGTCAGCCCGCCCAGAACACCCCAGGACCAGGATAGAATGGTGCAGGAAGTAATGCCAGTATTGACTGTTACACATTGCACTTTTATAGGCATAACTCATCTAATTCATGCAACAGCCCCGGGGGTTAACAGATGAAGAAACTGAGGCGCAGAGAGGCGAACCCAGGCTCCTACACCACCTCCAGTCCTCTGGCTGCAGCTGCAGTGTGTTTTGGGGGATTCAGAGGCCTCTCTAGGTGGCAATTATTTTGCAAGGCAGGTCCCACAGAGGCACCCCCAGCAGCTGTATCTTGTTGCTGATGCTGGTTCTGCATGAGCAGGTATGAAGGCCAGAAAGTATAACTCAGAGGGTTTTCTCGGCTCCGGGAGCCGGCAGTCAGTGTCTGGACAGGCACAAGTCCAGTGAGGAAAGACATGGACTTCCAAGGTGCTGCTGGACCTAAACCTGAGCCATCACCCATCTGTCCCTCCAGTGTTCTAGTGGGGAGTTAGAGGAATGGTTCTCATCTCCAGGAAAGACACCGGACTGATACCAGGAGGCATTTGTGTAGGAAAGAATTCCTCAAATGTAATAAAATTCTCCATGATTGGAGCTGTTGTCTCAAGTGCCCTGGGCAGAGCCTGGGGAAAGTTAGGAGCAGGGAGGTGTTATTTGAGCAGGCCTTAGTCCTGCTGGTGTCTTGAGATGACTGTTCCGTTCGGGAACCCCACTGTGAATTCACTTCAGAGCATCATTTTAGCTTATTTTTAGGATTAGAAATAATTAGTTGTGCCTTCTGAGCACCCTTTGACACTCTCAAGAGACGTTTCTCACTTGTTTAAATTGTGTAATCTGTGTTTAGTTTCTCCCTGCCCCATAGATGTTGATATGTTTTGGATTAGATGTCACCTGTGTACTTAGTATTACTTTCCATAGCAGTTTACATCTGTGGACAGGTTAACATGGTGTGAGTGATAGAAGGAGCCGGTCTGGTTTTCCTAGATAAGTCCGTAAAACAAGGCGTGGGTTAGCTAATCAGTAAAGTCTTTTAGGTTCTGGGATTCTAACTGACCCCAAAACATGACCCTTAGGGGCCCTTCCATGCTGAAGTGTGCAGGGTTGGTTTTGAGGCTGCCGCTGAGTGCCAGGATCTGCCAACATCAGCACAGCTGTCTGCCGAGCGTGAGGAGTCAGGGATGTATGCTCCATCATAGAAAGGCTTGGGGAGATCACCCTGTGTCGCTCTTAAGTATTTTGGATGATGGCAGAGACCGGGAGTAACTGAGTCAGGAGACCTGGGTTGGGCTTCAAGCTGTGCTCCTCAGTGGCTTCACACCTCGGGCACTGTTCTGTGCCTTAGTTTTGTCACCATAAAGTGGGGACAGTGGACCTATTCAGTCCCTCTCCACATTTTTAACTGATGCCCCGTTTCTCTGAACACAAAACGCCCATCGTCCTCTTTTGTTACTTGAAATAACAAAAGAATTATTACAGCTGAAAACAAATCTATGTAAATAGGACCTTGAAAGAGAGAAAGCTTTCTCCAATTTTGAAAGGCACCATTTTTAACTTCGATCTTGTAATGACAAATAAGAATGTTGAATTGGCTGGTTTTTTTTCTATCCTAGGTAGTATGGACTGTGGAACTCTGTGCTGGTCACTTGCAACCCTGAACCTGATGCTACTTATTTTGCAGTTCTAAGTGCAAAGTCGGCCTGGTGGATACTTCCCATTATAATATTAAATTTGCTTGCTCATGAAGTCACACCTCACCTCCCCAGTGTCACTTTAATAACTGGTGTATTTTACATGGTGGGCCATGACCCATTAGTGGGCTCTGCATTAAAAAAAAAAAAAAAAAAAAAAAGAAGTTATTAGTGAGAGTATAAAATACGAGTGTGCCTGACATGCAGTAGGAGAAATGTTGAAATTCTGTTTGGGTTGTGTGTGTGTGTCCCCGGATGCATTTTACAGAAGTGTAAAATGTACTTCTGGCTAGGAGTTCTGATCAAAAAAATATGAAAACCACTGAACCTGGGGAAATGTCTCTGGAGCCCCAGCAGGCGACACTGAGATTATGAAGTGGGTATTTGGAAGACCTTTGGCAATTTTCCTGCTGCTTCCTGTGTCTTCCTCTTTCACTTGGTCCTCCCACGGTGGGATGTGAGTGCTCCTTCATCCATAAAGGGCCGCTCTAC
The DNA here is from genome assembly GCF_003255815.1 of Theropithecus gelada. Taxonomy (NCBI): domain Eukaryota; kingdom Metazoa; phylum Chordata; class Mammalia; order Primates; family Cercopithecidae; genus Theropithecus; species Theropithecus gelada. Next base: position 22,224,510 of record NC_037676.1, read on the forward strand.
TGGGACCTTTGGCTGCCCCCGTGATGACAGTGAGCAGCGAAGTGATACCCAGGGAGGGAGTATAGGGTCTCTGCAGGGCTCTCGCCAAATGGTGGCAATGACTGAGTCCTCTCCGGCGGGGCCTGGTGGCAGGTTTTCCATGAGCCTCTTTCTGGTGTTCCAGAGTGGCAAGGGGCACTTGGGGTGGACACAAGAACCCCTGGTCTGGTCAGGAGAGCTCAAGACTTGAGGAGCATGCCAGGTGGGTGGAGGAGGAAATTCCAACCAGATTAGGCACACCACTCGGAGACCATGCCGAGTCCCGCCTGGGGAAAGCAGGGGCAGAAGGAAACAGGAAAGATTTGAAGCCGGGGGACTTCCACTGACCCTTTCACAGCCCTTCTTTTGCTTTGCTTGTTGGGGGAAACCCTGCCTGTGACTCTCCTAGGATGAGCCCTCCTTCCCAGGTGGGTGCACCCCTGAGTGTTCACTCTAGGAGCCTCCTGGCTGACCTCATGGCGTGCACAGCCAGCCTGCCCAGCTCAGCACAGCATTACCTCAACTTCTGACTTCTCTCCTGAGTTTTCTCCTGGCTGCAGGAGGACTGGTAGGAAGGGTGGTGGGGGGCAGTGCAGCAGCTGCCAGAGTCCCCTCCCACCCACTTTAGCGCTTTCCAAACAAAGTGCACTTAGGTCCATGCCATTCAGCTTCAGAAGGGCGTGAAATCCCAAATTGCTCTAGTTCCTGGGACAAAATTATAATGATTTTTCTCTCTCCCTTCTTGTCTCCTCTCCTTCACATCCCCCTGCTCCCTTCTTTTCTGTCCTTTGATGAGAGGTGATTTTCTTAAAAGGTGAATTAGGAGTGAGGAATCAAAAAAGGGGATTTGTGAACTGCAGTCCTGTTCCTTGTTTCATGAACCCCCAGGCTGTGTGCCGATACCCACAGCCATGGCCTGCACCCCTCAGGCCTACCCCGCCCGAGGAGGGTGAAAACCTCATCCACTTTTCTCTGCCCTCAATTGGGGAGGGGCAGGCTGGAGCGTGGTGGTTTGAGGGCCAGGCTGGGGTGTGGTTTGAGGGCCAGGCTGGGGTGTGGTTTGGAGGCGGGTGCCCAGGAGTACTGTGAACAGCAAAGGGGGCCTCAGCTTTTTAGTAGGGAGAGGTATTTGGGGTTGAATGGGAGGATTTAATCAGCTGCTTTGCTTAAACTATACAAGGGTGTGCACCTGGGGTGGGGGATGTGTGTGTCACCTGGAAGGGAGGAATGTGCTTCCCAAACCTTTTCCTGGCTTCCACTTGGGCACATTTCAGCTGCATGTGGCCATCTCATTAAAGATGACTTTTGTCCCATCTTGGAGCAGTGACTAGTCTTGGGGAATCAGTCCCACTTTCTCCGTTTTTCAGTCTTGGGCTCCTGACCCCCTCTGACTTCAGGGAGTTTCCTTCCTCTGACTCATAGGATGAACTCACCTGCTGGTGTGGAAGCCTTCAGCACCTTTCTTGAACCCTAGAACTTTGTGGCTCTTTTGCTGTCTCCACTAGTACTGAACCTTTTCTTGTCAAAGAATTTGTGTTTTTGTTTTTGTTTTTAATCTGAAATACCAGCTGTCATGTCCCATCCGTGCTGGCAACAGACATACCCCTGTGATCATGGTGTTGGTTGGCCCACGCCAGGAGGCATGGCTTTGCCACTCCCATGCCCACCTTGAATGTTTGTGTCTGACGTTTGTCATAGGAGGGGTATATCCAATCTCTTTCTCTTTTTTTTTCTCTCTCTCTCTCTTTTTTTTTGAGACAGGGTCTCGTTCTGTCACCCAGGTTGGAGTGCAATGGTATGATCGCAGCTCACTGTAGCCTTGACCTCCCAGGGCTTGAGTGATCCTCCCAGCTCAGCCTCCTGAGTAGCTGGGACTACAGGCACATGCCACCATGCCCGGCTAATTTTTTGTATTTTTTATAGAGCTGGGGGTCTCAATTTGTTGCCAAGACTGGTCTTGAACTCCTGGGCTCAAGCGATCCTCCCACCTTGGCCTCCCAAAGTGCTGGGATTACAGGCATGAACCACCATGCCCAGCCTCTTTCTTTTTGTTGAACTGGAAATCTTCCCCCAAGTTCCCTTAACCTTCCCTCAAGTTCCCACTGAGATGGATTTCCCACCCTTAGAGAACTATCTTGGGGTTCAAATTCCAGTCTTTGACTTACTGGTTGGGCAGGACACTTAGCTTCTTCATGTCCTTACCTGTAAAATGGGGATCCTATTTTCTTCCTGCTTTCTCTTTCCTGACCCAGCTTTCCATTGCTTCTTTCCCTCTTCTCTCATTTTTCCAGTGGGCCTTGTGGAAGTTCCTTGTTAACAAGGTCCCTTACATCTTCCCCTTTTACCGAATGTTTCTTCCACTTCCCCCTTCTGATGGAAATCCAGCTCCTCTGGCTAAGGGTTGGGCTCCTGGACCCTTGAGTCCAAATCCCTGGGACCGGGTCCCATTTCCCAGTTAGGTGTGACCTTGGGCAAGTTTCTTAACCTCTCTGTGCTATTTCCTTATCTGTAAAAAGGAGAAGAGATGGTACTGATCGCCCAGGGTGGTTGTGAGGGTTAAGCCCTCGCTGCACTTCACGTACCTGGTACACGCACAGAACAGTGGATACTCTCTGATGTCTGCTCTCATCTTTATCTTCATCATTATCAGCATGCTTGCTGTCACTTTCCCTCATTCCCTGAGGACTTTGGCATCTGATGCACAGACTTCACCTCCACAGATCCTGTCCTCACCCTGAGGATGGCCCCTCTTTGTCCCCACCCGACTCAAGTCCAAATCACTCTATTCCTTACATCTCTGAGTCAATGGCCTTCACCTCCATGGTGTCTTGACCTAACTCAGAACCGTCCGCCTCTGAGATCTTAAATTCAGATGTCTGATAGCCTGGACCCCAAGATTGACTACTGCAGCTGCTGGGGCGTTCAGTTTCTCTGCCTATGGTTTTTCCAACCCTAGCTTGCCCCACCTGGGTCCTGGACAGCCCATCTGTCCCTTGGGCAGCCAAGCCCTTCAGGAACATTCACACTGCCTCCAATGCGCATGCTCCCTGGCCTCAGTTCCACGTGTCTGGGTAGCTGCTTGCATCCTTCACAGGGGTCCTGTTGCTCCTCAGCCCCCACCCTATTGTTGTCAGCCTCAGCCTGGCATCTTGCTTCCATGTCATAAGGAAACCAGTACCTCGATCAAACCCATCTTCCTGTCACCGTCCTTCCAAACTCTCTTGCCTTCCACCCCCACTGTAAGGGAACAGGTGTCTTCATTCCTTTAAGGTACATCAATGTATCAGAGAAGGGAGATGTATACAAACCACTCTGACACTTGGATATGAATCCTGGCTGCACACCTGGACACATTACCTAACCTCTCTAAGCTCAGGTTCCTTCTCTGCAAAGTGGGGATATGAATACTGTATTAGTCTGTTTTCATGCTGCTGATAAAGACATACCCGAGACTGTGTAATTGATACAGAAAGAGAGGTTTAACGGACTCACAGTTCCATGTGGCTGGTGAGGCGTCACAATCATGGTGGAAGGCAAAAGGCACATCTTACATGGTAACAGACGAGAGAGAATGAGAGAACCCAGTGAAAGGGGTTTTCCCTTTATAAAATCTTCAGATCTCGTGAGACTTATTCACTACCATGAGAACAGCGTGGGGGTAACCGCCCCCATGATTCAATTACCTCCCGCTGGGTCTCTCCCACAACACGTGGGGATTATGGGAGCTACAATTCAAGATGAGATTTAGGTGAGGACACAGCCAAACCATATCAAATGCCAAGAGCTGTTTTATAGGGTTGTTGTAAGAATTAAGAAGGAATGCCCTGAAGAGGGACACTGATTTCCTCAACTGAATTTAAAATTATTACATGTAGACGTTTTTAAAGGACATCCTTAAACTTCCACCACAAGAGGAATATAAAGAGGTCCCTCCTGCACCAGAAAGATCTGCAGATCTTTTTCATTGTTCTTGGAGGTATGGGGTGTGAGAACTTGATCAGTGTGTGTCAGCCACCTTGTTCTCTAAAGGGAAAGCCCCTCAAACCATTTTGTATTCTGTATTACACTTCAGAAAGTGTGGAAGCAAAGGCCATTTAATCTTTAAAAGCTCTTAATGTGATCCTGAAGACTTTAGTTCTACAAAATGTGAACTTCTTATGGACCATGAAATTGGGGGAGCAATCTCCTGATTTTTGTCTAACAACCCTACCTCTGATGCAGGATAATTTTTTTGTCTTTTCAAAGCTGTTGTTCTTCCTATATCTCTATGATAAAAGATATTAAAGAGGAAAAATAAAAAAGAATTAAATGATGCAACATATGTAAAGTTCTTGCCGCGGTACATGGTGCGTACGTTGTCAATAAATGGTGATGGTGATGTCATTTTTGTCCCCTCACTCAAGTGACTCAATTCCGGGATCTTTAGCCTTCCTGCGCCATTGAGTTTTCCTCAAAAATGTTTCTACAGATCCAAGCCCATCCTGTCTTAAACAAACCCGAGACTTCTCACCTTGACCCCAAATTTCTTCCCATAAACAAACTGTTGCCCCTTTTTTTGCTCCTTAAAACAACAAATGTTGTGAAAGAACTATTGACACTGGTCTCTGCTTCCTCACCTGCCACCCCTGCTTCCTGGCTTTTGCACTGGCCAGCTGCAGCCTCACCGAGGCTCCTGGCTACCCACCATCTTCCTCGCCCACCCTGCTGCCTCTGTCCCTGCCAACGGCACCTCCGAGAGGGGGTTGGCCCTGTGATACTCAGTTTTCCTCTTTGGGCATGGCTTTTCCTCAGGAGTGTGCCCTTCCACCTCATTTCTCCCCAGCACACATGCCTCAGTTTCCTCCTGGGACCTGATGGCTCCCAGATCACTATCTTGGGCCCAGACTTTCTGGAGCTGAATCTCCAGCTGCCTCAGAGCCTCCTCAGACTCAGTGTGGCCAGAATGGTGGTCCTGGCTTCCCCTCGGGCCCTCCTTCTGCACCCTGGAGTGATCGTCAGCTTTTCTCCCGCCACTACCCTCTATGCAGGGAAGGCCTGCCCGTGGCTGCATCTGTAATACTTCTTGAATGTGTTTCCTTCTCTCCCTCCCCACAGCTACTTACTGCCTTGGTTCAGGGACCTGGATGTCTCCTCTTCTTTGAGATCCCAGACTGCCCCAGTTAAAAGTGAGTTTAGGCCGAGCTCAGTGGCTCACGCCTGTAATCCCAATACCTTGAGAGGCCGAGGTGGGAGGATCACTTGAGGCCAGGAGTTGGAGACCAGCCTGGGCAACGTAGCGAGACCCCATATGTACAAAAAATAAAAACATTAGCTTGGCATAGTGGCATATGCCAGTGGTCTCAGCGTCTTGGTCTCGCTTGAGCCTGGGAGGTTGAGGCTGTAGTGAGCTATGATTGGACCACTGCACTCCAGCCTGGGCAACACAGCAAGACCCTGTCTCAAAAAGAAAAAAAAAAAAAGTGAGTTTACTCTCCCCTGCCTCACATTTCCCTTTTGCCCATCTCTACTTTGTTTTTCTCCCCAGCAGTTGTTACTTCCTAACACACACCATCGTTTATTTATATTGTTTACATATTTTACTTATATTTATAATATTATTTTATTGTTTATGGTCTCTCTTCCCTCATCAGAATGTAGGCTCCAAGTGGGCAGGGATGTATGCTCCTCTGTTCACCACTGTATTCCCATTGCCAGAAGCACAGTAGGTGCTCAGTAAGTATTTGATGGAGGAGCTTCTGCAGTTCATTCTGCACGTCAGTCATGGCGGGTCCTGCTCTTCAGTCTCCAAGCCCAGCAGCTTCCTGGTGGGCTGCAGTTTTCTCATCGGAAATAGAGAAGAGTAGCAGTGCCGATTGTGCCTCCCTTGTAGGTCTTTTTAGTGCATCTAGTTGGAAAATACAGGCAGGTTTGCAGGGGAACACAGTTTTCAAAGTATAAAGCTCAGTGCAGGTGCTAGGTCATGGTGTTTATTGTCACACTGGGATCCTGCAGGAGAGATAAGGTTAGCTGATGGGAGTGGAAGATCCAGCCCATTCTTCATGGTGCTGCAGAGCCTGCAAGCCTGCAGAAAGATGGGGAGTAGCCACGTCTTTCTGTAGTTCACGCCTTTGTCTCTTCCCACCTGATAATCCCTTAGCACTTCTGTTTGCCTTGCATTTAAAGCCCGACCTTTGCATGGCGGGCACACAGACTGAAACTCTTCCCTCCTCCAGCCTTTCTCAGACTCATCCACAGAATGACACAGAAGTATTCTGTGAATATTGGTTGAATGAAGGAAGGCACAGCTTTTTAAAAGAGATGCAAAAAAAAAATTATGAAAATCTTTAAAACTTGTTAATGGCTGGGTGTGGTGGCTCACTCCTGTAATTTCAGCACTTTGGGAGGCCGAGGCGGGCAGATCACCTGAGGTCAGGAGATTGAGACCAGCCTGGCCAACATGGTGAAACCCCGTCTCTACTAAAAATACAAAAATTAGCTGGGCACAGTGGCAGGCGCCTGTAATCCCAGCTGCTTGGGAGGCTGAGGCAGGAGAGAATCACTTGAACCTGGGAGGCGGAGGGTGCAGTGAGCCGAGATTGCGCCACTGCACTCCACCCTGAATGACAGAGCGAGACTTTGTCTCAAAGGAAAAAATAAAAGAGAGAGAGAGAAAAAACTTGCTGTTAAATGAATTCCAGTTTTGATTTTTTGTTTTGCATTGGTTTTGAATCCATGCATATTATGGCCACAAAGAAGACTTTCTTGGCTCCGTTGTTTGTGTTGTGTGTGTGTGTGTGTGTGTGTGTGTGTGTAACCCAGCAAGCAGCAGCTGTACTCCAATGAGGCAATGTCTTCATTTGGCCACTCATGTCATTCCACGTTTCCTGAGTGCCCTCTTGGCTAGGCACTGTGCTAGACACTGGGCCACAAAAATAAGAATGCCTGGTCCGCCATTCTCAAAGTAAGCATGCTTCCTATAATTAGACCCTGAGCTAAGGCGACAGAAACAGCTCCCTTTCAAGAGAAGAGTTGCCTGTCTTGACGGACTTTCAAATGGGCTGGGAGAACAAGGTCTGGGGTATTTGGACTCTGGACTGCTCAAGCTGCTGTCGTCTTGCAGGTCTGGAGCCTACAGGGTAGCATCATTCTAGTTTATTTGCTGGGCGCTTCTGAAATTGGTTCCTTCTCCTGTGAGAGACAGTGGTCCTCAGTTGTGTTCCCTCCCCGCCATCCTCGCCCTCCCTCCCTTCCACGGTGGTTAGTCATTCTGGAGGCTCAAGCTGGCTCACAGGAGGTACTCTTGAAAACATCCCCCACCCTCCTCGTAACCCCAGACAGTCAGGAAGGGCCGTTGTCGGGTACTAAGAGGTGTTATGGTTTCACATTCGTGCTTTCTCTCTGAAGAGAAAACGAAACATGTTGAAATAGGGAGAAATCCCAGCAGCAGCTTGCTTGAAGCAAAGGTTGCATAACAGGTCTAGGAAACGTCTGGCCATGTGGGTCAAGTTGAGGGACTCCAGCCTTGTGTCACTGAGGGAACTCCTCCGGGTCCACCGAGCCTCTGGATCCATCAGGTGCATCCGGAGAGCCACTTGGAAGGCTCTGGGACCCTGAGGTCTGGCTGGCCACGTGGTCTGTGATGGCTGTCGCTGGTGAAAGAGAGACCCTGGCTGTTATTTAGCCAACAGTGTTTATTCCCTGGCGTGACCAGAAAGGGTGCATTTGAGACACTGCTGTGGGTGGGGGACCTGGAGGAGCGTTTGCGTGTCAGACTTACGCTGGTGTTGAGGCCCTAGAACGGTCACCAAACTGGGGCGGGGGTGCAGGCCCCATGAATTTAAGTCCTGATCCTGCCATTAACCAGCTTGGAAACCTTGGGCTAACCATTTCTCTGGGCTGGTTTTCTCCTTGTGAACCTAGACTAGTGTCATCTACTTTACCTTTTTGACAGGGCTGTTGGGAAGCTTAGGTGAGGTAGATTTGTGAATGGCTCTTGCAAACCTTAACGTGCAAAGCTAATGACAGATTGTATCAGAGGCAAATGTGCTTAATAATTAGAGCTGTTTAGGTTAACAGCACAACCTCAGGGGCCAGACTGCCTGGAGTGGCACCTGGTCAAGTTCCTGATACCTCTCTCTGCCTTATTTTTCTCATCTATAAAATGGGGCTAATAACAGTACCCATTTCAGTGTTGCTGTGAGAATTGAGATGATACACCTAGAATGTTAAGAATAGTTCCAGGCACAGGGCAAACATTCCATTAATATCAATCAGCTCCTCTTGTTATTTCTAAAAGCATTACTTGAATGCCTGGATATGTTTGTATATTGCTGTTGCAATTGTTAATTATATTATTTTTGTATTGTTTTAACTTTTATTTGGTCATTTGATCCTCTTAGCTCTCCTTTGAAGGTGAGAAAAGGCAGGTGTTCTTTCTCATTTCATATTCGAGAAAACTGAACTTCAGAAAAATTACATGCCCTAGAACTCGGGCTTTTTTCTGCTCCAGAGCGAAGAGCGAGAGGAGAGAGGAAGGGAATCAGGCTGGAGCAAGCCAGTGTAGGATGTTGGATGCAGACTCAGCTGTTAATGGCAGCAGAGCCCTTGAGCTGGGTTCTGGAATATGAGAAAGGGCTGGGATTGATGATGGGACCCAGCTGCATTGTTGGGATGGAGGAGCCAGAGTTGAGTCGAGAGACTAACTCCAGGAAATCATGGCACCCAGAAAGTGTGGCACAGAAAGCAGGGCTCTAATGTATAGTTAGGAGTTTTTTGGCCAAATACTCCAGCAAGCAAGGAAAAAGGATGATGGCATATGGTTATTGCCACAGGATATTTTTGGCTGTGTCTGGCTTCTCTCTCTGGAACAAATTGCAGCTGCTGTGACACCTTCTCATTTCAGCAGCGAATCGAAGTTGCACTCACTGTAGTGTTTTGAATTCGGACTCGTCTTGAGGATTCCTTGCCAGATCACAGTATATGTATATAAGTGACTTACTGGGAAGAGCACTACATCATAGTTCCGTGGTCCACTAGGGCTGCAGTTTTCTTATCTGAAATAAGGAATGCTAACGGTGCCCATCCTGCCTCCCCTGGCCGATCTGCCTATTCATGTAGTGAGAAAATAGAGGCAGGCTGGCAGGGAACACCACTTTAAAAGTATAAAACTCTGTGCAGGTGCTAGGTCATGGTATTTATTATCACACTGGGATCCTGTGGGAGGGGTAAGGTTAACTCATTGGCATGGAAAATCCAGGCTCTCATTCCAGCACTAAGACTCATGCAGCTGCCTGGCCTTGGGCACTTCACCTCTCTCCTTACAGTGTCTCCCATCTGTTGAGCCAAGACAGGGTGGCTGTCTGCTGCCGACCCTTTGGCTGGCTAATGAGGAAGAGCCAGTGCTGCTCAGAGCATGCTCATTTCGTGGTAATGTAGACAGGGGATAGTAGTGGCTGCGCGTAGCAGAAACCGGCAGGGTAGGACAGGATGAGCCCACCTTCCGGGAGGTGTACTCAGGGCTGTTAGGGTGAGGACGTCTGTGGTATTCTCATTTTATATCCTTACTCTTATTTTCCAAGAAAGTCTGTCCCTTTGAGCAGCAGGCAGATGAGTCTGGGGACACTGTGGGGAGGGGTCCCCCAGGAGCAGGAAGGTGACTAATGATCCCGGAAGAATGACTGTGTGTGTTTGCAGATGCCTGGGCTCTTCCCCACTTTGGCTTTTCCCGTCACTGTTTTCCTCACTTGCTTAAGAGGAGAAGGAGGTAACACACAAGTGCCTTTGTCTCAGGGTCCCCATGGTGCCCATGTTGAGGGTTTTGTGGACGCCTTGCATTGCCCAAGGCCTGGCTTTAGAAGCAGAACATGGAGAGAGAGGTTGCAGCCTGCAGGAAGCTGGCCAGCCAGACCTGCCGGGCAGCGGGACCCGCGGGCACTGCCTCTGACTCACAGCGTGTCCTTGATGCGCAGTGCTCCTCTCCACACTTTCTCTGCCCTCCTGTGGATCACGGGTGTCCTAGCGCTGTTGGGAGCCTGGGTTAAAGTTGGCTGAGTGGCCGGCTGATAATCAGATCCAGGGAGTCAGACCAGAGATGGGGGGACATCTTTTCAAAGACAAGAAGATGCTGCCAGTGCATGTATATACATATGAGAGTGGAAGGGGTAAACCCAGGGTGTGTCTTTAACTGAAGAATCAAGAAAGCTGCTTTCCTTAGTCACCCATCTCTGTGGTTCATTTGCTAAACATTGGCTTGCGTTAGCCTGATTCACAGTAATGTGGCTCCCTAGGAAGATTCAAGTGGCGTTTGTGAACATGTAGCTTCACCCACGGCCCTTCGTTGAATGGCTGCGTTACAGTCAGCACCACATAATGATGTTTCGGTCAACTATGGACTCCATATGTGACGACAGTGATCCCATAGATTATAATGGAGCTGAAAAATTCCTATTACCCAGGGGCATCACAACACACTGCATTTCGCCCGTGTTTGGGCTGATGCTGGTGTAAACCTACTATGCTGCCAGTCATGTAAGAGCATAGCACACACAATTAGTAGGTAATGCTTGCAAATAATAATGAAAGACTCTACTACTGGTTTATGTATTTACTATACTATACTTTTTGTTATTACTTTAGAGTGTACTCCTACTTTTTTTATTTTTTGAGATGGAGTTTTGCTCTTGGCGCGTAGGCTGGAGTGCGGTGGCGCGATCTCTGCTCACTGCAACCTCCACCTCCTGGGTTCAAGCGATTCTCCTGCCTCAGCCTCCCGAGTAGCTGAGATTACAGGCATGCACCACCATGCCCGGCTAATTTTGTATTTTTGGTAGACAGGGTTTCACCGTGTTGGCCAGGTTGGTCACCAACTCCCGACCTCAGGTGACCCACACTCCTCAGCCTCCCAGAGTGCTGGGATTACAGGTGTGAGCCACTGCCCCTGGCCTTTTCTTTTTTTTAAGTTAACTGTAAAACAGGCTCAGGCAGGTCCTTCAGGAGGGATTCCAGAAGATGACATTGTGATCACAGGAGGTGCCAGCTGTATTGGGACAAGATGTAGAGGTGGAAGACAGTGATATTGATGATCCTGACCCTCTGTAAGCCTAGGCTAATGTGTGTGTTTAAGAAAAAAGTTTAAAAAGTAAAAAAAAAAAAAAAAAAGTTAAAAGGAAAAGCTTATAGAATATGGATATAGAGAAAAAATATTTTTGTACAGCTGTACAATGTGTTTTGTGTTTTAAGCCAAGTGTTATTATAAGAGTCAAAAAGTCAAAAAATTGAAATTTATAAAATAAAAACATTACAGTAAACTAAATTTAATTAATTTATGTATGTATGTATGTATGTATGTATGTATTTATTTTTAGAGACAGGGCCTTGCTTTGTCGCCTAGGCTGGAGTGCAGTGTTGCGATCATAGTTTACTGCAGCCTCGAACTCCTGGGTACAAGGAATCCTCCCTCCTCAGTCTCCTGAGTAGCTGGGATTACAGGTGTGCACGACCACACAGCTAATTTTTAAATTGTTGTAGAGATGGAGTTTCACAGTGTTGGCCAGGTGATCTCAAGCTCTTGGCCTCAATCAGTCCTCCTGCCTCGACCTCCCAAAGTGCTAGGATTACAGGTATGAGTCACCATGCCCAACCTTGAAATTTAATTTATTATTGAAGAAAGCAAAAGTTTAAAAAATAAATTTAGTGTAGCCTAAGTGAACAGTGTTTATAAAGTCTACAGTAGTGCACAGTAATGTCCTAGGCCTTCATATTCACTCACCACCACTCACTCAAACTCACCCAGAGCAACTTCCAGTTCTGTAAGCTCCATTCATGGTAAATGCCCTACACAGGTGTACCATTAAAAAAATCTTTTGGCTGGGTGCAGTGGCTCACGCCTGTAATCCCAGCACTTTGGGAGGCCAGGGCGGGCAGATCCCCTGAGGTCAGGAGTTCAAGACCAGCCTGGCCAACACGGAGAAACCCCATCTCTACTAAAAATACAAAATTAGCTGGGCATGGTGGCACATGCCTGTAATCCCAGCTACTCGGGAGGCTGAGGCAGGAGAATCACTTGAACCTGGGAGTTGGAGGTTGCGGTGAGCCGAGATCATGCCACTGCACTCCAACCTGGTCAATAAGAGTGAGACTCCGTCTCAAAAAAAAAAAGAATCGTCTCGGCTTCCCAAGGTGCTGGGGTTACAGGCGTGAGCCACCGTGCCTGGCAAAGAACAAACTTTTATATGGTATTTTCACTGTACTTTTTTTTTGAGATGGAGTTTCACTTTTGTTGCCCAGGCTGGAGTGCAGTGGTGCAGTCTTGGCTCACTGCAGCCTCTGCCTTCTGGGTTCAAGCAATTCTCCTGCCTCAGCCTCCCGAGTAGCTGGGATTACAGGTGTGCGCCACCACGCCCGGCTAGTTTTGTATTTTTAGTAGAGACTGGGTTTCACCTTGTTGGCCAGGCTGGACTCAAACTCCCAACTTCAGGTGATCCACCCGCCCCGGCCTCCCAAAGTGCTGGGATTACAGGCGTGAGCCACCACGCCCAGCCTTCACTGTACTTTTGCTATATTTAGATTGATTTAGATAACACATACCCATGGTATTCCAGTCGCCTGCAGTATTCAGTACAGAGCATACTGTACAGGTTTGTCACCTAGAAGCAACACGCTATAGCGTACAGCCTAGGTGTGCAGTAGCTATCCCCTCTCAGTTTGTGTAAGTACACTCTGTGATGTTCACACAAGGATGAAGTCACCTAACAATGCATATCTCAGAACATATCTCCATCATTTGCGATGCGTGACTGTAATTAAGGAATGGGGCTTATGGGGTATGACCGTAGGTGCTGGGCACTAGGGAGGCGGAGGCTTGACTCAACCCAGGCATTCCCCATGGGAGCCCCGATGTGGCAGGAAGGACAGATGTCCAATGAATCATTCCTTTCAGGAGTGATGAACTGTCTTCAGGGATCCTGAACCTCATGGGGAGGAAAGTGCCCCCGAGGAAGGAATATCTCAGTATCTCTCTCTAGACCTGAAGGAGATGTGGATGTTACAACTAAACTGTATGATTCTCTCTGTCCCTAAGAACGTCACGGCCTGTTCCCAAGGTGCCTGGGAATGCCATCTCCAGGATGCCTACATCCCGCTGACACTCTAATCTGGGGTTCTGCTCTGAGCTGAGAAAGTGTCTGTGGTTTGGGGTCATCAGGGGGCAGCTCTTCTCCTCTCTGTTCTGAAATCTTAATTCCCTGTTTGACTGCCTGGTGGCTTTCGGAGAAGCCCTGCTTCCTCCCGGGTGGGAACTTTCACTGCTGAACTAAGGACCCGAGGAGGATGGAAACGGGAGGAAGGAAGGCTAAGCGGTCACATTAGAGGCATTTCTGCTCATCGTTGGCTCATAATGGGTGGCAGTAGTGGCTGGTGGAGCAGTGGCCAGGTAAGTTGCTAAAAATAAAACATGCTCATGTGATGTGTGCAGGTTTAGGGTTAGCCTGAGTGACCTTTCCTGGTCCAGGTCACAACTTGTAGGGCAGAGAGAGACTTGAGGATGGTGTAGGTGACAGCTGTGCCTTCCAAAGGTCAGAGATGGACCTGGGATCTTGTAGTGCCAGGGCCTGCTCTGGAAGCTCAGACTCGTGTGTCACTTCTCTCTTTTGAAAGGTAACTAGAGAGCTGGACACTTTCCTGTCCTCTCTCTTTCCTTGTGGCCTTCCTCTGTCAGAGGTGGCCTGCTATCAAATGCCAAGGGCACAGTCAGCTGGGCTTGGTAAAGGGCCTGAGATGAGAGCTTGGGGACTTTCCCACTGGAGTCCATGATAGTCCAGGTTGTAGACGGAAGCTCTTGGATCTTGCAGCTTTGGAAACCGAGTCCTGTTTCTCCAACAGGCCGGTGCGGTGACAGGGGCACAGACCTGCTATCCTCTCTATTTGTGTCCACAGATTCCCCGGCACAGGGGTCTTTGTTACAGAATCTCTTTGCTGGGTGCTTTGAAGGAGCACGTGTGTGGGCCATTTTCAGAGTCGTTAGACAGTGCCAAGCTGTCACTCAGAAGAAATGGTCAGGATAGAAGCATAGAAAATGCCCTGTGGAAATGTAGATGAGTGTACTGGCTCACACCTGTAATCCCAGCTACTCAGGAGGCTGAGGCCAGGGGCATTGCTGGCAGACAGCAGTTCAAGACCAGTCTCAGCAACAGAGCAAGACCCTGCCTCTAAAAATAAAAATAAAGAAATGGGCCAGGCGCGGTGGCTCACGCCTGTAATTCTAGCACTTTGTGAGGCCGAGATGTGCGGATCATGAGGTCAGGAGTTCGAGACCAGCCTGGCCAACATGGTGAAATCCCGTCTCTACTAAAAATACAAAAATTAGCCAGGTGTGGTGGCGGATGCCCGTAATCTCAGCTACTCGGGAGGCTGAGGCAGGAGAATCGCTTGAACCCGGGAGGCAGAGGTTGCATTGAGCTAAGATCGTGCCATTGCACTCCAGGCTAGGCAACAAGAGCAAGACTCTGTCTCAAAAAAAAAAAAAAAAAACAAAAAAATTGGCTTTGCGTGGTGGTGCACACCTGTAGTCCCAGCTACTCAGGAGGCTGAGGTGAGAAGATCGCTTGAGCCCAGGAGTTTGAGGCTGCAGTGAGCCGTGATCATGCCACTGTACTCTAGCCTGGGTGACAGAGCAAGACCCCGTCTCTAAAAAAAAATTAAAATAAATAAATAAAAGAACAGAAAATGCCCTCTGTGGGGAGAAGGGTTATCTGTGAAAGGAGTTAGAAACCTCAAGTGTATGTAAGATTGGAGATCTCTCTGTTAATGAAATTGTGCTTAAAATGTTTTTTTCTTGAACCTTGGCTTCTCAGGCAATAACTGAATTTTAATGTGTGTGTGTGTATATGTATATGTGTGTGGATATATATGTTTGTGTGTATATATATGTATGTGTATATGTATTTGTGTATATTTATATATTTGGGCCAGGAAGGGTGAAGTGTTAAATTGCCTTACTTATAAAATTAAGGTAGATTTGTATTTAGCCCTTAGAGCTTCAAAAATATCAGCTCAGAAATGACTTTTAATTGTGCAGGTGATAAAATCACAAGAAAAAAATTCATCTACAAGTTGGAATGACTCTTAGCTACTTATTTGTTTTAATTTTTATTTTTTTTCAAATTTCGGAAGGAAGTAGAGAAGGAGTTAGAACTGCAGTTTGCAATTATGGGGGTTGGGGTGCGGTGTGTATTAGTACAATGTTAGGTTCCGGCAGGTTCCATTTATCCTTGGAATTAGCACTGCTCGCCCCACAGACTTCTAGGAGTTGGGAGCCGGCTGGTTGGTGACGCTTTGCCTGACCTTGGATAAGAATTCTTGTTTTCAAATTCCCTTGAGGTCTCTTCTAAGAATCTTTTGCACTTTTTCTGATAAATCAATCATAAGGAAGTTTCTGAAATTCTCTTTCAGATCCTACAACCCAAAAGTTACTGCAAAACTGGGTTTCTACCAGAAGTGACTTAAAATTGAAAACAGATTTCAGATATCACCTGAGCAGCTCGAGTGTAAGGAAGGGACTGGGAGAGCCACGGAGAACATTTGTCAATCCAGAACCGGCCATTCATGGTGTTGCTTGACTGGAGGGCAAGGAAGGCAAGGACTAGAAGCAAGGCAAAAGCAGATCTTTCTGTAGATATACACATAGAAGACTTGGATTTGCATTTTAGGGTGAATTGTAATTAGCTTGAGATGACCAGGGGCCCACCAATCAAACGACTCTGGGAAAAACACCTGTCTACATCTTAATTTCTTTGTCTATAAAATGGCAAGATTGAACTAACACTACATGGTTCTCTTGGAAACTCACCAGTTCTAAAATTTCCACTCCTTATTTTCACCGGGCAGTATAACTTTAACTCCCTGTTTCAACTTTGGGTGTAAAATATAGGCTCACAAGCACTTTTGCTTTGCAGCGGAAGCTGGGAAGACCCTCCCATGGAATTTTGCAGGGGGGCTGAGCAGTGGTGGGAAGGACCAGCGGCCCATGTACCATGTTGGGCCCCTGCATTCCAAATTGCCTGCCTAGAAATAAATGATAGTTTATTTAACCTACTTGGAACTTCCAACGACAACGCTTCAAGACTGCAAATCATCCATCTGGGCAATTACAGAAATGCTGAATGGCCACAGCCCCGCCCTGGAATCAAGGGGAGAAGTGTGGTAGATGCTTCTGGAAGGCTCTGTTTACAGCTCTCTGACTCCTTCCTGCCAGAACCTTTCACAAGTTCACTACCAGGAAGCTGAGTCATCCAGGGGTCAGCCAGCATGGCCAAGGTCACCCCGCACTGCCAGCAGCACAGATGGGGTTAGCCCATCATTCCAGGGGAGCATCCGTGGGAATGACGGGGCTGGGGAGCTGGGGAGCCTCCCTGCGGGGTCTCCCTGCCATGGTGTTTTGCACTTCCTGTAGATTTTGCAGTAAGGAACTGCCTCCTCTTATATTTACTTCATTTCTTCTTCTCTCTTTCTTTCTTTTTGTTTTTTGAGATGGAGTCTTTGTCACCAGGCTGGACTGCAGTGGCGTGATCTAGGCTCACTGCAACCTCCCTGCCTCCTGGGTTCAAGTGATTCTTCTGCCTTAGCCTCCCGAGTAGCTGGGACTACAGGCACGCGCCATCACACCCAGCTAAGTTTTTTAGTAGAGATTGGGTTTTACCACGTTGGTCAGGATGGTCTCGATCTCCTGACCTCGTGATCCACCTGCCTCGGCCTCCCAAAGTGCTGGGTTTATAGGCGTGAGCCACCATGCCTGGCCTTTTTTTTTTTTTTTGACCCGGAGTCTTGCTCTGTCGCCCAGGCTGGAGTGCAGTGGCCGGATCTCAGCTCACTGCAAGCTCCGCCTCCGGGGTTTAGGCCATTCTCCTGCCTCAGCCTCCCGAGTAGCTGGGACTACAGGCGCCTGCCACCACGCCCGGCTAATTTTTTATATTTTTAGTAGAGACGGGGTTTCACCATGTCAGCCAGGATGGTCTCGATCTCCTGACCTCGTGATCCACCCACCTCGGCCTCCCAAAGTGCTGGGATTACAGGCGTGAGCCACTGCGCCTGGTGCAGCTTTTTCTTTTTAGATGGAGGTTTGCTCTTGTTGCCCCTCCAGGCTGGAGTGCAGTGGCGCAATCTTGACTCACTGCAACCTCCACCTTCTGGGTTCAAGCGGTTCTCCTGCCTCGGCCTCCCAAGTAGCTGGGATTCCAGGCATGCACCACCACACCCGGCTGATTTTGTATTTTTAGTAGAGATGGGGTTTCTCCATGTTGGTCAGGCTGGTCTCAAACTCCCGACCTCAGGTGATCCGCCTGCCTCAGCCTCCCAAAGTGCTGGGATTATAGGCGTGAGCCACCGCGCCTGGCCAAAGGCAAGAGATGAGGACCACATAGATGGAAACACAGCATTAAGGGTAAAATACCCTCCCCCTGCTCTGTCTGGTGTTCAGGGCCCAGCATGGGCTGTATATCCTACACTTCGTTCCAGGCTCATCTCCTGGTACTCAGCAGGCTTCAGGTGACACCAGCCTTCTCGGAGCCTCTGTTCACATTCCACCTGTTGCTCCTTCTACCCTAGCTTCACCTTCAGTGGTCACTGCCAGGACCCCTCCCCAAACCTAAATGAAGTCCCCCTGCATTTGCCCTCATTGCACCATCTGCTTTTGCTTCATGGCATTTAGAGTTTGGGATTTTTTATCGATAGGATTTTTAGTACTTTTTCTCTCCTCTACTAGACTATAAACTCCTTGAAGGCAGAGATGACACCTGCTCCCTCAGGTCCAGCAGTCCCTAGCACTGCGCTGACATTTAGGTAGTGGCATCGTTTTCTTGCAGAACGATCCTGTAGTTTTACCAGCTGAGACTTCTGTGGTCCGAGGAGTCATTCATCTCTGGTCCCCGCTTCCTCCTCTCACTTTTGGAAACCCTTCTGGTCAGATGGCTTTGGTTTAAATTATATGCCGGAGCTCTTGGTTTCCAGGGAGAGGGTTTTAGCGTAAGAATCTCACCCATGAAGGTTCCTGCTATTACCTTTTGCATCCAGTACAACTTGAAGTGACTCCTCCAAAAGCTTCAGAAGTAATTTGTTCATATTGTCTGGCATAAATTCAGCAAGTGAGTCCCGGAGGTTGAAAGTCGAGTCTTGCGGTTGTTTCCTCTGGTGTTTCTCCCTGAGACCCTTCGAACAGCGAGCCTGGTACATCTGCTGTCCTGCCATCTTTCTCTGTGATTGTCATCAGTGTGAAAGGTGTGTGGAGAAAGAACATCCCTTCGAGCTGTGGCTTAGAGCTGTGACTTGCACCATGTGGTTAGTCGCTATCAAGTTAGTAGCCTTTGTGCGAAATCTGGCTTTGGTAGGATCTGGGAAATTTGGACCCCTCATTTGCCCCCTGGCACCCCTAAATTCCAGAGCCCAGCTTTGATGGGGCTTACATCCCCAGCTGTTAACCTGTGGGGTGGGCCCCAGACTGTGGCCAGGTGCGTTGTGCTAGGGGAGACAGATCCACAGCAGGCAGAATTTGAGGAGGACTTAAAATACCTGCTTTGGGAGGCCGAGGCGGGCAGATCACCTAAGTTCGGGAGTTTGAGACCAGCCTGACCAACATGGAGAAACCCTGTCTCTACTAAAAATACAAAATTAGTCGGGTGTGGTGGTGCATGCCTGTAATCCCAGCTACTTGGGAGGCCGAGGCAGGAGGATCTCTTGAACCTGGGAGGCGGAGGTTGCGGTGAGCCGAGATCGAGCCATTGCCCTCTAGCCTGGGCAACAAGAGTGAAACTCCGTCTCAAAAAAAAAAAAAAAAAGAAAAAACCACAAACCACAAAAAGCGAGAAAACCAAAACCTGCTTTGTTACCTGCCTGTGGGTGGAATTGAGTTCATCTCTGCATCCTTGGTCATCATTTATTGAGCGTGTGTTTTAGCGAGCATGGCACTGGCTCAGAGATGACAGTGCTGCCGCCCTCCTTCACGTTTCTCTGCACCTTTCCTGGGAGTCACGCAGACGCATCACTTGGCGTAATTATACATGAAGGAATGAGCAAGAGGAGACTGGCGACAGGGCTGCTTTAAAAATCCTTTTTTTCTGTGGATAATAGGCTAATAGCGGGGTGTGCTTTAGAAGGTGTGGCCTCCGCCAAGGGTGTGGGAACTGGATTTGTAGAAGCTAGAAGCTGGCAGGACCACACCTGGCTTGGAAGACAGCATGGGCTTCTGAGGTGCCTGGCTCCCTGGCCTGTGCAGTGTGGACAACTGACGCCCAACTAGGTGAAATGATTGCGTAGTTGCTCAGGGATTGGGTGGCAGAGCGGGACAGAATTTAGATCTTCTAACTTGGAACAGGGCTCTGTCCATCTTACCTAGGTGTACAGTGTGGGGAGCACTGATGTTTGGTCTAGTGAGACACACTCGGTGTAAATATCTGTGCCCTGTAGCACCCAGATTCCAAGGGACCAGAGAACGTGCCCGCACCCACGGGCTGGGGGGAGCCCAGGTCCTCCAGGGCTACTGTCGAGCATGGGCTTCTTGGTGCCCAGTCCTGTAGCTGAACTTGGCTGTTGCCCCCAGGGCTGGTCTCCCTATAGTTCAGAGGCTAGCAAGCTCTCAGCAACAGGGAGGGCCTTTTCCCTAGTATGAACTTGGCCACACCAGACCAGTCAGCAGTGTTGGGAATCTTGGCCCTCAAGGTCCCTGCCTAGCCCTGGCCCTGGACTTCAGCACTGGTCAAAGGTCCCCAGAGCTGCCCTTGGCTCTGAGCAGGTGAGTGAGCTTCCCAGAGCACTTTTTTCTGGGCCTCTGTGCCAGTGTAAACTGATACTAGTGATTTCCCTCCCCCACCTCTCTGCCAGCTATCTAAGTTTTCTTTGTTATGTAATCAGGCTTAATTTAAGCAGGCTAGTCCATCCATTTAGAAATGATTAGTGAAGAAAGGTGAATGGGGAGGGATCAGAGTCCCTTAGGTGGCCACCGTGTGCGAGTCCCCTCCCCTCGCTCTTTGGGGTCTTGGTTTCCCTTCCGTGAGTTGGGGCAGCTGAAGGGAAGGGCTGCTCAGGTGGTCCTGTCACATCCTAGTGTCGTGTGTAGTCAGTACAGGTGAGAGTGCTCCCAACCAGGGCAGATCCTGCTCCTAGGCAGCGTGTCTTAGGAAGGAATTGGTAAAAATGATGTCATTGCTAAGAATGACGTCTTTTTTGCTGTTTATCCAAAGCGGGGGAAAAAAAGGCAGAAATAAAAGCAGCAGGCAGCTGTCCACCAGACCCCATGCAAAGGGCTTTTCCTCGAATCCTCACGGAGACTTTAGGCAGTAGGGGCCATTAGGAGCCTCACTTACAGATAAAAAAAGGGGGCGGAGAACTGAAGTGAGTTGCCCAAGGACACATGGAAGAGGAAGCCGCAGAGCTGGGATTTAGATACAGAGGGGTCTCCAAGCCTGTCCCTCCAGGTTTGAGGTCCTGGGGCTGTAGATTCCATCGAAACTGAAAGGTGTGCTGGGGAGACCTAGGGTCAGGATGGGGTTTTATTTCTGTCCCTTCCTCGTGATGCTGCAGGGACTGTGACCTGGATTTCCCAACGCCAGTGCCCTATGACTGGTAGCCTCCACCTGGGACTCCAGGATCTATTGTTTGATTCAGTCATTTTCTTCTGTAGTCTGATAGGAGGGATTCAGTTCAAACCTGCAGTGCTGTTCTTTGGGCCAAATGGCCATTTATCAGCAAGTAGAGAAAAACACCCAGGCCTTCTAGCAAGATTAAGCTAAGTGCTGTGGTTCTTAATGACAATTCAAGCCATTTTGATTAACCTAGGTGGTGGTTTTCTCCTTACCAGGTAGGGAATATACTGGAGTCTTTCTAAAAATAGTTCCGGTGAAGATAAACATTTATTGAGTACCTACTGTACTCCACTAGATGAATAAATGGATTTCTCGTTCATCTCAGGAAGCATGGTTAGGGGATTTTACAGATGAGGGAACTGAAGTTCAGAGAAGTTAAGTTACTTATCCAAGTTCATATAGCTGAAAAATAGAAAAGGATTTCTACCTTGTGGTAGGTGGGGATGGGGTCGTCTTTGTGCTCTGAGGAATGTGGCTGGAGTGGAGTAGAAGCTCTCTATATAATGGTTGAGTGACTGGATGAACTTCAAAGCTGGTCCTTCTGGCTTTTCCTGCTGCCCAGGCCACATGCCCAGAAGGAACGCTGTCTTACCTGGGAGGTCTTTATTGACTGTTTGACACCCTTCCCATCCTATCCCAACCCTGTCCCCATGGCACCTAGTGTCCCCAACCAGAACATATGTTTCTTATGGGCAGAGACGGTCTTTGAGCATTGGGTGGGTGGTTGAAGTCGGTTTCTTTGAGATTTTGTGATTGGGATTTTCAGCAAAATATGGTAGCAGGCTGGTCAGAGGGGCGAGTCTGGCAGTGGGAGCCTGGGCAAGTCTAACTGTTTGCTCACTGGCAGAACGAAGTTGGGGAGGTTGGAGGGGTAGGGGAACTCTGAAAGCAAAAGAAAGCTCACAGGGAGCCCCATCGTGTAAAACCGATGATGGCAGAGCTGCCGGGCTGCAGCGGGGAGCCTGGCGGGAGCCTTGTGTGGAGTCTGTGAACATATTCTAGGTGCCTGGATACTCCTCTTATCTCCCCGCACATGGGTTGATGTGCATCTATGGTGTTTTGATGTGGACATTGTGTTAAATTTGTTTTTCTGTGCAGCCTTGTGACGCTTCAGTGAGTGTGTCTATATACAAAAGGAAAACAATTTTGGCTGGGTGCGGTGGCTCACGCCTGTAATCCCAGCACTTTGGGAGGCCAAAGTGGGTGGATCACCTGAGGTCAGGAGTTTGAGACCAACCTGGGCAACATGGTAAAACCCAGTCTCCACCAAAAAACACAAAAATTAGCTGTGCGTGGTGGCGGGCGCCTGTAATCCCAGCTACTCAGGAGGCTGAGGCAGGAGATCGCTTGAACCCGGGAGGTGGAGGTTGCAGTGAGCCGAGATCAGGCCATTGCACTCCAGCCTGGGCAACAGAGTGAGACTCCATCTCACAAAAGAAAAAAACCCGAAAAACAAAAAAACTAAACAATTTTGAGGATGAGGCATTTTTTCCTTCCTTATGAGTGGGATGTTTATGGACCAGTGACATTGACAAGGCTGGCAGCGTCAAGGAAAGGCCCTGGTTAGTCCAGCTTACTAGCAGTGAATTCAATTCTCTCTTGAAAGCAACCTGACGGTTGGAATATTTCAACCTTAGCCTTTGAATACTGACGGAGTGCCAGGCTTTCATCTGTCAAGATGCCCCTCTGTGACCTCAGCTAGTTAATATCTCAAGCGCTTCTTTAGGAGACAGAATGGGTTTGTATTGAACCAACCACTATTGCCCAGTCTCGTGATGACCAGGGTTGTGGAACAGATAAGTTGTGTGACCTCCGCGGGTCAGGGCTGTTGACTTTGCCTGTAAGTTACACTCTTGCAGCTGGGCATAGACAGAGCCCCCAGGGGCTCTGTGGACATGAACAGGTGAGGATTTAGGTGACTCTGACACAGGGTCTTCCCCAAGGTCAGGCACATAGGCGGTTTCCCCAAGGTCAGGCACATAGGAGGTGACATCCGTGGGACTTAGCGTGTTGCAGAAACAGAGCATATTGGGACAGAGGGGAAGTTGAAGATCACCTGGGATCCTTTAGCGTCCATCCCTTTGTGAGAGGTAGGATAGCCTAGTGGTTAACAGCATGACTCTGGCCGACCGCCTGGCTTCTTTCTAACCTTGCTTCTGTACTTTGTGACCTTGAGGCAAGTCATTTGGTCTCTCTGTGCCTCAGTTTCCCCATTTGTAGAATGGGGATAACTGGTTGCTAATATTGCTGTTTTTATTGTTATAATTATTTTGTACATAGAAGGGTTGGAGGCTCAGAGAAGCAAGTTCATTGACCTGAGGCCATACAGTGTATCAGTGCCAGATGCAGGATGAGAAAGAACTGTGACTCAGGCCCTGTCCCTCTTACCAGGGCAGGGCAGGGCAGCTGGGCAGGAGAGACTGGCAGCTCTGTTCCTCCTCCAATCCAGGATTGTCCCTTCCCTTTCCGTCTCCCAAGGTCACCAGTTGCACCCATGAAATCTTAGTCCTGTTAATCTGGCATCTTTGGAATTTGCCCCACCTGTAGGGCAGAGATAACTTAATCCTTTTGGGTGGGCCACATATGGGATATTCTGAGTGTGTTCTCGGTACGCTGGGCATGGGCCAGGCACAGACCCTTCCGTCTCACCCTCCTTCCATTGGAGGCTTTTCTGGGGAAGGGGTGGAGATCAGATTGGGCTCCTAGGGTCAGGGGATGTGGGATTGGCACCCTCGGAACCACAGGCAAGGCCAGGAGCTGCTGCCCATGGGCGGATAGGGAAATCTAACTGGTATGTGATGTTAATGGTGACCTGGCAAGCAGCTGCAGCTTTGGAGAGAGTGGCCAGCCCATCCAGGGCCCCAGTGGGAGGGCTTCTGTTGAATGGCTTGTTGCTTTCTCTCAGATATTGAAGAGCCCATCTGTCTTGCTTCCCGCATGACTTTTCATAGCTCCCATCATATTGCTGTTGGGTGCAATGCGTAGCCATGGAAGACACCTGATCATAAAGTAAATTCCACACACTCCAGCAAGATACTCAGGGCCTTGCATGGTCTAGTCCCATCCTGCCTTTCTTCCAGCAAACATTAATTGATCATCTAGGGTTGCAGCTGCTCTCCTAAGTCTGAGGCTGCCTCTCAACCCTTACCTGACTGCTGTCTTCTCTGCACACCAGACCGTGCAGCCACAGGTCCTCACTGCCCAGATGTACCAGCATGTTCACTTCCTCCTGCAGCGAGAATTGTTTTCTTCCTCTCCATGCCAAATCTGCCCTTTTCTTTTCCAGTCAAAGTAACATATGTACACAGTCACAAAATGAAATAGTGTAGGAGAGATTGTAACGACAGCTCTGATGCTTACAGCTTGACACACTCTTCCTTTTTTCTAGGTGGCTGTTCAAATGGCTTCCTTCTGGCCACCTTCTCCAGGTTGGATGTGATCTGGAGTCTGGATCTCTACCCTATAGCATGCCCTGCTGTGACCTATTCCAAGGAGAAGGGGGGTTTGGTGCTGTGGCTTCTCTCCTGGGAGGCTGAGGAACTTGGTTATTGCTGTCTTAGCAGAATTGTTATTTTCTACCAAATGTGCAACGAAAACTCTTCACTGAGTCTTTTGTCCCTAGCAACAGCAGTGCCTCCTGACGCCCCAGTACACCCCGAGTGTTTCAGGACTGTGTCTGGAGAGCATCAGTGACAGGTGGCGTGAATCCACTGTGGTCCACTTCAGAGGCGGCAGATGTCCAGGAGGTCAGACTGCGGCTGGTCTTTTCAGAGGGACAAATGTGACCCTTCTGAAAACTGGGATCATTCGGGGACATAGGTGGAAAGACAGAGGAGCCTTTATGGTTTGTTCTCACACATATGAACCCACTTTCTCCCCTCTCCAACATCAGGGTGACCTGAATGCTAAAGGAAGTCTAGGCCTTCCTGTAGGTGAGGGAGGGAAAGCCACGTAGACCTGATGTAGTTGGACAAGTGTTTTCCACCAGGTCTCAACTCTTCATTTTGTCTTGGTATAGCTTTTCTGGCTGACTTTCTAGCAAGCTGGTTGGGCTCTTTGCTTGTTCCAAAATGGTGGTTTTCACCAGAGACTCTTCAGATGAGCAGGAAGCGTTTTTCGGAATGTATGTTCCTCTAACTTTGCTTGAGTCCCCCGCCATGTGATTCTGATAGGTAATTGTTTTCCCACCCCACTCCCCCTTTTTTGAGGTGGGGGCAATGACTACTTTGAGGGGAATCATTTTTCTCTTGCTGGTTTCAAAACATTAAGAGCACCATTTTTTTTTTTTTTTTTTTTGGCGACAGTCTTTTTCTCTCACTCATGCTGAAGTGTGGTGACATGATCATAGCTCACTGCAGCCTCAGTCTCCTGGGCTCAAGTGATCCTCCCACTTTAGCCTCCCAAGTAGCTAAAGTGGCACCCACCATGCCTGGCTAATTTTTTTAAAAAATTATTTTTTGAAGAGATAGGGTCTTGCTATGTTGTCCAGACTGGCCTTGAATTCCAGGCAGCAAGTGATCCATCTGCCTTGACCTTCCAAAGTGAAAGTGCTGGGATTACAGGTGTGAGCCACTGCACCCAGCTCAAATTTTCCTTTTCATTAAAAACATACATATGTGTATATGTATGTATCTATGTATATACATATATATTCATGTATATATATGTGTGTCTATGTATATATGTGTATATATATGTGTGTTTATTTGTGTGTGTATATGTGTATACATTATATGTATATTCTCTTTGTGTATTCATTTTTGCCAGTTTGGGAGACGTTAGAAAAAGACATGATTTGGAATCTTGAAATTAGGCGTATTTCTAATTTGTGCTCTGAGAGCTGCAGTTAAAGGATTGTTTGTGCTGCTCTGCTCTTGCCTGCGGTGTGTGGGAATGATGCTGAGTGATGTCCTCCTGCTTTATTTTGCATGATTTTTTTTTTTTTTTTTGAGACAGAGTCTTGCTCTGTCACTCAGGCTGGAGTACAATGGTGCGATCTTGGCTCACTGCAACCTCTGCCTCCCGAGTTCAGGCGATTCTCCTGCCTCAGCCTCCTGAGTAGCTGGGATTACAGGCGTGTGCCATGACACCCGGCTAATTTTTATGTTTTTAGTAGAGATGGGGTTTTGCCATGTTGGCTAGGCTGGTCTCGAACTCCTGACCTCAGGTAATCCGCCTGCCTTGGCCTCCCGAAGTGCTGGAATTACAGGTGTGAGCCACCACACCTGGCCAATTTTGCATGATTTTTACATGACTTTTCAAAGGGCCAGGGTGTGACCATCCAAAGCCCTGTGAAGAGTCCCTCTTCTGTAAAGGAGCCTAGGAAGGGAGGAGGTTCGAGTGAGGAAGGCTGGTGGTTTTGGACGAGGAGCAGGTGGTTTTGGACGGGGAGTGCCGGTGGTTTTAGTGTGCGTGGTGCTCTTTGATGTGGTTTGGGTTTCTGCATTTGTAGTGTGTGCCTCCTAAGGATGCTGGAAGGTGAGACAGGGCTTTCCAAGGCATAGATGGGGTTTGTGGCTTTACTTAGGAAGACAATCCTTTCCATAAAGCACAATGCCAAAAAGGTCTTTTCCTCCTGGGCCTCGCATTGTGATTGATTTGTGGCGTGGAGTTTCAGTGAGGGAGGGCTCTGCAGGAACCAGCTCCTTGGTCTGATCCTTTCTGGACAATTGTGGATGGGAGTTGGCTTCTTGGTGTCTTGAGAGTGTCCTCAGCAGACCCCAGTAAAGCAGGAGCATGGAGCTCTGGATGGGCTCATGGTGGACATGGGAGAGCTGCTGGCCAGGGGACTGCAGGGTGAGGCTTGGAAAACAGGGAGGGCGCTGGGCTTGGCCCCACATTTTACTGTGGTTCATTTAGTGAATGTCAGTGCTAGCTGGGAACAGTTGACAGACAAGAGAAAAAACTTACCGGTTCGATTTTGAATTCTGAAGCAGACATTGGGCAGCAGAGGCTAACATTTGGCATTTATCCTAACACTTTCGAGGTGCCCGAGCCTTGTTTCGTTTCTCTGGAAGAAAGTCTGCAATAGAGATGGTGCAGAGCAGCCTCTAGGGCTCAGCCCTGCCCCCCCTCGCCAGAGTTGTGCTGCTCATGGTATCACAGCGCTTGTTTGTTTCCTGTCTGTATCCCCATTGCACCTGGCTCAAGGGAGGTGTGAAGCAAATGCTTTAGAACGGGCGAGTACTCGTAGATTTCACATGATTATTTCCTCAGTCCTAGAAATGCCACGTGAACTTCGAACATGGAAAGTTTTTTATTTTCGAGAAATTGGAGAGGTGGGAGTCACAGGCTGTCACCAGGTCAGGCAGGGAGTCAGTGGCTGCGTTTCTGATGCTACAGGGGACTGGCTTGGGTGGTATGACCTCTGCAGGACCCACAGAAGGGCCTGAGGCCCCCTACCAGGCTCAACTTGCCCCCTTCTCTTTTCTCTTTTGTCTTTTGGTCCTGGGCCTGGATCAGAGGCTCCTTACCCACAGGATCTTGGACAAGTCATTTTCCTTCTTGGGCTCCAGTTTCCCATCTGAAAAGGTGGGGGCTGGGCTGGATGCGGTCTCCCAAGGGCATTGTAGCTCCTGTTACATGATTCCGCCAGCTCACCTGGGACAGAATGTGCATTTTCCACTCTCCCTCCTCCCCACAGTGAGAGAACAGGCCAGTGAGACAGGCCTTTCCTGTTTTGTCATCTTAGGGGAGAATTGGTGTCAGGGGCTGACCCTTCACTTCGTTCTAGCCTTGCTAGGAGTTTGTGGAGCCAGTGGATGCAGAGACAGAGTTCACATCACTGGGAGTTTCACTGTCCTGGAGCAGTTAGTTCTGGGGCTGGAGGGCACTTGCTCAGGTCACACTGGGAGTGGCAGTGTCAGGCCAGAGACCCTTGTCTCTTGATTCCCCGGGCAGGACACATTTCTTCATTCTGCAGGCCGGTGCAGAGGAGGAATGCATGTTCACAGGCAGCACGCGAGGGCTCCTCTCAGCTGCTTATTTGGCACTCCCTGTCCCCTCCAGGGGCCAGCCACACAACCGCCTGTCTCGGCCCGCTCCCCACACAGTTGCCAGTGGGGTCTTTCTGACTCTCTCTGACACCTGGATGTTCTCCGTACTTGCTGCTTCAAGGGCTCAGGTTCCCATTGGCTACAGTTATTTTTTCACACGTGTGTTCGGTCAGGTGTCTCTGGTTATTAAATGAGACAAGGCTTGCCTTGCTAAAGACAGAGGTTTAGGAAGTGCCTTGGAAAACCAGGAGAAATGGGTTTCTTTCCTGAAGGATTTCCCAGAGGCTTTAGTATGCTAATGTGCTTATGAATTTCCAAGAGAGGAGAACTGAAATGCAAACATGGAAACTGATTTTACTGAACGGGAGACCGGCAGCTAGGTCTTGGGCAGGAACTGAAACCTGGACAGGAAAAGAGATTTGTGAAATTCTCTGTCTCCGGTTGTGTGTGTGTGTGTGTGTGTGTGTGTGTGCGTGTGTGTGTGTGTTTATTTTTAATCTCTGCCCTGTCTCTATGCATCCTGATTCATTCATTTCCTTTTTCCTCCTCTCCACCCTCACTTCCTTTTTTTGTATTTTTAAAAATTGTAGTAAAATATACATAACAAAATTTCTCATCTTACCCATTTGTAAGCATACAGTTAGTTCAGTGGCATTAAGTACATTCCATATTATTATGCAACCATCGTCATCATCCATCCACAGAACTCTCCTCATCTTGCAAAACTCAAACGCCTGTGCCCATAAAACAAGACCTCTCTGTCGTGTTCCCTCCTCACCCCAGCCCCTGGCTACCCCCATTCCACTTTTAGTCTACAAATTTGACTACTCTAGGCACCTCATATCAGTGGAATCATACAGTATTTGTCTTTTCGTGACTGGCTCATTTCACTTAGCATGTTGTTGTCAAGAACTATCTATGTTGTAGCCTGTGTCAGAATTTTCTTTCCTTTTTTAAGGCTGAATAATCTTCCACTGTATGGATCTATTACATTGTGTTTATGCTTTCATCCGATGATGGACACTTGAGTTGCTTCCACTCACTCCCAGACTTTTTTTCCCCTCTCTGATCCTCAGGGAATAGAAAATGCCCAGCCTTCATTTTTACGTTTTACGGGTAGTGGAGCTTTAAAAAAGAGAGTACTTTGGGAGGCCCAGATAGGAGCATCACTTGAGCCTGGGAGTTTGAGACCAGCCTGGGCAACATAGTAAGACCCAGTCTCTACAAAAATCAGCTGGGCGTGGTGGTGCGCACCTCTAGTCTGAGCTATTCAGGAGGCTGAGGTGGGAGGATTGCTTGAGCCCAGGAGGCTGAGGCTGCAGTGAGCTGTGATCGCACCACTGCACTCTAGCTTGGGTGACAGGGTGAGACCCTGTCTTAAAAAAATAAAAATAAAAAATAAGAGACTAAATTGATTATTGTCTCTCTGGCTGTGGCCACTTTGGCCTGCCTTCCTAGCCGCCTGCCTTCTGCCTCTCTTGCCTCTCCTGAGGCTGCTGCAGGGTTGATCCCTCCTGGCCTCTTGCCCTACACTACTTCGAGGCATCCTTGTGGTTCGTTTCCTCCTCCTCTTATCACACACTTACCTTGTTTTTCCCCATCGTTTTTTTCTCCTCTGTATCCTGGTGTCAAGCTCAGTGGGTGCTCCCTGCAGGCAGGTGGAAGAAATGATGGTGCTGCAGGATGAATGAGGCTCTGGCCCTAAACTTGGCTGCTGTGGCTGCAGTGGTCCCAGCAGGGGCCTGACCAGGCCCATCTCTGCACTCGTGGACCACTTGCCTCTGTCTGGGGCTTGTGTCATTAACTGTGGCCTGCCCTTGAGTAAACGACTCTGAGGGCAGAGAAGTCCACTGAGGTGTGGTGACTGAGGCAGATCTCAATCTTTTGGAGGTTTATTCTGTCAAGGTGGAGGATGCACCAGGAAAAAGAAACACAAGTTACAGTAGGATCTGTGTCCTGTGCTTTTTCCAAAGAGGGCTTTGGGAACATCAGTATTTAAAGGGGAAAAAGCAAGCAGGAGGGAGAGAAGAAAAATAAAAGGAGGAAGGGTAGGCATTGAGGCAAGTGGTACCATTCTTGTGAGGCTCTGATTAGCACTCAGTGAATCTGCATTTTACGTGTGAAAAGAAGGAAGTTAGGGAAAGTCAATCATGGTCTTGCACTGAGTAAATCTATGTTTTACATAAGATAAAGTAAGCTTATGAAATTACAGCTGTCTGTTTGGGAACAAAAAGAAGGTCAGGTTTGCATGACTCACTTCCCAAGCTTAACTTTCTTTTCCTTTGACATAGTGAGTTTGGGGCCCTGAGGTTTTATTTTTCTTTCACAGCACAAAGATACCCAGTTGACCTTTTTGTTTCATAAGAGAATGATGCATTTTGGTTCAGTAGTGTTTACTCCAACTGCCCTACCCCTAATTTAAAAAGGGGAGGGGGTGAGAAATCAGTTCCAAATGTCCCTGTAAGTCTTGGTGTGATGCCAGCCTCTAACTGGCTGACATGAGCAGTTTTTTAAAGGGGAGACCCTCTTGATGGCTTCACGTTATCACGGGGTGGGATGGGGACAGTCACTGTTGACAGCCAGCCTGTGCCGGGTGTTTCCCAGCAGCTCTGTGGGAGATTATTCCAGCCAAGGATGGCTGTGCCCTAAGGTTAAGGAACCTGCTTGAGGTCCCAGAGCTGGAATTAAGATTGACAACCTCGAACTGGGTGACTGTAAAGCCCGGGCACCCTCTGTGCCCCCTGCCTTCTCTCAGCCACTCCCTCCAGAGGTAACCAGAGGTAATTCCCTACTGCCCAGGCAGGGGGCTGGGGCTGGAAGCGGTCTAGATGGTCACTTAGTGGTTCCCCAAGCTGAGTGCTGATCGAAATCGTCTGGGAGAACTTTAAAAAGAAAAAGAAGACTTGAATCAGTGCGTGCTGGGGTGGTGTCTACGGATGGATATTTTCAAACATTTCCCGGGTAATTCTGATCATCAGTCCCTGCTCTGATCCTCCCTTTCATTTTCCAGCCAAGGACACTGGGGACCAGAGAGATGAGATGCCATGGCCAAGGCCACTGGGCTGTAGCCAGAGCCAGCATCAGGTCCAAAGTGCAATCTCAGTAGCCAGTTCTCCGTGCTCTGTGTTTGCTCAGACTGCCACCCCTGCTCAGAGGGCTCTGGAACCCAAGGAAGGCCTTTGACCATAGGCTGGGCTTGCAAAACCTTGGTAGGACCTTGCCCTAGGCTGGAAACCTCAGGGCTCCAGTCAGGGCTCATCCCCAAGAAGATGCACTGCCATTCCCAAGGTATGGGAGCCTCTCCCCTGAAGGGCACTGCCTGGAGCCACCTCTTGTTCACAGGCCCACGTTAGTCCCCCCGGGACAGGTTGCCTCTGCTCCACATGTGGTTCTGCAGATCACACCTAGGTTTGAGAAATGCAGTGACACGTGAGGTCCAAATTAAAGGTGATGGCAAGGATGGCTAAGTCCAAGAAATTGTGGCTCCTATTTAGGGGCGGTGGGCTAAGAGACAAGACACAGTACCCTTTCACCCTGGTGGGAATGAGAGACAAGACACAGTACCCTTTCACCCCGGTGGGTATTCTAAGTTGAGTTTGTTTGTTCATCAATCATTCATTCAACAAATATTTATTGGGCTCCCAATAAATCATCTTACTGGTCCTTGGAGATCTGCTGTGAACAAGACAAACACAACCCACCTCTGTGGCCTGCACAACCCTGGAAGGTCACACACTAGAACCCTATCACTTGGCTTCTGCATGAATCCCATCATGTAGCCCCTTGACAGGGGACTCTTGTGTTATTACTGACAATAATGATGGTTTTAGACACGTATTATCCCATGTAATTTTCCCAACCATTCTCTCAAGTGGGGAAACTCAAACTTAGAGAGTTTTATGACCTTGCCCAGGGTCACACCGTGAGTGATGGAATCTGAATTCAGCCCCAGTTCTCTCTGATTCAAAGCTGGGGTTCTTGACAGCCACATTGTACCACCTGGTACCCTCGCTTTTTGTCAGGGGCAAGTATAAGAAGAAGCCAGGTGACATGCGAAGCTTTGTTTGCTCTAAAACTTGAGCGATTTCATGTGTCCTAAAGGAGGAGTTTTGTCTCTTCCTTCCCAGCATGAGCACTTGGCGTGGTGTGTACTTCATTTGGTCTGGCCAACAGGCCACTCGGGAGCTGAATGAGGGGTTGTGACCGTGACCTGGGTATTCTCTTGGTTCAGATACCTTCTTGGTTGGCACATTCCCTTGCTTGTCCTTCCCTTGGTCTTTCTTGCTTATAATGTATCCCTTTTTTAATTCTTATTTTTTTTTTTTTAAGACAGGATCTCGTCTGTCACCCAGGCTAGAGTGCAGTAGCACAAACATAGCTTACTGCAGCCTCAAACTCCTGGGCTCAAGCAATTCTCCCACCTTAGCCTCCCAAATAGCCAAGACTACAGAGGTGTGCTACCATGCCTGGCTAATTTCTCTTTTTTTTTTTGTTGAAATGAGGTCTCATTATATTGTCCAGGTTGGTCTCAAACTCCTGGCCTCAAGCGATCCTCCTGCCTTGGCCTCCCAAAGTGCCAGGATTACAGGTGTGAGCCATCACACCTAGCCTAATGTATCATCTTATTAAATCAGATCAAATCCTTTTTGAAACAACTTAAAATTGAAATCACTTTAAAAAACCAAAGGGTGCAGGGCCACCCTCCTCAGGACCCTGGGGCCCAGGTGTCTTGGCAGCTGCCTTGGACTGGGCCAGAAGTTGTTTTCACCACTCTGTGGTAGGAAAAAGGGAGCAGAGTAGCGAGTTTTCAATAAAGCTAAATATGGCCGGGTGCAGAGGCTCACGCCTGTAATCCCAGCACTTTGGGAGGCCGAGGCAAGTGGATCTCGAGGTCACGAGTTTGAGACCAGCCTGGCCAACATAGTGAAACCCCATCTCTACTAAAAATATAAAAAATTAGCTGGGCATGGTGGAGGGTGCCTGTAATCCTAGCTACTCAGGAGGCTGAGGCAGGAGAATCGCTTGAACCTGGGAGGTGGAGGTTGCAGTGAGCTAAGATGGCACCACTGCGCTCCAGCCTGGGCAACAGTGTGAGACTCCGTATCAAAGAAAAAAATAAAAAATAAAGCTAAATCTAATTTAAGGTACCATTTTATAATCAGAGGTAGTCTTCCTTTTTTTTTTTTTGAGATGGAGTTTCGCTCCGTCGCCCAGGTTGAAGTGCAGTGGCGCAATCTCGGCTCATTGCAAGCTCCACCCCCTGGGTTCACGCCATTCTCCTGCCTCAGCCTCCCGACTACAGGTGCCCACCACCACGCCCAGCTAATTTTTTTTTTTTTTGTATTTTTAGTAGAGACGGGGTTTCACCGTGTTAGCCAGGATGGTCTCGATCTCCTGACCTTGTGATCCACCCGCCTCGGCCTCCCAAAGTGCTGGGATTACAGGCGTGAGCCACCGGGCCCGGCCCCTTACTTTTTTTCAAGCATTAAAAATGCCCTTTTAGGAAATGATGTTTGCGGTAGAGGGCGGTGGTGATTGTTGCTTATATTGTTATTGTTTTTGTGTCCTTTCTGGGCAAAATAAAAAGTTGGCCTTGGTGTGTCCATTTCCTTTGTGGTTTTAATAGCTGGTGAAATCTGAACTCTGAAAATGACCACTAATTCAGGTGATTGGTTTTCACTGTTCCTCCGAGCCCTGGGGTACCTGGGGCTGTCTGTCTTGGGTAGTGACAGGGAGCCCCAGAGAGTCCTTTGCCCGTCTTCAATCAGAGACGCCCTCCTTTTTTATATATAGGATTAGATTTTTTGTATGATTTTGTTTGGAGATAAAAGGATACCCCTGCCAAAAGTTGAAAAGCTTCTCCTCTAGGATGTGTGTGTGGGGGGGGAGTGGGGAGGGAAGGAGTGGGGGAGGGAGGGAGGAAGGAAGGGTGGGAGGAAGGAAAGGAGGGAGGCAGGAAAGAAGGAAGGGAGGAAGGGAGGGAGGGAGGAAGAGAGGGAGCGGGGAGGAAGAGAGGGAGGGTGGAAGAAGGAAGGAAGGAATGTGGTTACTTTGGTGGGACTGAGCCATGGTGATCTTCCACTTGGCGAGTATTTCTTACCTACTGTACTAGTCAGAGTTCTCCAGAGAAACAGATACTAGGATGTGTAAAGTCTACTTGGGTTTATAAGACCAGCCTTTGGTTGAAGACCTTCCCTAGGTCCTAGCAGACAGAAACCAGGAGAGGCAGAGACATCTATATCTGGCTACATAGAGAGGTTATCTAACTCTCTGCCTGTTCTCTGTCTATCTCTGTCTGTCTGTCTGTCTGTCTATCTATCTATCTATCTGTCTACCTACCTATCTAATCTCCCTACCTACCTACCTATCTAATCCACCTACCTACCTACCTACCTAATCTACCTACCTACCTACCTACCTAGAAATCGAGAGATTTACTTTGAGGATTGGCTCACATGATTGTGGGGACTAGCAAGTCCAAAATCTGCAGGCTGTAGATTTAGGGAGAGCTGATGTTACAGTTTGAGTCTGAAGGCAGTCTGGAGGCAGAATTTCTTCCTTGAGAGAGACCCAGTTTTTTTCTCATGAGCCCTTCAGCTGATTAAATGGGGTGTATGTACCCATGGTATACAGGTTAATCTACTTTATTCAGTGTCTATTGATTTAAATGTTAATCTCATTTAGAAAATCCCTTCGTACATACATCTAAACTAGTGTTAGAGCAAATATCTGGGTACTGTGGCTCATTCAGGCTGACCCATAAAATTAACCATCACACCTGTGCAAGCGCCTTTCCCTCCTGGGTGGTGTCCTAGGGATGACAGAGGAGGGGAAAGCCAGGTCTCTGCTTCAAGGACACAAAATTGTGCATGCAAAAAAATTAAGAATGCTGCTCTGTCTGGAGTAGCCATTCTTTTATTCCTTTACTTTCTTAACAAACTTGCTTTCACTTAAAAAAAAGAAATTAAGAACAAGACCATTTATATTTAAGTGCCAACTTATAAAAATGAAATGTAAAAAGGTATTTAGAGGTGACAAGGTAAGTGAGGGCTGGAGGATTCGGAGAGATTTCATGGTGTAGGGACTGAATAGAAGCTTCCAGAACACGGAGGTTTCAGATAAGTGAGGACATAGAAGTCTTCACAACCAGAGTAGGCACCACAGGACAATTCTACATCTATCTAGGACTCTGAGTTTTTGAAGGGTTTCCATATGCATTGTTTGGTTTGCTGCTTGCAACAACTCTGTTATTTTAATTGAAGGTCTTAAAGCCCAGAGAAGTTAAGGGATTCCCCAAAGGCCACACAACTTGCCAGTGGCAGGGGAAGGTCTTCCTCTTCCACAACCTTCTCTCTCTTTCTCCCTTTGTGGGGCATGATGAAATCTACATGCACACATTCATGTAGATTTCATGATGTCCATGTAGAATTCATTTTAATTTCAAACGTTTCCTTCCCAGAGAAATCCGGTGATACTATGAACATTGTTTTCTCCCTCTCTCCTTCTCCAGGTCTTATTTTCCTTCTTTACCATCCTGATTAACTGTATTTTTTGTTTGTTTTCTCTTCTTGCCTACTCTCAGACACGAATGCAGAGTTTGAGTCCAGATCCCAAAGCCCGGTACACAAGTATCTACGGAGCCCTCCAGAAAATCATGCGGACTGAAGGCTTCTGGAGGCCCTTGCGGGGCGTCAACGTCATGGTCATGGGTGCAGGGCCGGCCCACGCCATGTATTTTGCCTGCTATGAAAACATGAAAAGGACTTTAAATGACGTTTTCCACCACCAAGGAAACAGCCACCTAGCCAACGGTATTTTGAAAGCGTTTGTCTGGAGTTAGAAAGTTCTCTTCTTCAACACGTCCCTCCCCAGGGTGTTCCTCCCTGTGACCCAGCCGCCTCGACCTCGGCCCGCTTGCTCATGAATAAAGAACTCAGAGTTGTGTGTGCAACGCACACCCAGACACACGCACACACACGCGCGCGCGCACACACATGCTTTTTTCTGTTCCCCTCCGCTTTCTGAAGCCTGGGGAGAAATCAGTGACAGAGGGGGTTTTGGTTTTATTGTTATGTGGGTTTTCTTTTTTTGTTATTTTTGTTTTGTTTTGTTTTTAAACATTCAAAAGCAATTAATGATCAGACATAGGAGAAACCCTGAATAGAAACAAAACTTTTGAATGCTGGATTCAAAAAAAAAAAAAAGTTATCTGGACAGCTTCTTTGAGACTATTTAAAAACTGGTACAACAGGTCTCTACAACGCCAAGATCTAACTAAGCTTTAAAAGGTCAAGAAGTTTTATGGCTGACAAAGGACTCGCAACGCAGAAGGCCTTTCCCACCTTAAGCTTCCGGGGATTTGCGAATTTTACCCCCATTCTCTTCTGTTTGTCTGAGTCTCGTCTCTCTGCAAGCAAGGGCTGAAATCATTTTGTTTGGTTGTTTGGAGGGAGAGAGGCGGGGTGGGGGGTGCAAATCTGTCAGCAGCTCTTACATAAGGCATGTTTTATTGGGGAGGGCTGAGCTTTTATTTTCCTCTCTCTGGTGGGGTTGGCTTTTGTTGTTTTCTGTTTGGGTTTGGAATGGAAATATGGATAGCAGCATAAAGTACCTTTATTTTGACAAAATTCATTTTTTTCAACAATGGAGACATAGATATGGCCAGCAATAACTTCTGCCCCTCTCTTTTTACTCTGCTCAAAAAGCATCTCTCCTCCCATTAGCCAACCTTGGTCATAAGCGTGCCTGGCTGGTTTGCAGATACTTGTTTTGCTTTGTAAAAATTGGCCATTAGTGCATTTATTGAGACGGTCACTAAAGAGCCATGCCCTGACCTACCCCTGATTCTATGACATTGGGGCCCTTTTGCTGAAACTGCCTTCTGTAAGGGTTTCTCTCCTTGAAAGAGATTTGACGGAATCCATTTGATGCCAAGTGCTGCCCTGCACTGTTTCTGCAACGTGTGGTGTATGCTGTGGTGATCTGGCTAGGAATGATTATAAGTGTGTGTGTGGTGGGGGAGTGGGTATTACATGCATTGCTGAAGAGTCATCCTGGTGTTCCTCATTCCTCCCACCTTCCCGTGGTCATTTTAATTACGGGGCAGTGTCACCGCAAAGGGAGGAAACTCAAAGCCAAAAGCAAAATTCCAGGCCTGATTCTGGCTTTTGAGGTTCCTGGTTCTTGAAGCCAGGCCTGACCTGACTCTCAGATAGGGTCAGTCCCGTTGCTTTGCAGACCGACCCTGGAAGTCTACCAAATGCAGATTCTCCTGATTTCCTCTTCTCTTGCCCAGTTTTCTTCTTCTTCTTTTTTTTTTTAAAGCCTGGATTTTAACCAGATTTGCTTTTTTCCCCCTTCTCAGCTGTATATATGATATTATCTCCTTTCAGGGCCCCAGCTTAAGGGCAAAGTGAGTTAATGTGTAGACAAAGGCAAGGGACAAGAGAGAGTTAACATCTAGACAGTGGAAAAAGCCGTGATGTGTGGTTTCTGGGAACCACTAACACTTGCAGGTTTTGCTTTTTCCCAGGGTTGACTACAAGAAAGAAAACGAGGTTTTTGCAAGATTAAAATGTGGGTGAATGTGCCTAAATTAGCCACCCCCATTTTTATCGTATTTCCACCATCACTTTAGGGTTCTAAGAGTCAATGCTCACCTGGGTGGAGCTGGTAGTACATTTTGCTTCTTAGAAAGCTAAGTCCTGGGTTCCGTCTGATTTTAGGTTCCGGGAACTTCCTGAGAACACCCGATCGCAGAGGGTAATTTTCTGGAGTTTGTTTTGCAGGGATAGCTGGGAGTATGGCCACCCTGCTCCACGATGCGGTAATGAATCCAGCAGAAGGTAATGTCATGGTCCCAGGGAGGGGCAGTAGGGGATGCACAAAAGGGCACAAAAAATGGTGGGGGAGTGGAGAGGACTGAAGGTGGGCAGGGAGGCTCCTAGTCTCCAGTCAGAGCAGACAGGAGAATTGAATTTTTTACTGCGTTATCAAAGGCCTCAAGAAGGGACACGAACATTTGAGTTTTATGGTATTCCTGTGCTCAGAGCTACTCAAAGCGTGTTCTACAGACCAGCAGCATCAGACCTCTTGAGGGTGTTGGAAATGCTAATTCTGAGGCTGGGTGCAGTGGCTCATGCCTGTAATCCCAGCACTTTGGGAGGTCAAGGTGGGCAGATCACTTGAGGTCAGGAGTTCGAGACCAGCCTGGCCAACATGGAGAAACCCCATCTCTACTAAAAATACAAAAATTAGCCAAGTGTGGTGTGTGCACCTGTAATCTCAGCTACTGGGGTGGCCGAGGCAGGAGAATTGCTTGAACCCAGCAGGCAGAGGTTGCAGTGCACCGAGAGCACGCCACTGTACTCCAGCCTGGGTGACAGAGCCAGACTCCATCTCAAAAGGGAAAAAAAAAAAAAAAAAAAAAAAAGGGAAAGAAATGCTAATTCTGGCTGGCATGGTGGTTTAAAACTGTAATCCCAGCACTTTGAGAGGCCAAGGCAGGCAGATCTCTTGAACCCAGGAGTTCAAGACCAGCGTGGGCAGCATAATGAGACCCTGTCTCTACGAAAAATACAAAAATTAGGTGTGGTGGTGCGTGCTTGTAGTCCAGCTGTTTGGGAGGCTGAGGCGGAAGAACTGCTTGAGTCTGGGAGGTTGAGGCTGCAGTGAGTCCATGATTGCACCACTGCACTCAGCCAGGATGACAGCAAGACTGTGCCTCAAAACAAAAAGAAACAAATGCAAATTCTCAGGCTCTACACAGCACCTACTGGATCAGAATCCCTGGAGCTAGGTACCAGAATCTGTTTCCTGGTGACTCTGTTGCATGCTTTTGCACTATTCTAAAATCTATGTGTGCATACACACACACACACACTCTCTTAGCCCTTTTTAACACTTACTGATCCTAGACAAATGTATGGGGAACCCATCAGAGGCTCTTAGGGCTAGTGTTCAATTTGACTGTTTTTAATATGAAAGATTATGGATTACATTTCAAACAGATGCGAACGTGGAGAGAATAGTATGATGAACCCCAATGTGTCCATCACCGTGCTTCAGAAATTAACATTGGGTCATTTGTTTTAGCCATCTCTTTCCACATTATCTTCTTTTTGTTCTTTTATATTTTGGGGGTATTATGAAGCGAGCCTCAGCTGGGCAGACCAGAGTCTGTTCCCTTTTTATATATCCTGCTGTCTTAGCCAGCTCGGGTCTGAATAGTGACTATGTTTTGGGCCTGGCACCGGGCAGACCTTCCGCTGGGTCATTCTCTACCTGGTGATGGCTTTGGGTGAGCTGTGGAGCTCTTTTCACCTTTTTGCCTCATCTGAAAATAGTTTCTGGCCAGAAGGGAGAATTGGAGAGAAAAGTTTCAACATTTTAAGTCTTATGCTATAAGTTTGCCTATCTTTTGTCTTTTAAGGTGAAGCTATTAAATTTGCTCTCAGCTACCCGCCATGTCCTAGCAGATAGAGGACTTGGTCTGACCTTCAGAGTTGTGATGGGGCAGGTTGGGAGGTGGGCGGGGAGTCTCTGTGGTCTGGGTACTGAGGTTGAGCCAATGGGCAGGTGAAGAAAATCACCTTCTCCATTCCCATTGATTTCTTTATCGTGTGCTGCATGAGGCATGCTGGAGGGACACACACCTTTTCCCCTTTTTATTTACAAAGTAGACAGCTGAGAAAGACAGCTCGTGTTCTGTTTTGTTTTATACACATTATCTTTCTCAAGAGATGGGATGCCCTTAAGTAAACTGACCTGCCTTCATGGCTTGTCCTGTAATGAATGTGTTCAAGACAGAGTGTTTTCGGGGCAGGACAGAGGCATTCTTAGGTAAGCGGCGGTGGGGGGAGGAGACCCTTCCAGGAAGTAGTTCAATGAAAAACCTAAAAATGCCCAAATCAATATTCGCTTACATATTGTATATCTTGGGCTGCTTTTTAGGGCAGTTCATTCGGGGACCCGGTCAGTAAACAGGTAGTTAATTTCGTGTAACCAAGCAAGGGTTTTGTTTATCTTTTTTAAAGGAGAAAAAAGTGAGGTTCAAACTGTCTCTTTCTCCTTGTCATAACCATTGATTTACAGTCTTTATTTCTTTAAAAGTAAAGCACATTGTGTGTATTTATTTGGCAATACATGAGGCCATTAAAACCCTGAGCCTAAGGTACCACAGTTAGTCTCATTTGCCTCTTGTCCTGTGAACTCCAGTTAGAATGTCATTGAACTTGGGCAGACATAATTCTAGTGTCTGTTTCAAACGCACTGTGTCACAGAAGCTAGAATTACCGTTAGAGGCACAAACCCCTGTGAATACACGAGGGGACACGCTTCCAGTAGATGTGTTGGGGAAGGAGGAGGGCAGGGGGGTAGGGGACAGGGTTCAGCTTTGTGGTGGGTCCTGAGGGTTCCTACCAGGAGCAGCCAGGATCTGGGGAAATAGATCAGCGACTCTAGTCTGAAGTGGCTGCCTGGTTTGAGGGCTGCCTTCAGCAAGATTCAGGCAGGAGAAACTTAAGGAAATAGCCACCTTCCAGGCATGAGTCCTGGAAATAGAAATGGATTGTAACCCAGGACTGCCAGGGGCTGGCCCTCCGCGGCTGCTCAGACTAGGGCTGTGTGTGCTGGCTCTCGCCTGTTTCCGGTGTCTAACTGGCTTGTTTCTCTTTATGGCTTGGCTTCATTCCGACCTGGGGTGGGGCCACCTCCAACCCACTGCCCACTGGCTGTCCGTCTGGCCTGCCCCGCGGTTCCAACCACAGTGGTGAAGCAGCGCTTGCAGATGTACAACTCGCAGCACCGGTCAGCTCTCAGCTGCATCCGGACGGTGTGGAGGACCGAGGGGTTGGGGGCCTTCTACCGGAGCTACACCACGCAGCTGACCATGAACATCCCCTTCCAGTCCATCCACTTCATCACCTACGAGTTCCTGCAGGAGCAGGTCAACCCCCACCGGACCTACAACCCGCAGTCCCACATCATCTCAGGCGGGCTGGCCGGGGCCCTCGCCGCGGCCGCCACGACCCCCCTGGACGTCTGTAAGACCCTTCTCAACACTCAGGAGAACGTGGCCCTCTCGCTGGCCAACATCAGCGGCCGGCTGTCGGGCATGGCCAATGCCTTCCGGACGGTGTACCAGCTCAACGGCCTGGCCGGCTACTTCAAAGGCATCCAGGCGCGTGTGGTCTACCAGATGCCCTCCACCGCCATTTCTTGGTCTGTCTATGAGTTCTTCAAGTACTTCCTCACCAAGCGCCAGCTGGAAAATCGAGCTCCATACTAAAGGAACAGGCTGTGGGAAGGGATCATAGAATCTTTTCTTCTTAAGTCATTCTCTGCCTGCATCTAGCCCCTTGCCCTCTCTTCACAGCTAGATCATTTTTTTTTTTTTTTTCCGCAGGGTGCTGCCTATGGGCCCTCTGCTCCCCAATGCCTTACAGAGAGGAGGGGACGGGACAGCCGCTCACCGGAAGGCTGTCTGCAGGGACATCCGAGGTGGTGGTGGACAGGAAAGACTTTGGAAGGGGAGCGAGAAATTGCTTTTTCTCTTCCTCCCCGGGCAGAATGTAGCTTTTCTGCTTCACTGTGGCAGCCTCCTCCCTGGATCCTTAGATCCCAGAGGAGGGAAGAAAATTTGCAGTGACTGAAAACAGTAAACAAAAAAAATTTTTTATGTATATAAAAGTTCCATTACACAGTACAAAATAGATGGATAATGTTTATCCTTTATTTTTCTATGTAGAAGTTTTTGAATTTGTGTGTGTGCTTGTGCGTGTCTACACCTAGTATTGCAGCTGGGACTCTCCAGCTGTTTTTGTTGTTGTTTTGTTTTTAAATGAGAGGGTTGAATTCTTCCATCAGGTGAACGAAAAAGGCACCAAAGTAATAAATCACTGAATGTGACCTGCAGCTGTGTTTAGCCCCGCCAGATGGAAGTTTCACTTGAATGTAAAATAATAAAGTTTATATTTTGAATTTCTCTTTTCATGGGGGAAAAAAAGGTACGTTAAAAAAAATCAAAATAATGATATGTCACTTGCAGCTACCTTTTTTTTTTTCTTTTAAATTCAATCAGCCACCTTCATGTGCCTTTTTCCTTTGTCTTTCCCCAAAATTCCAGGACCAGAGATCTGGCCCTGGCCCTGGCCCATTTTCTCTTGCTGTGTATACACCTGCATACATGCCGGGTGGCAGGATCTCGCCCGCTGGAGGGTGGTGGAGCCCAGCAGAATTAGGGTGACTGGACATAAACCTGCTGAGACCGCTTCCTCCCCTTGTGAGTGATGTGAATGCCTGCCTTCCCGGGCCAGCACTTAGAAGCCCTTGATAGGCAGCATTTGGCGGCTTGTGGCGCAGGTGTTTGGGGTAAATCCTGCCTTCATCCTAGGACTTATTTCTGCATCAGCCTTTTAACTCAGTCACTTCAGGTAACGTGATCTGTGTGTGTTTTGACTGAATCTCATCTCCTGTGTTTCCCTGTGCAGTCTAGGGAAACATGTTTCCGGTCTTTGTCTGTCCCCCTGTCTTGTCCCAACCATTAATTCCAATGTCACAGCTTCTCATCGCATGTGACAAGAGCCAGGCCTATCTGCTAGGCCCCTGTGGCTGAGGTCTCACCTGGACCCTCATGCCCGAGTCGGAAGACCTCTCTCCAGAAGCCATTCTGCATCCTCGTCCGCTCTGTGTCACCCGAGAACACAGGCCTCGCGGCCTCGCTTTCTGAAATGGTGTGTGCCGAGTCAGATTGCCGCCCAGAGAAAATACAAGTTTTCCCTAGCTGTGCCATTTGTTGCTCTGCCAGGCTGCCGTGCAAGGGGATACTGATGAGACGAGCTGCACTGTCTCCGATTTGGAGCCCGCACCAGAGCTTGTCTTTGAAAATGAGCAGGAAGCTCATGTGTGTTTGCATTTCAGTGAGCCGGGTCCTGACCTGCCGCCACCCACCACGGTCAGTGTGGTGCATCTCACTGAGGAGGTGCAGGCCTGGATTCTTTTGAGTGGTGCTGCTGCCTAGAAAGTAACTGCCTAGGAAGTAACGTGGAGAATTTCCATCTTGGGACCATGCACACAGTGCCTTGGGGAGTAGCTTTTGCCCTAATAGCGATGAGGAATTTTATCAGTCAGTTGACTGACTTTTTCAGATCAGGGATGGGAAAGAGCCAAACTGGGTACCTCCCAGGTGTGCCCCATCAACACTCCCTTGCAACTGGGTTGTGGGGCTTGGCTGTTGTCTGGACCCATTTGGGGGTTAACACCTCCTCTCTCCTCTGCCCCCTATACCCCAAAACCAGTTGCAGCCTCAGTCCACATGAGGATGCAGAAAACCGTAGAGTCCACGATGCTTCTGAAAATGTTTACATCTGTGCTTTCAACCTGCCTTGGGTTCGTGTTAAATGGTGTTAAATTCTGCAAATGGAGGGGAAAAAATCAAATTCTAAATTTCAAAGTGGAATTTAAAGCAAATTGTAAAAAGTTTATCCTACCACCTCTTTTGGTCCACTTAAGATATGCCACACTGAAGCAGGGTATTTCCTACTGGATTTTGGTTTCACTGGTGTTCAGAAAAGAAACTTGATTTGTCTAGGAGCACTCCTTTGGTTAGGGGGATGCAAGAAGGAGAGGTGAAGGCCAGGTGCAGTGGCTCACGCCTGTAATCCCAGCACTTTGGGGAGGCCGAGGCAGGCGGATCACTTGAGGCCAGCAGTTTGAGACCAGCCTGGCCAACATGGTGAAACCTCATCTCTACTAAAAATACAAAAATACAAAAAATTAGCTGGGCATGGTGGCAGGCATCTGTAATCCCAGTTACTTGGGAGACTGAGGCAGGAGAATTGCTTGAACCCAGGAGCTGGAGGTTGCAGTGAGCTGAGATTGTGCCACTGCACTTCAGCCTGGGCGACAGAGTGAGACTCTGTCTCAAAAAAATAAATGAATAAATTAAAAAAAAATAGAAGAAAAGGCGAAAACCGGAACCTGGAGCTCTGTGGGCCCCGGTTGCAGGCCCCTCCCTGTGTGATGAGGGATGGGTCAGCTGGGGGAACCACATGGCCAGCCTGCATGCCTGGTCATCAGGAGGTTGAGGAAAGCCTTGAAAGTTGTGAAGCACTAAGCAGATACAAGTGTTCATTA
This sequence comes from Theropithecus gelada, assembly GCF_003255815.1. Lineage (NCBI taxonomy): Eukaryota > Metazoa > Chordata > Mammalia > Primates > Cercopithecidae > Theropithecus > Theropithecus gelada. The sequence goes on from NC_037676.1 coordinate 22,268,263, forward strand.
ATTTTGTAGAAATGAACTTTCCTCTCTGGCCTTTATCTCCAAAGTCGGTATTGTTGCCCCGTGCAGACTGCAGTTTGGTTTTTGATTGTGACTTTGACATTGCAAAGTGCGAAATAGTAAGTGGTCTCCCCACCCTGCCATCCCACCCTGGTGACCAGCTCAGTATAATCATGGCACGTACTCAGTCATTGGTGTCTTTGGAGTGACCTCTGCAGCCAGTCAGTGTCACCTGGGTACAGCACCCGTACTTTTATGTGGTGTGTGTGTGAGTAGCTCTTCTGCCCAAATCATGATTTGAGGTTCAACTACCTGTAGATTAAAGCTTTATACAATAAACTGATTTTTTCCAGATGGGTGAAATCTTTCCCCTTGATATGTTTTCTTAACTTTGCATTGAATCTATTTACTGGGTTACATTCTATGTGTAGTTTGTTTTTTTCAGTTTTTTTCTTTTAAAATGCTCATGTCTTATTCTAAGCATCTTCCTCCAAAGTCCCCATAAAGCTGCATCTCCAACACATTGTTATGCCAGTAAGGTTTTATTTAACTTTATTTAAGGATGATTGTGTCTTCGAATGACAAATGTACTGCTGCTTGCTCCCTGCAAGACGCACAATGTATGTTTTTAAGGGTGAGCAAGTGTTATTTCTTAAATTTCTCAAATGCCTGTAGTAACTATTGTTTCTGCCTCTCAATTGTTGCCAGCTCTTTGAAGAAGGGGAGAATTGTGTGTTTTTGTGTGGGGATGTTTCTGATATGCTGCTACAGTTGCAACACTGGAGCTAGAGAAAATAAAGTACTGATTTTCGAAGTGTTGTGGGCTCTGTGGTGGGAATCCTGAAATGAGAGGGGAGTGGATGGCAAGAGGGGATGTCCTTCACGGGGTCTATGCCTGTTCCTCTTGAGCACTAAGGACCAAGGTCTGCAGCTTTGGTAGGAACTGCCCCTGCAACCCCGTTTCCTCAGGGCAAGCAGATTGATGGTGGTGTTTGCATTGTCTTGCTGGGCAGGAGCGGGAGCCCTCCCACTGGCGTGGCTCACCGTGCTGGGGAGGGTGGCAATTTTCTTTCTCATTGTGAGAGCCTGGATGTGGCAGGCTGCAAGTGGTTCTTTGGAACATGCTGTGCTCATGCCTATTTTCTCTGTCTTAAACCTCAGCTTAAGCCAGAGAACGTGACCTCTTTTGGAGGTGGGAGGAGGGAAGGTTTGGACCCCCTTGAGAAGCCAGGGATGACTCTGACTCTTCCCACAATTTTGAAAGTCTGAGCACCCACCTTCAGTATGACCACTGGAGCCCTTGGCCTGCCAGGATGCAGGGTCAGAATTGAGGTCAGGTCTGAGAACTGGCCAATGCAGGGGTGCCCAGAGGTGGGAAGCGGTGATGGTTAGTGGATGGTGAGCACTGGGATAAACTCCCTGTTTTGTAATTTACCTATGGCCAATGCTGTGCTACTCCAACTTGTGGTTGCTTCCCGTCCTCTGGGGTGGGCGGCACAGATGATCTGCTTCCAGTAGATACGGATTCATTCAACAGATATCCTCCCTTTCCCTCCACCACAGAATCAATCAGCCAACAAATTGGCTGTGCCTCCCGTGAGCAAAGCCTCATGCAGGTGCTGGGGACAGAGTGAAGTGTAAGATGTGGTCCCTGTCCTCGAAGGCCTTACAGCCTAGTAGAAGAGTACAAGGGGAGATGCAAACTCCTTAAGACAATCAGATCTTGACCTACCAAGATGGTAGCAAAGTTGGCCATGGAAGCAAAACAGTAGCTTTGTGCCCATTAGACCAAGCTCCATGAGACAGTGGCCTTGTCTGTCTTATTTGCTTCTTTATCCCCAGCCAGTGGTGTGCTGGTGCTGGCACTGCACCAGCTCTCTAGGTTGTACAGCGCACATTCCTTCCCAGCTTCACATTCCATATTACCACGTTGGTAGCTTGAAATCGGCAACAGTGGGAATATTTACACCACAGAAATTGTCAAGCGCTGCTTATCAAGGCCTTTGCTTTTCTAAGGGCTAGTTTACCAGCATACCACTGCTGGTACATAGCACAGTGCTTGGTATGTGCTAGGTGTCTGGTGAAGATTTGCTGAGAGGAAGATAAGAAAAGTAGAACCCAGCATCAACCTGGGGGGCCCTTCTGTGGTGCCCCTCTTAGTTTGCCACCTGCCTCCTCATGGGGGCATCTTTCTATCTTTCTATCACTCAGGAGCCCTCTCCAGCATGACCACATTCAAATTCCAGCCCTAAAAAGACCATGAAATGAAGGTATACCCTTTCCTCTGGGGACAAGGTCTCCTTACTGAGTCCCATGTTTTCTAGTTTTCAGCTACCTCTTCCAGGAGAGACCTCTGCTCCTATCCAAGGAGGGGCCTTAGTGTGACAAACATCTCAGAGAAGAAGTAATGAGCCTAGTCTTGTACAAGAGAGACACATAGCCAACTGGGCAGATGTGGAGGTGGGTTATGATTGCTTGCAAGGGAACAAAGCATTGCGTCTGGACTAAGTCTGAACGCAGCGAGTGGCCTAAGAGAAATAAGAGCAATTAGGGAGAAAAGAGCTTGGTTTGCATCCATAAGGGCTTTGTAGGAGACACCCTCATGGTAAGTAAGCTGCACATAAGAGCTTTGACTGCCATTGTAAGAAGTTTGACCTTTAAGCAGTAGGTAATGGGGAGTCACCAAGAGTCTTTGAGCAGGGGACACCATGATTGGAGCTTGGTTCTAGGGAAACTCATCTGGCTAAAGTGTACAGGACTGAGTTAAGAACAAATATGGAGGGCACCAGGAGATGGTCAGTTCTGTGTCACAGTGAAATTGTCCAGAAGAGGGATGACTAAGAGAAAGGTGAGGAAGACTGGAAGAATGAGTGGGACTGGATCGATGAGAGTATAGAGGTGAAGTCAACAGAGGCCTGGGGGTGCAGGACTCTAGGTCATGCTGGGAACAGGCTGGACTGTCTGAGAGGAGGAGGAAGACCTGGCGGAGAGGACTAATACATGGCAGAGAAGATCCCCCATCTCAAGTCCATGGGTCTCTCCTTAGTCCTCCTCCTCTTTGGGCGTAGATGCCACATCTCTAAGTCCATGGGTCCCTCCCTAGTCTTTCTCCTTGAGCATGCAGAACACTTGAGGGCTCTCTCTTTAGCTCCCCTACTTGACTTCCATTTCCCTGCTTCCTCCTGGTCTCCCACCTCTGTGAGTACCTTCTCTGGCCCCTCATCAACTTCAGCTCCTTTCTGGGCCACCTAAGTGTGGCTGCTTGGAAAGGTTCTGCTGCTGGGGATCCTGTCTCTGCACACCCCCTTGGTGCTGATCTGCCCTCCTCTGGGAAGATAATTCTTAGATGTGGGGCTGTAGCACCCCGATTCTTCTCCTGAACTCCAGATTTAAATGTCCAGTGGCCTGCTGGAGATCTCTTGGATCTCAACTTGTCCCCCATTCTCAAGAGACTGTCCCCCCTTGCTGCCAGAGGCTCACCATGTTACTCAGTTGCTCAAGACCTTCAAGGTCTCCTCATTGCTGATTGAATTTAATAGGCTTTCCTGCCTATGGCAGTTCCCAGTTTAGCTTCGTGTTTAAGGTAATGACCAGAGAAAAACAGAATAGGTCAGCAGGATGGTTGTGTAAGACCCTGAGGTCTTAATATCCTTAACAGGCTGGTGCTGTGCTCTTTCCAGAACTTTCTTCCCATTGGAATGTCTTCCTCCCTCTCCTGCCACCTCCTCTCTGCTCATTCAAGTCCCATTTTTCAGGCTGCCTTGAAGATAGCATTTACTACCTCATTGTGGAGCTCCTACTAATTTGCCTATCTATGTGATCTCTCTCTCCTCTTTGTCAGTATCTACAGCCTCTTTGACAAGCCTCCAACCTTCCATGGCTGATCTCACTTTGCATTTTTGCTGCCTTCTGCCCAGAATTATGTGCCCAGTGAGGGCAGAGACTGATTTCTTCACTCCTGTTTTCTCCATAGCCCTCCAGCCTACTGTTTCCCACATTCTGTATAAGAGTGACAGTCATTGTTCATTATATGTAACAAACTTTTGACATCCTGTTGAGTTTGAAACTGCTGTGGACATCCAGATGGAGACCCCCAGAGGGAAATGCAATATTGGTGGTCAGGAGAAAGACTGGAACTGGAACAAAGGACCTGGCAGATAGGCCAAGGGATGTGATGGCCAAAGCCATGGGCAGAGGAGAGTCCCTAGGGAGAAAAAGAATATCATGGAAGGCTTACATGTAATAGCGAAGAGAGAAATGGGAACCAGGAGAGTGGTCAGATTGTTATGAAGTAACCAAGAGCTCTGTGAGGCTTTTACAAAGGAGGGGTAGTCATCAGTTCTACAAGCTTAGGTGTGAAATATAAGCAACTAAAGCCACTTAAACAACAACAACAACAACAACGACCCTACTTTGTCTCTCCTTGCTCTTGTCTTCTTTGTTCCTGGTTTGTTTTTCCCTACCCTTACTCTCTTGCCTTTTTAGATTCCCCTTTAAACGTCACCTTCACCAAGTTCAGCTGCTTCCACCCCTGCCCCTCCCCTGACCCTCTGCACCTAGCACCATTACTACTGTATCTAGCTTAATATTTCAGAGGCTACCTAAAGGCAATAATTAAACAAACACTCAAAACTGCACATCCCAGGCTTGTTCATGAAAGTGAAAAGTTGGAAAACAAACTAGATATCTATCAAGAAGTGAAATGATTTATAGATCATCCTGGCTGTCCTGGTATTTTTGTAGAAAAGAAATTTCTTTAAGGGTTCCCAGCAGTCTTGGAATCTGTATTCCCAATACATTTATCAAATTTAGGATGCTTCTGAGCTTCCCCATTTCTCTGGCCTTGTCTCCTAAAGGTAATGTTACTTTGGTAAACACGTGACCTCCCTTTTGTGAAGCCACGGATATAACACAATTCTAGACTTCCAGGTTCCTGTTGCCATATTTTCTCTAAGAAGCTCTTCTTTGCTTATGCTCATATTTACCTATGGTAGCTTTGATGTTTCATTTTCCATAGTAAGTGAGACTCTGGGCAGAACCCCCAGCACTACTGCTAAGAGGACACGAGGGCCGCTTTAGCAGAGACAGACAGCCCAACCCCTGTCCACTGTCATCAGAAACTCGTCTGTGACAAGAAAAAGTATAAATCAAAATCATACCAGCGATGTTTTAGTCTTCAACCTGAGGCAGTTGAAGCTTGGGTATCGCCTTGAAGTCCTTGTGTATTGTGTATTGTTGTCGAGTACTCTCGACAATAATACAACAAGTCCTTGAAGTATTGTGTATTGTGTATTGTTGTCGAGTACTCTCAGTGTTGAAAGGGCACCCGACTGCAACCTCATGAAGCCCAGAGCTACAGAAAGAGGGATTGTGGACGTCTGACTTCTTCATTATTGTCATGCTGGCCCTTGGGGTGGCTGCCTTTAAGGGAAGAGGGGGTTTAAAAAGAACAAAGAGAGATATGTACCAGGGGTGTTTGTCCTCATCAGTATGTGAGTTCGTGGAAGGAGTTCTTGCTGCTTGCTGAACAGTGAAAATATTCTCTTGATGGACACCTTTAGCTTGCGTTGACAGGTGACAAATATATATCCCAAGATTTCTATGTTGAGCCTAATGCAACTAGCTGGTGAAATATACCAGCACATCCTCAATCTTTCCCCGATTGTGTCTGCATGAAGTTTAGAATAAATATAATGTGTGTATTAGTTCATTCTTGCACTGCTATAAAGAAATACCTGAGACTGGTAACTTATAAAGAAAAGAGGCACAGTACCACAGGCTGTACAGGAAGCATAGCCAGGGAGGCCTCAGGAAAGCTATAATCATGGCAAAAGGTGAAGGGGAAACAGGCTTGTCTTACATGGCCAGAGCAGGTGGAAGAAAGAACGAGGTGGGAGGCACTACACACTTTTAATCAACCAGATCTCGTGATATCTCACTATCATGAGAACAGCACCAAAAGGGAAATCTTCCCCTATGATCCAGTCAACTACCACCGGGCTCCACTTCCAGCATTGAGGATTATAATTTGACATGATATTTGGATGGGAACACAAATCCAAACCAAGTCTTTTTTTTCTCTTTTTTGTTGTTTTTGAGATGGAGTCTCACTCTGTTGCCTAGGCGGGAGTACAGTGGCATGATCTCGGCTCACTGCAACCTCTGCCTCCCGGGTTCAAGCAATTCTCCTGCCAAGTAGCTGGGACTACAGGTGTGTGCTACCATGCCCGGCTAATTTTTGTATTTTTGGTGGAGACGGGGTTTCACCATGTTGGTCAGGTTGGTCTGGAACTCCTGACCTCAAATGATCCTCCCGCCTCGGCCTCCCAAAGTGATGGGATTACAGGTGTGAGCTACCCCGCTCGGTCCCAAACCATATCAATGTGCAAATTTTAATGTTAATAATTATGGATATTCATAATGTCTTCTGTCTGTAGCTCTGGGCTTCATGAGACTTCAATGGGTGCTGCTTTCTATTAGCACTGTCAACATTAAGAGTCCTTGACCGCAACAGAAAAACCTGAGGACTCAAGGCCAATGCCCAAGCTTCAGCGGCTTTGGTCTAAGACTACAAAAACATCACCAGCCTGGAAACTGGTAATACCTACATGCTAGGATCTTCCTTGGGATTTTGTGTAGTCTCTAGCACATCCAGTGATCCATTCAGGGTTTCATGTATATCCATAACAATGGAACTCCATGGTCATTTCACAATTTTTAGGTAGGGTCCAAGGTCTGAGGGCAAATTGTCCTGCATGAATCCCTCTCACATTTCCCCTCAAGCTCACGAATGAGTAAAATCTGGACAAATTACACACGAAGGCGGTCATGATTAATGAGACTGAGAGGCAGTCACAGTGGGAAGAGCAGCCAGGAGAAAAGAATGTTCTAGATGGAAAGAATGAACCAAACCCTGGGCCTATTATTCATCATGGTAGAAAAAATTCCTTTACACAGAATGGAACATGAAGTTCTAAGCCTCCTGGTGTTCCAGCGAGCTTGGGTTGCCAAGAGCAGTCATTTAACAAATATCCTTAGACTCCTACTGTCACACTTAATCTGATCCAGCTTCCTATTTTGAAGAGATGATTTTTGCTGATTTTGACTTCCATCAAAATCTTTGTTTCTTGATGCTCTCTTGAATGTCCACCTTGGCTTCTATGACTCGTTTGTTTTTAAGATCAGCAAGTTTCTCAAAGCCACATTTGAAAAGCATACAGTTACCTTTGAGAGGATTCCAATGCAAGGATAATTTTCTTATTCGTTCATACAATGAAGTAATTTGTTTGCTCTGGTCCATTGTAATCATTGAGCATATAACAGATGGGTCAGTAGGTCCAGAGGCCTAGACGCTAGCCCTGCAGGTCACTAAACTGGTTGAGTGATCTTGGGTGATTTGGGGTATATCACTTAATCTCTCTGGTCTGCAGTTTCCTCAGCTACAAAATGAAAGGGTTGGGCCAGATGACGTGTAATAATAGCTCCTCTAGCTTCACTAGCCTGTAATAATGTCCACAGAGTACAGGCTCTATCTAGCCTCTAAGTCTGTGATTAAAATATGATTACAAGCTTTTTAGATGAAATTAGAAGGAAATTCTCACAGGACTTTTAACTTACCCACCATAAAGAATCATTCATTATCATTTTGCTTTACTTCTTCTCACTTCCCACTTCCTAAACTACTCTATAAATAAAGACTAAAATCCAGGAACTTGATATAGCAGAATGATGGATGTGACTATTTCACGTCCTTTTCTTTAATATGTTTTTTAATTGCTACATTTCTGTGCCCTTGCAAGGAAATAATTTATTTGCCTATATGTCTATCTGAACTCTGAGTGAGTACTGTTGGTCTCTGGTGCAGTCCAAGCCCTCCAGCCCAGTGCTTGAAACAAAATGGGTCTTATTGTGTGCCAGCAGCTCATGGAATGTGATGCCCTTATTTTCCCACAGTCCTTTACTATAGGAAGGCACACTGTATATTTTCCTTTTTTTTTTTTTTTTTTTGAGACAGAGTCTCGTTCTGTTGCCAGGCTGGAGTGCAATGGCGCAATCTTGGTTCACTGCAAATCTCCTGCCTCAACCTCCTGAGTAGCTGGGACTACAGGTGCACGCCACCATGTCCAGCTAATTTTTGTATTTTTAGTAGAGACGGGGTTTCACCATGTTGGCCAGGATGGTCTCGATCTCTTGACCTCGTGATCCGACTGCCTTGGCCTCCCAAAGTGCTGGGATTAGAGGCGTGAGCCACCGCGCCAGGCCTCCAAGATGTTTTTTATTGTAGGGTCTATGTGTCTTAAACTTCTTAAAAAAATAGACTTTATTGGCCTGCAGTCTTTCTTTCCTCCTTCCTGGTAGCCCCTGGCAACTACTGATCGTTTTATTGTTTCGATTGTTTGGCCTTTTCCAGACTGTCAGGTAGTTGGAAACATACAGTATGTATGTAGCCTTTTCAGATTGGCTTAACTTAGTAACATGCATTTAAAATTCCTCCATGTCCTTTCATGGCTTGATAGCTTATTTCTTTTTGGTGCTGAATAATGTTCCCTGGTCTGGATGTACTCCAGGTATTCATTCGCCTACTGAAGGACATCTTGGTTGCTTTCGAGTTTTGACAATTACAAATGAAGCTGCTATAAACATCCATGTGTAGCTCAAGTGTGAGCATAGATTCTCAACTCCTTTGGGAAATACTAAGGAGGGCAATTGCTGGATCATAGGTAAGAGTGTGCTTAGCTTCGTAAGAAACTGGCCGGGCTGGGTACAGTGGCTCATGCATGTAATCCTAGCACTTTGGGAGGCCATGGCAAGCGAATTGCCTGAGCCCATGAGTTCGAGACCAGCCTGGGCAACATGGCCAAACCCCGTCTCTATTAAAAATCAGCCAGGCATGGTGGTGCACGCCTGTAATCCCAGCTACTCGGGAGACTGAGGCATGAGAATTGTTTGAACCCGGGAGGCGGGGGTTGCAGTGAGCCGAGATTGCGCCACTGCACTCCAGCCTGGGTGATAGAGTGAGACTCTGTCTCAAACAAACAAAAAAAACCCCAAAACCTGCCAAAACTGTCTTCCAAAATGACTGTGTCATTTTGTTTTCCCATCAACAGTGAATGGGAGTTCCTGTTGTTCCACATCCTCGCCGGCATTTGGTATCATCAGTATTCTGGATTGTGGCCATCTAATAGGTTTGTACTGGGATCTCATTATTCTATTTGTATTTCCCTGAGGACATATGATGTGCAGCGTCTGTTCATATGTGTATTTGCCACTTGTACATCTTCATCATGAGGTGTCTGCTAAAGTCTTTGGCCCATTTTTTAATTGAGTTGTTTGTTTTTTTACTGTTGGGTTTTAAAGGTTCTTTGTATATTTTGGATAGTAGTCCTTTATCAAATATGTTTTTGCAAATATTTTCTCCCAGTCTATGGCTTGGTTTTCATTCTCTTAACAGTGTCTTTTTCAGAACAGAAATTTTTATTTTAATAAAGTCCAGCTTATCATTTCTTTCTTGGATCCTGCCTTTGGTTTTTATCTAAAAAGGCATTGCCAACCCCAAGGTCATCTACATTTTCTTCTATGTCATCTTCTAGGAATGTTGTAGTTTTTCGCATTACGTTTAGGACTGTGATCCATTTTGAGTTAATTTTTGTAAAGGGCGTAAGGTCTGTGACTAGAATGATTTTTTTTTTTTTTTTTTTTTTAGCTTGTGGATATCCAGTTGTTCCAGTACCATTTGTTGACAACACTATATTTTTTTTCTATTATATTGCCTTTGCTCCTTTGTCTGAGATCAGTTGGCTATAGAGTCATACCTCAAAGATATGGCAGGTTTGATTCCAGGCCACCATAATCAAGCAAATATTGCAATAAAGTGAGTCAAACAAATTTTTTGGTTTCCCAATACATATAAAAGGTATATTTATACTATACTGCAGTCTATTAGGTGCACAATAGCATGATGTCTAAAAACAATGTACACCCCTTAATTAAAAATATTTTATTGCTAAAAGTGTTGGTAATCATCTGAGTGTTCAGGGAGTCACAATCTTTGTGGAGGTGGAAAGTCTTGCTTTCATACCGATGGCTGCTGATTAATCAGGGTGGTGGTTGCTGAGGATTGGGATGGCTGTGTCAATTTCTAAAAAAAAAAAAATAAGACAACAATAGAGTTTGCTGCATCAACTGACTCTTCCTTTTATGAAAGATTTCTCTGTAGTAGGCAATGCTGTTTGATAGCATTTACCCACAAGCAGAACTTCTTTCACAATTGGGGTCAGTTCTCTCAAATCCTGCTGCTGCCTTATCAACTAAGTTTGTGTAAGATATCTAAATTCTTTGTTTTTATTTCAACAATGTTCACAGCATCTTTAACAGGAGTAGATTATTACATATCAAGAAACCACTTCCTTTGCTCATCCATAAGAAGCAACTTCTTGGCCGGGCATGGTGGCTCACACCTGTAATCCCAGCACTTTGGGAGGCTGAGGTGGGTGGGTCATGAGGTCAGGAGATGGAGACCCATCCTGGCTAACATGGTGAAACCCACTCTCTACTAAAAATACAAAAAATTAGCTGGATGTGGTGGCACACGCCTGTAGTCCCAGCTACTCAGGAGGCTGAGGCAGGAGAATCTCTCAAACCTGGGAGGCAGAGGTTGCAGTGAGCTGAGATCACACCATTGCACTCCAGCCTGGGTGACAGAGTGAGACTCCGTCTAAAAAAAAAAAAACAAAACCAACAAACAAACAAACAAAAACCAGAAGCAACTTCTCATCCAGTAAAGTTTTATCATGAGGTTGCTGCAATTCAGTTATATCTTTAGGCTCCACTTCCAATTCTAGCTCTCTTGCTGTTTCCATTATATCTGCAGTGACTTCCTCCACTGAAGTCTTGAACCCTTGAAGGTCATCCCTTGTGGAAGTGGAATCAACTTCTTGCAAACTCCTGTTCATACTGACATTTCAAACTCTTTTCATGAATCCTAAATGTTCTCAATGGTATTTAGAATGGTGAATCCTTTCTAGAAGGCTTTCAATTTACTTTGCCCAGATCCATCAGAGGAATTACTATCTATAGCAATTGCAGCCTTATGAAATGTATTTCTTAAATAATTAGACTTGAAAAAATGAAATTACATCTTAACCCATGGGCTGCAGAATGAATGTTGTATTAGCAGGCATAAAATATTAATACCCTTGTACACCTCCATCAGAGCTTTTGGGTGACTAGGTGCATTGTCAATGAGCAGTAATAGTTTGAAATAAATCTTTTTCTCCTGAGCAGTAGGTCTCAACAGTGGGCTTAAAACCTTCAGTAAACCATGCTATAAACAGATGTTTATAGCATGTTTTATCATTCAGGTTTTGTTGTCCCATTTATAGAGCACAGGCAGAGTACATGTAGCATAATTCTTAAGGACCCTAGAATTTTTGGAATTATAAATGAGCATTGACTTCAACTTAAAGACACCAGCTGCGTTAGCTCCTAACAAGAAAGTCAGGCTGTCTTTTGAAGGCTTTGAAGGCAGGCATTGACTCCTCTCTAGCTTTGAAAGTCCTAGGTGGCATCTTCTTCCACAAGAAGGCTGTTTCATCTACATTGAAAATCTGCTGTGTAGTGTAGTGACCTTCATCAATTATCTTAGCTAGATCTTCTGGATAACTTGCTGCAGCTTCTACATCAACACTGGTTGCTTTATCTTGCCCTTTTATGTTATGAAGATGGCTTCTTCTCTAAACCCCAGGAATCAACCTCTGCTAGCTTTAAGCTTTTCTTCTGCAGCTTCCCCACAATTTTAAGTCTTCATAAAATGGAAGAGAGTTACAGCCTTGCTCTGGATTAAGCTTTGATTTACGGGAATGGTGTTGCTGGTTTGATCTATCCAGACCACTAAAACTTCCTTCGCATCAGCAATAAGGCTGTTTTGCTTTCTTATCATTCGTGTGTTCACTTGAACAGCACTTTAAATTTCCTTCGAGGACTTTTCCTTTGCATTCACAACTTGGCTAACTGCTGGACACAAGAGGCCTAACTTTGGGCTTATCTTGGCGTTTGACATTCCTTTCTCACTAAGCTTAATCATTTCTATGTTTTGACTTAAAGTGGGAGATGTGCAACTCTTCTTTTCACTTCAACACTTATAGGCCTTTGTAGAGTTACTAACTGGTCTAATTTCAATATTGGTATATCTCAGGGAATAGGGAGGCCTGAGGAGAGGGAGACAGACTGGGGAACGACCGGTCAGTGAAGCAGTCAGAACACATGTAACATTTCTTAATTAAGTTTGCTGTCTTATATGGACGTAGTTCAATAATTACAATAGTAATAGCAAAGATCGCTGATCACAGCTCACCATAACAGCTATGATAATAACGAAAAAGTTTGAAATATTGTGAGAATTACCAAAATGTGACACGGAGACATAACTGTTGGGAAAATGACACTGGTAGACTTGCTTCATGCGAGGTTGCCACAAACCTTCAGTTATAAAAAACACAACCTCTGCAAAGCACAGTAAAGTGAAGTGCAATAAGACAGGGTCTGCCTGTATTTATGTGGATCTGTTTCTGGGCTCTATTCTGTTCCATTGATCTATTTGTTTATTCTTTCACTAATACCACTTGGTCAAAGAGTGCTTTTACTGCCCCTTTTTTTCTCTTTGAGACGGAGTCTCACTCTGTCACCCAGGCTGGAGTACAGTGGTGCGATCTCAGCTCACTGCAAGCTCCACCTCCCGGGTTCATGCCATTCTCCTGCCTCAGCCTCCCGAGTAGGTGGAACTACAGGCGCTCACCACCACGCCTGGCTAATTTTTTTTTTTTTGTATTTTTAGTAGAGACGGTGTTTCACCATGTTAGCCAGGATGGTCTCGATCTCCTGAACTTGTGATCCACCTGTCTTGGCTTCCCAAAGTGCTGGGATTACAGGCGTGAGCCACCGTGCCCAGCTGCTTTCATTCTCTTGATGACTGTAGCTTATTAATGACACTAGAATTCGGATCATGTCAGTCCTCTGACTTTGTTCTTTTCCTTCAATATTTCATTTTATTTTTTAACTTAATTTAACTTAATTTAATTTTTTTGAGACAAGCTGGAGTGCAGTGGCACAATCTCGGCTCACTGCAACCTCCACCTCCCGGGTTCAAGCGGTTCTCCTGCTTCAGCCTCCCGAGTAGCTGGAACTACCAGCATGTGCCACCACGCCCGGCTAATTTTTGTATTTTTAGTAGATACGGGGTTTCACCATGTTGGCCACAATGGTCTTGATCTCCGGACCTCGTGATCTGCCTGCCTTGGCTTCCCTAAGTGCTGAGATTACAGGCGTCAGCCACTGTGCCCAGCCTTTTTCCTTCAATATTTCAATATTGAGTTGGCTATTCTGGATCTTTATTCTCTCCACGTACACTTTAGAATCAGTTTGTTGACATCCACAAAATAACTTGCTGAGATTTTAATTGGAATTACACTGAATTTATAGATCAATTTGGGGAGAACTAACATCTTGACAATATAAAACATTCCTATCCAAGAACTTGAAATATCTCTTCATTTATATAGTTCCTTTTACATTTCTTTCATCAGAGTTTTGTAGTTCTCATTTAGATTTTGTATGTGTTTTGTTCGATTTATATCTAAGTATTTTATTTTGGCAGGTGCTAATGTAATGGTTTTGTGTTTTCAATTTCACGTTTTATTTGTTCGTTGCTGCTATACAGGAATATGCTTGACTTTTGTATATTAACCTTATGTCCTGCAACCTTGCTTTAATAACTTATTTATTCCAAGGTGTTTTTTTGTTGATTTTTTTAGATTTTCTACATCAACAATTATGTCATCTTTGAGCAGAGACAGTTTTATTTCTTCCTTCCCGATCAGTATAGTCTTTAGTTTTCTATTCTTTTCTTGTCTTATTGCATTCACTAGGACTTCCAGCCAACACAACGTTGAAAAGGAGTGGTAGGAGGGGACAGCCTTGCCTTGTTCCTGAATTTATTGGGAAAGCTTCTAGTTTCTCATCATTAAATATGATGTTAGCTGTAGGTTTTTTGTTGATTTTCTTTATCAAGTTGAGGAAGTTTTCCTCTATTACTAGTTTATTTAGAATGTTGATCATGAATGGGTATAATTTTGTTAAATGCTGTTTCTGTATCTATTGATATGATTATGTGATTTTTCTTCTTTAGCCTTTAATGTGCTGGATTACGTTAACTAACTTGTGAATGTTGAGCCAGCCTTGCATACCTGGGATAAATCCCACTTGTTTATGGTGCATATTCTTTTCATGTTGTTGGATTTGATTTGTTAGTATTTTGTTGAGGATTTTTGCATCTATATTCATGAAAGTATTGGTCTGTAGTTTCAAAAAAGTTTAGATATCTGTAATAAGGTATGATTATGTTTATTTTGATATTTTCTTTCTTTTTTTTGAGACAGAGTCTCACTCTGTCACCCAGGTTGGAGTACAGTGGCATGGTCTTGGCTCACTGCAACCTCCGCCTCCGAGGTTCACACCATTCTCCTGCCTCAGCCTCTGGAGTAGCTGGGACTACAGGCGCCTGTCACCATGCCCGGCTAGTTTTTTGTATTTTCAGTAGAAACGGGGTTTCACTGTGTTAGCCGGAATGGTCTCGATCTCCTGACCTTGTGACCCACCCGCCTCGGCCTCCCAAAGTGCTGGGATTACAGGCGTGAGCCACTGTGCCCGGCCTATTTTGATCTTTTCTATTCAGTAGCTGTTTGTGAGAAATCCTAAACTTCCCAGTACTGTCAAAATTGGTCACTTATATATGCCTATAAAATATTGGTTAAAAATGATTTCATATAGCCAACTTTTTGCAAAATATTCATTCCCTCGTCGCTGAGAGTTTATTTGCTCTTGAAAGAAAATTGTGTTTCACCCAATTTCCCTGAAAATATCTGTGATGTCATCTTTACTCTTTCAGGGATCAATATTTCCCTGAGAGTTTGTTGGGATAAATCAACACTGCATTGTAGCTGAGGTGACAACCCGTCCTATCAATTAGAGCAGGGGCTTTTGGAGGTTTTTGAGTGTAGTACGTGTTTGACTTAAGGATTATGGCTATAAGGAGGTCATAGATTACAGCAAAGAAGTTTTTTGAGGGGGGTAAATGTGGGTATATAGTTTCCTCACTGGGAAAATCTGTGTTCCTTGTGGAATGCAATTTTTTATTTGATAATCACAGCACTCAATTCTTTTCTCCAGTGAAATACCTGAATTTTGATTTCCGGCCACAAGGTGGCATCTGATTTTCATTAATACGGGAGCCACACCCCTTCATCTCCCACCTCTCAAGCTGGAAACTTCATCTGTCTCAGCTTCTGGACTCTTACTGTAACAGATATTTTGCCCCCATGGCCAGCAAAGGATCTAATGGAAATTACATTCACTTGTGTAAAGGGAATTACATTAACTTGTGTTTGTCTAGGGGCCTAGAACTAAACCTTCTTGTATTTGGTTAAGTCATGCTTGTGTCAAGGCATGCTCCTACTTTTTTTTTTTTTTTTTTTGAGATGGAGTCTCGCTGTGTTGCCCAGGCTGGAGTGCAGTGGCACGATCTCGGCTCACCCCAACCTCTGCCGCCCGGGTTCACGCCATTCTCCTGCCTCAGCCTCCTGAGTAGCTGGGACTACAGACGTCCGCCACCATGTCCGGCTAATTTTTTGTATTTTTAGTAGAGACGGGGTTTCATCGTGTTAGCCAGGATGGTCTCGATCTCCTGACCTCGTGATCCGCCCACCTTCGCCTCCCAAAGTGCTGGGATTACGGGCGTGAGCCCCCGCGCCCGGCCCAAGGCATGCTCCTACATTTTTAATGTTTTTAATTGATCATTGTGTGGAAAATTTATCATAGTCAGCGTTTCCCAAGTATTTCTTTGCCCGATAGCTGATAAGAGTGGATAGGCATAATACATATGCCTATCCTATGCTGCACGTTGTTTTGCTCGTGAGTAGGAAGGTGCAAAGGAGCCCTCTTCAAAGATCTAGCTTTTAAGTGGGGTAGACGCAAAGTGCATGCTTGAAATAGCCATAAAGGAAAAACTCACAGGCACATTGTCTAAGTCCCAGACTGGTATTATGAGTAAGGTATCTAGATCTGTGAGAAAAGGGATTAAGAGAGAGAGGTTCACCATTGTGCTCCTGCACCTTGCACAGCACTGGCACATACTAGGTACTCAAATATGTATATATGCCAGGCACAGTGGCTTGCATCTGTAATCGCAGCACTTTGGGAGGCCGAGGCAGGAGGGTGGCTTGAAGCCAGAAGTTTGAGACCAGTCTGGGCAATATAGTGAGACCCTGTCCCTACAAAAATAAAAAATATAATCAGCCAGGCGTGGTGATGCATGCCTGTAGTCCTAGCTACTCAGGAGGCTGAGGTGAGAGGATTGCGTGAGCCCAGGAGGTCGAGGCTACAGTGAGCTATGATTGTGCCACTGCATTTCAACCTGGGTGACAGAGGGAGACCCTGTCTCTAAAACAAAAACTTAAAAACAAACAAACAAACAAAAACCTACAGAATGAGTGTATGAAGAGGCCTAAGAAGGGTTTCATGGAAGAATGGGGTGAAACTAACTCTAAAATGATGAGTGTGAGTTGGATGGAGGAAGTCAAGGAAGAGGTGTTGCAACTTGGAGAGACCGGGTGCAGGAGGCACAGGAGCAGTGTGAGGCGGCCAGAGTGTAGGAGGAGGAGAGTGGTCTGGCCTGCACTGGGGTAGCCAGGTCTCCACCTGGGCAGGGCCCCGAGGTCATGCTGAGGTGCCTGTACTTTCCCCAGGGGAAGTTGAGAACCATTCTCATGGATTTTTTTTAAAAAGTGTGAGTCTAAAATTCAGCTGGAAAAAAAAAAAAAAAAGTGAAGCACAAAGCCCTGTGGTCGGTGGGGGACACTGAAAAACACACAAGGCACCTACATAAATAATAACCTGGGCAGCGTGGGACATGTGTCCTTAGGTGTTGTAAAATTTGAGCTGAATTTTTCAGAGAAGGAAGCAAGATCCTGTCCAGCTGGCACAGCATGGATTGCTGCAGGGCAAGTATCTGGGACCCAAACCTGCTATAATAATAGCTGACATTTGAATGTCTGTTTACAGTTTGCAAAGTCTTTTCAAACATTACCGTACGTGATGCTCACATTATCCCTGTGGTGTCAGCACAGTTACTGTCCCTGCTTTACACATGGGGACATTGAGGCTCAGAGAGGTTAAATGACTTGACTTCCCCAGGGTCAGTCTGGTCATTTGGGTCTGACCCTACTTCTTGAAGGACTGGCAAGATGGGGGCCAGCAAAGGATCTAATGGAAAAAGATGAGATTTCTCTCACTTTTCTTCTGAATTAAAGATGGTGATAGACACAGTTGCTGCTACAATGAACGAAGGCACAGCTTTTCCTGTATTATTTCCTTATATGATTTTGCCATATAATGTGCTATGATTTTGCCATATAATGTTACAATTTTGCCATATAATGCTTTGGTTTTGCCATATAATGCTATGGTTTTATTTCTCAGTGAGAACATAGGGGAAAGGGACTGATAAAATGCCATCAATTGAAAACAACCAAGAGAAAACTATCTCAAGGTTTTAGCCAAAATGATATCAGTCTACAGTTGAAGCCATCTGTCTGGTTTTCTTTCTCCTTTTATGATCTTTGTACTCTAGGAGCTTATGATCTGGTTGGCAAGAGAAAGCAGGTGCGTGCTCACTGCGGCAGATCTTGGGGTGACTTGTGGTGCACCAAACTGATTCCTGTGGATTTGCAGCTTCAGGGCTTTTTCTGAAACCCAAGAAGGTATGTCACACCAAAGAGGTGACATACTCCATTGTGTGAGTTGTGACCTGAAAGCACAAAAAGAGGGGCAAGATAAAGCCTCCAAGGGCATCACCAGCAATGAAGGCAAGACCATGGCCATATGCTCCAGCTGTCCGTCTTCAGTTAGGACAATTCCAAGACACGTTCTACTCAGTGGTTACTCAGAGGATTCCAATGGGGTTGAGGCCCAGTCGCTCAAGATGTAGACCGTTCATAATGCATCCTTGGTTGGTTCCTTCTTCCCTGTCTCACATCATATACTCTTCTGCTTTCTGACATCATCTTCCAAATAAATAATCTGTACTCAAGTCCTTGACTCATGTCCTTGACTCAGGCTCTCATTTTGGGGGAACTCAAACTAGAAACACAAGCACATTTACTCACTTGTGTTTCTAGAAAAGCTTGCTCTACAGTAGATGCATGCACCAAGTCTTCTATGATCTCAGTGGAGTGGGGCCTTCCAAGGTACTGGGGTGGATGCAGTAGGCTTTGTGCAGGAGGAGAGACTTGCCCAGTTGTCAAGTGCAGCCATACTGGCTTTGAGTGGGATATACCAAGGGGGGCCATTCTAGGTAAGATGGATGGACTGTTGTAAATAAAATCTAGGGGCTTTGGAAAGAGCTGAGAGAATGAAGAGGCCTGCTGGCCACAGTGGGTATTAGACTACGGGACAGGGAGATATGTTTTAGACTTGGACTGGTGGGCTAGCCTTGGTGATGTTACCTTGACAGCCCAGGTGTCTTTCTTTGCTTGCAATTTATTACAAGTAGTGGCTTTGCTTCTATTTTGAGCTATACTGTGGAAGGCATTCCTTTTCCACAGCAAGCATTTCCCCAGTGAATTGTTAAGCCCAGACTTACTAGGTGAAGCATCTGATTTTTCCCTTCCTGCCCCTTATCCTGGGCTTGGAGCCTCCTTCCCTCTCAGTCTCTCCCCAGCCTCAGCTTCCTCTAGAACTATTCATTGTGCTTTAGCCCATTCTACTCTCACAGCTTCTTCACCTTGACAATTTGGGGCTTTAAGAAAAGATTTGGCAAAGTGCCTTCTCCTTGTACCGGCATCTGTGCTTGCACCTTTGATGTTTTGTTAAGGTGAGTGCTGAGAGTAGTGTGCATATTTGAGTGCTGGCAATAGCTCTTGGTATATTCTAGATGTCCAGTGATCCAATGGTACCACTCGGGGTTGAGTTTTTTGAAGGGACCAGGAGATTTGCTGGCTCACAAGAGTGTCACTGCCTGATAATTTTTCCTTGCTCTCCTAGAAGGTTGACTGCCAAATCATCTGTCACATCAAATCTGACCCATTGCTTCAGGCACCTGCTGTGATCTTGAGAAGCCGAGTGCAGTATTGGTCCCTGTCATAGTTTATAAACTCCTTTGTTTGGCAGGAGACCCCAGTGACCTACTCCTCCCAATATCACTCAGCAATACTTTAGGCTAATAACCCTGTATAATTGCACAATATTACTAGATTGCAAAGCACTTACATGGACGTTGACTTGCTGTCTCATCTCTGTAATAATCCTGTGAGGTAAGCAGGACAACTATTGTTTCCATCTCATGAATAAAGAGACTGAGATGTTGGGTGACTTGCCCAAGATCACGTAACTGGCTAGCATCAGAGGGGGATCCGGAAACCAGGACCCATTTACTATTAGACCACAGTGCTAAGGGAGACAGCAAAAAGCGTAAGATCCAACCTTTGCTTGGAGGATCCCAGAGTGCTGTTTGAGAGAGACCAGATCAGCAGGAATGAAAAGGAGACATTGGGTTCCAAGTGCCAAGTGAATTCTACAGACAGCATGTGATCTAGCCGTAAAAAACAGAGATTGCTCGTGATAGGCAAGGCTAAGAAGGAACACAGAAAGTAGTTCAAAAAAAAAAAAAAAAAAAAAGCAAAATAAACAGCACTTACATGGGAGTACCTTTCCAGCTTAAATAAGGGCCATTTTGGGCAAGAAGACACAGACGTAAAAAGAATGAGTATCTCCTAAATGATACAAACAAATCTAAGAAAGGCAGAACATTAAGTAATCATTGAAACTGGCCAATATTTATCTAACTTTAATGTCAGGAAAGAGAGCTATGACTTTCTGCTGTACCTGCAGGAGTCATGACTAAGCTGAAGATGGTGGAATTTGGAGCCATGAGACCTGAGTTCAAAAGCCCACTTTCTAGAGATGGGACATTGGGCAAATTGCTGAGATCTTTTGTGGTTATATCCCGTTTGGAACATAAGGATACTAATTTCAAGCTCAAAAAGTGGTTGTGAATATGGAATGACTAATACAAGCGAAACTGACTGATGGTGTTAGAACTCTGGGTTCCTCCTCTCTTCAAATATTTTGGGCCATGCTTAGTAAAAGCATCTTGAGTTTGATGTACCATGGATTTGGCCCAGAGATGCCATTCCTGTTTCCCTCTGTGCAAGGCCATTGTATCCATTAAGCACAAGAGAATCAACTCCTTACATGTACCAGCTTTATAGGGGACAATGGGAATGTTTGAAAACCCAAAAGAAATGCATTGATCTCAAAACATGAAAGGAAAACAAAAGAAAACAAAAATTAATGAACACCCAGTTAGATGTCTACAAAACTGTATCAACTAGTTAATTGCTTCTAAGGCTTATATAGCCATGTATAAATTATATTTAATGTGACATGCTGGCAAATTTTATTTATTTTATTTTTTAGTGAGAATACAGAGATTTTTTGCAAAGTAAAAAGTACACACTTAAGAAAGTGGAGTGCAGATGTACTCAAGACAGAGTCTTGCAATGGGGTTTCTATCTTTATGGTTTTTTTAAACCAAGGGGTGGAATATTCATGAAAATTCCTGAAAGAAGATGAGGATTTGTTGAAACTGCGGTGACACCCATTTTTACGCCAAATATGGGTGTTCCTGGAACTGTCATGGTGCTAATGTGTGCAGGATTTTGTGTGTTAATGAGCATATAAAAAAGGTCCTACGTGAAACCTGGGTCAAATTCAGCACCATGTTGGGTCTAGTTGCTGCTCTTAGTCAGCTTGATCCACACCCTGGTTTTCAGGGTTTTATTAGCCTATAGCCTTTAATCATACAGGTGACCACCCTATATTATTTCTGTCTCATTTTCCCTCCCCACTTGCAGAGATTTCCATACCTTATTCTTAGGAATTGTTGAGGGAGGAAGTCAGTCTTCTGAATCTACTTCCTATTGATCAGGGGCATTGACCCTGCATAGTGAGGACATAGAAATTTCTGGCTGCCTGTCTAAGAGTCCCAAGGGTGGATCATCAGTCTGAATCCAAGGCAGGGACTGGCTGGAATCCTAGCATAACCATAGTTTTGACGTGGAACTGTTGCAAACTGGAAGACACACACTTTGCAAGGAGGTTAAACAAAGACCAAAGAGTAGCCATAATACGATAGCTATTAAAGGTCCTAGGAAAGGTGGATGCCGTGTCACACTTGGCAGATATCCTTTGATGGAATCCAGATACTTTGAGCAGTGGGGTTATTGAAATTATGAGGCCAGTAGCCTGTTGGTAAGTCTTTTGAACTAGCAGTTCAACTAATCCTGAATTGTTAATGTAAGAACACCATGTGTGGTTTATTACTATGCAAACCCCTCTGAGAGGTTCATGATCTAGCCCTGTCAGGGTCTCATACAGTGACTTAGAAATGAACCCAAATCCTAGGATTCAAATCCTGCAAAGTCCTTTCATACCCAGGAAGGCTCTGAATTATTTCTTTGTTTGTGGAGGTGTCACCTTTTAGACAACCTCCTTTCGTTTGATGGACAAGGTCTGATTTTCTGGGCAGAGGATGTACCTCAGATATTTTACCTCAGGTTTGGAAATCTGGGCCTTGGATGGAGAGATCCAATACTCTTTCTCCCAGGAACTCTAAGACTTGAATGCCATTCTTACCTGAGTCCTCTTTAGTGGGATTGCATACCAGGATGTCATTTACATATTGGAGTATTGGCTCCCCTGTCTCACTCCAGCTCCCTTAATTCTCATGCCAAGATGTTTCAGAACAAATGAGGGGTATCCATAAAGCCCTGAGGCAGTACCGTTCAAGTGTACTGCTGGGAAATACTAGTTTCAGAATAGGGTCACTCAAAAGCAAACAATTGAGAAAATATTGAGAGTTGGGGTGCGAAGGGATACAAAAGAAAGCATCCTTAAGATCTAATATCGTGAACCAATTGGTGTCTCCCAGTATTTGGGTAATTATAAGTATTAGACACTATATGATGTAAGGGAATTATGGTCTCATTAATGGCTCGTAAGTCTGGAACTAGATGATATTCTTTGGTTTCTGGACAGAGAAGACAGGAATATTGCAAGGAGACTGACATGGAACCAGGAGGCCTTATTTTAAAAACTTCTCAGTTGGGGCCTGGCTTTTGGTTTGAGGGGATATTGATGCTTCTATGGGAAATCATTTTTGTCTTTTAAAGAGGGGCTCACTGGCTGAACATGGGTTGCTTTCCCAGGGGTTTTTTGATCCCGTGCTTGTGGGGCTATTTGAGACCTTATTTTGAGGAGGTGGATCTCCTGCTTTTCTCAGGCTGGCTTAGAAACAACAGTCATCGCCAATAAGGCTCCCCAGGGCCTAATAAATGTAAAGTAGCTCCAAGGGTGGCTAGGAAATCTCATCCCAATAAAGGAGCTGGACATTCTGGCATAACTAGAAACACATGAGTAACCATATAGTTTTCTAGCCTGCAGCTCAAGAGTAAAGCAAAGCATTTTGATTTTGGTGTACTGGCAAATATTAAAATTTTGATTTGATATGGAATGAGAACTCCAAAAGTAGGAAAACCCCAGTCCTAAGACGTTCCTAAAATAATTCTGCTCCTATGGCTGGTACGGTCATGGAATCCTTAAGAAATGAGCCACAGCTTGGCATGCCAGGTGAGGCAGGGTTCGAGGGGTATTTATTGGTCCCCCTGACCTGTTACTCTCCTTTGATAGGTAGAAAATCAGATAGCATAGGATGAGTGTCTTTTTGGGCTGCTATAACAAAATGCCATAAACCGAGCAACTTATAAACAGTAGAAATTTATTTCTCACAGTTCTGGAGGTGGGCAAGTCCAAGAACAAGACACTTGCAGATTCAATGTCTGGTGGAGGCCAACTTTCTGGTTCATAGATGGTGGCTTCTTGCTGTGTCCTCACATGGTGGAAGAGGCAATAGGTCTCTTTCAGGCCTTTGTTATAAGGGCACTAATCCCATTCAAGAGGATTCCACCCTCATGACCTAATCAGCCCAGAGGCTGCACCTCCTAATATCATCAGGGTTAGGATTTTAACATAGGCAATTTGGGGAGATACAAACATTCAGGCCAGAGAAGGGAGCCTGGCAGAGACTGAGGGATGAACTGGACCAGGAGTCCATGAACTCTTTCTTGTTAGTGGATGCTCTTTGGCTTTTCAATAGTAAGACAATTAATGATTTAACTTTGATTTATGCTTAACTTTATTTTAAAAATTTAGCAGTATTCACTGATCCCCTCCAGTTGCAGCAAGAGCCCTAGAGAAAGAAAATGAACTTTTGTAGTATTTTGGCAATAGGAGAGGACATTTGTGTTACAACTTAACAATCTCTCTGTCTCTTTTTTTGAGACGGAGTCTCACTTTGTCTCCTGGGCTGGAGTGCAGTGGTCCTAGCTCAGCTCACTGCAACTTGTGTCTCCCAGGTTCAAGCAATTCACCTGCCTCAGCCTCCCTAGTAGCTGGGACTACAGGCATGTGCTGCCATGCCCGGGTAATTTTTGTATTTTTAGTAGAGACAGTGTTTCACTACTGTCTTGAACTCCTGAACTCAGGTGTCTTGAATTCAGGCTTGTCTTGAACTCCTGAACTCAGATGATCCACCTGCCTCAGCCTCCCTAAGTGCTGGAATTACAGACGTGAGTCATGGTGCTTGGCCCAATTTCTTCTTATTTACTAAATGCATACTTTATTTAAGTATATCATCCCCTTGTGTTGAGTTATGTATAGCACCATCTTCTTCTTCTGTGAAAGATGCATCCTGTCAATGGGGAGTGCTAGATAAAACAGTAGGGGGTGCTGGGTGGAAATGGAAAAAAAAAAAAAAAAAAAGAAAGAAACAGAAGCAGCCCCTGGTAAGGAAAGAAGAGGAAATGCTTCTGTTGGGAGTTTGAGGCTCCCAGAAGTGGTTTTCGATATCCAGCAATTCAGTTCAAGTTTATTCCTCTCAGAATCACTGGATGAAAGCATTTGTATTTTTAAAAGACTTGGGAGAATGACTGCTAGAATGCTCACCAGTCCAAAAAAAAAAAAAAAAAAAAGAAAACCACATTATGTCCAATGTGGATTTAGTAGCTAGAGAAATTGGCAAGTGTGTGTGTGTATACATGTGTGTGGCTCAGGAGGGAGATGGGATTTGGTTCTTTTCATAAGGAGACTTCAATTTGTAGAAGAAGCCACACTAGGCTTGCTTTATAAGAAACTTCCTTAGACATTTATTATGCTCCGTGATTGATAACAATGAGTTTTGCATCCATTGTTTCTTCAGGAAGTTACTGAGCAAAGATGTTCCTCACCTTCCTAGGAGGGGCAAGGCAGACTACTGAACCTGAAACACAGCTTAGGAAAGTGAGGCCTGTGGAAATGTGAGCAGGATGTGCAAACTCGCCGAATGGAGCACCTGAGCTAACTGCAGGGCTAGAAAGAAGCCAAGAACAAGGAGCGTAAAGTTTACCTGGCTTGTTGAACAGGTGTCATCTCTGACATACATCACTAAACACGAAGCTGAGACAAAGGCAACTTCCTCCTTCTCATGGTCTTGCTGTTTGCTCTTGACATCAGGGTATTCTTAGGCTGGCAGTGTGAGAGAGGGATGTGGCTGTGATCTGGCTCATGGGGACTCAGGCCCCAGTGACCTTCAGCTGTGAGCCCAATCTAAAAAAAGGCAAGTTACAACACACCTGGGTGTGCAAGCCCCATCTCCCAGTATCCTTTTCACTAAATCAGGGGAGGATGTTATGTTTCTCTGGTGGCAGGTGCTGAGGGACTTGAACTGCTCTGCAGGG
This sequence comes from Theropithecus gelada, assembly GCF_003255815.1. Classification (NCBI taxonomy): domain Eukaryota; kingdom Metazoa; phylum Chordata; class Mammalia; order Primates; family Cercopithecidae; genus Theropithecus; species Theropithecus gelada. Next base: position 22,293,141 of record NC_037676.1, read on the forward strand.
CTCCCATTCTTTTTCTTCCAGCTGTGCCATCTCACTTTAAACAGACGATGAAATCCAAAATTCGACTTTACATAGACAGTAGCAGGTAACAGGTGCACTAACCAAGTTTTCTATGATTCTCTTAAAAGTTAAGCTCCCCTGGTGAATTTTTAAATATTTAGATTTACAAGAATTCAATTTCCATTCATCTTTTAGATACCGTATATATTGACTTAAGGGAGGGACACATGAAATTGAAAAGTTAACAGATGACAACATTTAAAAAAATGTCTAAAATTATGTAAAGAACAATTATTGTGTTGGTGTTGAGTTCTGAGTTTTGAGAAATGCATAGAGTCATGTAATCACCACAAGAATCAGGTTCAGAAGAGTTCCATTACCACTCCCCCAAATTTCCTCATGCTGGTTTTATTTTTTTATTTTATTTTATTTCATTTTTTAGATGGGGTCTTGCTCTGTTGCCAGGCTGGAGTGCAGTGGCATGATCTCGGCTCACTGCAACCTCCAACTCCCTGGTTCAAGCAATTCTCCTGCCTCAGCCTCCTGAGTAACTGGAATTACAGGCATGCACCACCACGCTCAGCTAATTTTGTTTTTAGTAGAAATGAGGTTTCATCATATTGGCCAGGATTGTCTCAATCTCCTGACCTCATGATCCACCCACCTCAGCCTCCCAAAGTGCTAGGATTACAGGCATGAGCCACCATGCCTGACCATGCTGCTCTTTTATAGTCACCTCTTCCCTCCATCCCTAACGCTGGACAAACAGTTCTCCATCTCTACAGTTTAGCCTTTTTCAGAGTGTCACATAAATTGTAGACTATTGTCTATTGTATGGATGTACCACAGTTTGTTTTATTCATTCAGCAACAAAGGTCATTTGGATCATTTCTAGTTTTTGGTGATTATGAATAAAGCTACTCTTGTTATCTGCACACAGATGTTTGTGTGAATGTAAAATTTTCGTTTCTGTAGGATTAATGTTTAAAAGTGGGATTGCTTCATTTCCCACTTCCTGCACAGTTTTGTCCTTTCTCCTTCCTGCCTTTGGGTGTGTTCTACATATGTGTGTATTTAACTTCATAATAAATGGCCAAATAGTTTTCTAGAATGTACTAATCTAGAAAATGGGAATGTGCCACTTTGCATTTCTACCAGAAATGCATAAGAATTTCAGTTGCTCTGCATATACACTGAAAATTCCACCAGACAATGTAAAATAATTCTTGTTTTCAATTAGCAATAACCAGCAATAATTGTACCTTGGATAAACCTCATTGGCTATGATACTGCCACTGAGCAAAGCTAAACAATTCTTGTTTTCAGCAATCATACATATTTGAAAAAACTTAAGAACAAAAAAGTCTGTTATTGTAATCCATTTAAAAATAACTTCTGTTGCTCTTCATTTTTAAAAGATTACTAAAGTTATAGGTTTCCCTTTGGTATCATTTTCCTTCAGTCTGAAGAACTTCGTTTAGTATTTCTTTTAGAGCAGACCATCTGGTGGCAAATTCTTAGTTCTCCTTCCTCTGAAAATGTCTCTATTTTTCATTCTTCAACAGCCTATCCAATGGCTATAGAAGTCTGGGTTGACAATTTTCTGTTAGCATGTTAGAGATCCTGTCCCATTGTCTTCTAGCCTCCATGGTTCCAGATGAGAAATCTGCAGTCATTTGAATTGATGTCTCCCACATGTAATGTGTCATTTTTCTGTGTCTGATTTCAAGATTTTTTTCCCCTTAATATTTGTTTTTTATCAGTTTGATTATGATTTGTTGGTTTTTGTTGAGTTTGTCTTGTTTGAGATTCACTGAGATTTTTAAATTTGTAAACCACTGTCTTTCACAAAATTTGAAAAATTTTCATCCTGTTTTAAAAAATATTGTTTCTGCACCAATCTCTTTCTTATTCTGGGACCAGTGACATGAAGGTTGGAATTTTTGATGAATGTTAGAATTTTTGATATCATCCCACAAATTCCTAAGACTCAGTTTGTTTGTTTTATAATCCATTTTTTTTTTCTCTTTTTCAGGTTAGAAATTTATGAGTGATCTATATTCAGATTCACTCACTCTTTCATCATCTTCAATCTGTTGTTGGGACCCTGCAATGAATTCTTTATTTCAGATATTATATTCTCAATTCTAAACTTTCCATTTTGAAAAAATAATTTTCCCTGATGAGTATGTTCATCTTTACATTTTTGTCTAAAGTGCTTATTTGTATTTCATGGTGTTTGGTTATGATACTGCTTTAAAGTCTTTGTCAGATCATTTGGATTATTCATATTTGGCATTTTTAATTGTCTTTTCTTGAGATTTGGTGACATTCTCCTGGTCGTTGGCATGTTAAGTAACTTTGGATGGTATCTAAACACTTTGAATATTATGTGATGAGAGTTTGAGTTATATTAAAACACTCTATAGAATATTTTTGTTTGTTTGTTTTAGCAGGCAATCAGCCTGATTGTGTTTGAACCATAAGTTCTGTTTCACCCTCTGGGGATGGGCCCAATGTCAGTTTAATTTTCAAAGTCTTTCTTATGCTGTGTAAATCTGCCCCATGCATGGCCCCTCAGAGTTTAGTTTGGACTTTTCAGTGGTTTGTATCATAGTTCAGTTCTCAAGCCTTTACTATGCTTCATTGGGTCTGTTCTATGCATGTGAGATTCAATGGTGAGCTTGGGATTTGTGCTAGTTCCTACACAGAATTATGGTATCTGCTTCTCCAGCTCTCTTCTCTACAGAATTTCCCACATATTATATGATCCTATGGGTTTCTTTCCTGATTCCTCTGGCCAGAAATATGGGTCTTTTTAAGAGTTTTAGCCCCTGTCCCCATCCTAGAGGAAAAGTGGTGAGAGAAAAGGGAGAGAAAAAATAGTAGAAAAAAATAGTAGGAATTGTCTCCACTCAGGCTCACAGGAGCTTTTCTTTTCTTTTTTCTTTTTGAGATGGAGTGTTGCTCTGCTCTGTTGTCCATGCTGGAGTGCAGTGGTGTGATCTCAGCTCACTGCAACCTCCTCCTCTTGAGTTCAAGCGATTCTCCTATCTCAGCCTCCTGAGTAGCTGGAATTATAGGTGCATGCCACCACACCTGGCTAATTTTTGTATTTTTAGTAGAGATGGGGTTTCACCATGTTGGCCAGGCTGGTCTTGAACTCCTGGCCTCAAGTGATTCACCTGCCTCACCCTCCCAAAGTGCTGGGATTACAGGTGTGAGCCAGCATGCCCAGCCAGGAGGTTTTCTCTTCAGTCTTATGTGCCCATGCCACTGCAGTGGCAGCACAGCTCTGCAACTGGGCTGGCCACGGTACAGAGTGCAGAGAGAAAAGAAAGGGGGAAAAAGGAAAAAGAATGGGAATTACTCCGATGCTTTCTGGCTCACAGGGCCCTTTTTCCTGGTCCTATGGCTGGAAAGAGGAGGTTTCTCCCAGTTTTTGCTAGCTGCATTAACCATACACCTCCAGTAATGTGATCTACCTTCAGGTCAAAGCTGGGAAGTAAAGGAGACAAACAAACAAAACCAAAGCAAAGCAAAAAACAAAGAAACTCACCATCATACTGATCATTCTTTTTTTTTTTTTTTGAGACAGAGTCTTGCTTAGTCACCCAGGCTGGAGTGCAGTGGCGCGATCTCAGCTCACTGCAACCTCTGTCTCCTGGGTTCAAGCAATTCTCCTACCTCAGCCTCCTGAGTAGCTGGGAATACAGGCACATGCCACCACGCCTGGCTAATTTTTGTATTTTTAGTGGAGACAGGGTTTCAGTGTGTTGGTCAGGCTGGTCTCAAACTCCTGACCTCGTGATCCGTCCTCCTCAGCCTCCCAAAGTGCTGAGATTACAGGCATGAGCCACTGCTCTCAGCCCCTAGTCATTCTTTAAATTTGATCTTTCCTCCCCAATCCACCTGCTATTATTTACTTTTTATAGCTCTCAGTAGTTGCTTTTTATATTCCTCAGAATTGTTGTAATTAATGGAAGATATAGGCTATAGTAAACCTACTCCATTTTAGCCAGCACTGGAAGTACTTAGACTGCTAAATTATAACATTTGCTGGTCTTATCACTTGTCTGCCCTCTGGCATTGGAACCCTCTTAGAAAGATAATCAACTCCCATTGTGGCAACTTCTCCCCACTGCCACAGTTGTTTGTGCTCTAGAGGACTCTGATACTGCTCCTTTTAGAAACTTTGAGAAACCAATAGGTCCATGTCTCGCACCCCTGTTATCCTTGATCAGGTTGCAGTCGTACACCTCGCTGGTCATCTATCTCTAAGACTCTCATGTCCATAAGCCTTGAAGCTGTCTCTCCATGTCCCACACTTCTATTTCTTGATTTACTCTAAATTGTTCCATTTTGCCCTCTGTGAACACACTCCCCACATCCTAGCCTCTTCTCCTAATGTTTTCTTTTTTACTTTCTTGTCTTGACTAAAATCTGGTTCTTATCCTGAGGACACTTATTCCTCTGCATTCCTCCCAAGAAGAGGGTGCTTCATTTCCCACTTCCTTGTACAGTTTTGTCCTTTCTCCTTCTTGCCTCAATGGAAAGGTACGTTTATCTCCCTTTCTAAAGTGAGGCCCCTCTGTTTGTGCCCTTGATTCCATCCTTTGCCCATCTCCTCAGTTCTGGCCAATGCAATAAAATAAGAAATTAAAACAAGAGCAAAACATATTTAAAAGGAGACAAAATTGTTCTTACTATAAAACATAATGCAAATATAATGATTTACCTAGAAATTCAAGAAAAGTCAGCTGAAAAACCAATGGAACATACAATGAATTTATTGAAATATTAAATTGTCCCCAAAGCACTAATATTTATAAGTCAGATCAATTTAATAGAATTGCCCTGACTCCTCTCCTGCTATGTACTCTGCCTTTACTGTATGCTAAATTTATATTCATACTTGAGGGGAAGAACTATTTAACAAAAGATACTATAATTGGGAACTTTCATTAACAACTTTTTTTTGTTTTGTTTTTGAGACGGAGTCTTGCTCTGTCACCAGGCTAGAGTGCAATGGTGCAATCTTGACTCACTGCAATCTCCGCCTCCTGGGTTCAAGTGATTCTCCTGCCTCAGCCTCCTGAGAAGCTGGGACTACAGGCATGCGCCACCATGCCCAGCTAATTTTTGTATTTTTAGTAGAGGTGGGGTTTCACTATGTTGGCCAGGATGGTCTCGATCTCTTGACCTCGTGATCTGCCCCTCTCAGCCTCCCAAAGTTCTGAGATTACAGGTGTAAGCCACCATGCCTGGCCAACAATTTTTAAAATTAAGTTACATTCCTACCTCATACCTTATACCATATACTGAAATCAATTCAGATGAATTAAATAATTAATGTAAAAGATAAACCCAAACCAAACTAAACAAAAAGAATGGATTTTTTTTCTGCAAAGGTAGAAACTACAAAGCAAAACATAAGTAGAGTGACTACATAAAAATGGCAAATGTCTGTATATCAAAAAAATGCAGTATCATAAGGTGTATATAGGAACTCTGGATTATGTTGGCAACATTTCTGTAAGTCTAAAATTCCTCCAAAACAAAAAATCATAAGCACACTTTCACATACACTCACATATACAGTATCTATAAATATTACAAAATTTATCCTTTCCACTTCTGGAGTTTATCTTCCAGATATACTTGCACGTGTGCAAAATGGCCATTTTGGTAACTTCTCCAGGCTCCACCCTTGCCAGATTATTTGAAATGGCAAAAACTATATAAAACCCAAATGACGATTACAAAGGACTGATAAAATATTATGGTATGTTCATATAATGGAATACCATCCAGTTGTTTAAATTACAAAGATACATCTAAAGAACTAAAGATAGAACTACCATTTGATCCAGCAATCCCACTACTGGGTATCTACCCAGAGAAAAAGAAGTCATTATACAAAAAAGATACTTGCATACCCATGTTTATAGCAGCACAATTCACAATTGCAAAAATGTGGAACAAACCCAAATGCCCATCAATCAATGAGTGGATAAAGAAACTGTGATACACACACACATACACACACGCACACACAATGGAATACAACTCAGCCATAAAAAGGAATGAATTAATGGCATTCATAGCAGCCTGGTTGGACTGGAGACTATTATTCTAAGTGAAGTAACTCAGGAATGGAAAACCAAACATCGTATGTTCTCACTTATAAGTGGAAGCTAAACTATGAGGTTACAAAGGCATAAGAATGACACAGTGGACTTTGGGGACCCGGGGAAATGGTAGGAAGAGGGTGAGAGATAAAAGACTACAAATTGGGTTCAGTGTATGCTGCTCAGGTGATGGGCACACCAAAATCTCACAAATCACCGCTAAATAACTTACCCATGTAACCAAACATCACCTGTTCCCCAATAACCTGTGGAAATGAAAATAAATTAATGAATCACAAGGAAACATCTGAGAGGTGTCAAACACACCTGTTTTTTCAGTAAAAAGAATTACTAAATTTTTTTTAAACTAAAAAACTCAGACAAATAAAAAACAAAAAATAAAACAGAGTGTTATAATATGCTATCTTTGGGTAAGATGGGATGAGAATATATATTTACATTGCTCATCCGTGCAAAAAGAAACCCTCAAAGGATACACAGAACCCTCACAACAATGGCTAGGGGAGGTTATGACAGCAATGGTGGTGAAGGTAAGGTGTGGAAGGGATACCGTGCATATATATATATATAAGTCAATTCTAAAGTTAGGTCTGTGACTTTTGAGTCATGTGAATGCAGTATGCAGTATCTTTTTTTTTTTTTTTTTTTTTTAAAGAAACAGGGTCTCGCTATGTTGCCCAGGCTGGCCTTGAACTCTTTGGCTCAAGTGATCCTTCTGCCTCAGCCTCCCAAAATACTGGGATTATAGATGTAAGCTACCAAAGCTGGCTGCAAAATCTATTTTAATACTTAAATTTAAAAACAAGCTCTTTCCCCAACAAAATCCTCCAAAGTGCCATGAACAGCACTGAAGGCAAACAGAGTGGGGCTGTCACGGCAGAACTTCAGGCATCTGTCAAAAGCATGCATGGAAGAGATTCTTTTTAAGTCCTGGGACTTTCCCTCAGCACTCAGAACCTCTGATTACATCAACAACCACTTAGTCAGCCTTCCTGAAGGTTCTGTTTTCACTTTTGCACCGGGCTGGTTATTCCACATGCCATCAAGACTGGAAACCCCAGGAAAGGAAAATCAATGAAATTCCTCTCCAAGTGTTGCAGAGGAGGGCTCCTCCGGTGAGCCTGCTGGCTACTTCTCTCCACTGCTCGGGAAAACACCCACAATATAAGTAGTCAGGAGTGGGATTTCCAGCTGTCCAGATGCAGCTATGTCCTCTTGGTGAACTCCATAAATACAGTCATCTGCACACACGCCCATGTTTCCCAGGAATAATCATCTGGTGTTGGGATGTACAACAGAGCCTGAATATTTGCAACAAACCAGTCTTTCTTTGGCTTAATTTCCTTCTCAAAACTTTGGGTATTCCAGCTCCTCACTCCTTCCTTTTGTCCTTCAGAGTTCCTGGGGTCTCCTATGGGCTCAGGAATGGCCATCTGAATTTGTCCATCTTGTCCTCCTCTGTGGTCCGATCTTATCAAGCAGCTTCCACTGTCTCTACAGTAATCCCCTCCCCAGAACCCTGCAGTGTTGCTGAGGCCCTATAGGAGGAGTTGCCAACAGTCTCTGCATTTCTGTGGCCTTTTGACACCTCCATTCTGTACTCCAGCAAGTAAATGCTAAAGTGTGGAAACTGCCTTCTACCTTCACAATCTTCCCTTGTGACAGGACTGCAAAGCTTTGAGCCCCGCCATGAGCACTGAGACTCCTGGCAATCTTAGGCCCCCAGCAGCAGTCACTGGAGACTGGCAGAGAGAATATTCCTAATGCACGCCTTGCTGTATTTAAAATGACCTTGCCCCACTGGTTCCAGCCATTTCCCCCAAATAGTGCTGTGATCCTCAGCCTCACCATGCCCCTGACCCTGATGAGTTCCTTTTTTATCCATTTACCTTTCCGGTGAGTAAAGGGGAGGCTTTCATTAGGGAAGGGTTAAGAGTCTTGGTCTTGGAAACTGGGAGTCAAGAAGGCATTAAAAAGCTTCCAGGATTGTCTGGACATCACTGGATTTTCAGTGAGAACACAACTTAGGCCTTTCTTCTGATGTTTCTCTACACACACACACGCACATAAACAACACACACACGCACAAAGCATGCAACAATCGTACACTTATGGAACGGGCAGAAATGCAAACAGCCTCAAACAGCTTTAGTAACAATCATGGGGTGAACTCATCCCTGACATCTCTAATATCTTTCTTATTTTTTCTCTCCTTACTGCATATCTCTAGATTTAAGACTTAATTGAGGCATGTGGACAGCCAAAGCAGGCTGATCACTTGTTGTCTTTTAAAACTAATGTTCTTCAAATTTTTTTTTTCAGTGTCTGTTTAGGGGAGTGGCTGATGGCTGCATGAAGTGGGGGACTCAGAGAATCAAAGAAGAATGGCAGTGGCAAGAGTAGCCCCCTGACTATTTAACATCCTCAGCCATCCAGCTCTCACCTAAACCTGCTTTTACCCAGCCCTGCCCTTTTAAAGGAAGTCAAGTGGCCATGTGTTGTTATTTGAGAATGTGTCTTTGGGGTTTCCTCCTCACTCCAATAGAATTATCAGAGTTTTATTTCCAGTTACATCCTTGAAAGAAATATGGGCACATGCTATCACACAATTATCTATTTGATTATGTTTCTAGTAACATTTTAGTGGCTTTTATAGATGGGCAGTCTACACAGCTATCAATATTTCCTTCTTCTCAATCTAGTCTTGGTTCTTTGTGATCTCATTCTTGCATCGTGGGATCTCATTCTTGCATTGGGTTTCTCTCTCCCTACTGTGTAGAAGACCCTTACTTAATTGCTACTTCCTTAGTGAAGCCTTTCCCAGGAACGAAACTCCATGGTGACTTTGTGTTGCTCTGAGCTCTGATAGCCCTTCTCATGAGTGCTAACTGTCATTTGTTTTCCATCTGTCCATCCATTCCACAGACAGTGACTACAACCTGGACTGCTGCTGGGCTCTGAAGACACTAAAAACAATGAGGCAGTGTGTCTACCTTCAAGAGGTTTATAGTCTATAATCTGTGCTATACTGTAATGATTTCTGTGGCTGCGTTTGATATTTCTAGCTAAACTGAGGCTTGAAATCATGGACCTTACCTTTTGTTTCTTCAGGCAGTGTTGCAAAGCTGGGTTCCCCGGAAGCAGAGGCTGCAATGGTTCATGTGCAGGAGGTTTGGGGATCAACCCTTAAAGAATTGGGGACCCACGTTTGGGTGAGGGAAAACTTGAGCTGCAATGCAGGCCCAACAGAAGCCATCACTGACCCTGTGGGGAGTCCTGAAACTAGGATGACCCTTCAGAGCCATCCTAAGTTGGGAATAACTGGTTTATCCTAAGTTGGAGGTAGCAGGGGCCGTTTCATATGTAGCTTTTCAAAAATTCACACTGAATGGAAATCCAGTCCATTGGGGCTCGCTTCTTGATGGCTGTAGTATGGGGTAAGAATAGTCTGAAAGTGCTGCTTCTTAGCCTCTCATTCACTCTGAGTCTACTCAGCTATAACAGGTACACTTTTAGGTGAATCTGTGTGCACACCACTCAGCTTTCTATCTGGGGCCTCTCAGCTCCAGAGAACAGCTGCAGCCACATTCCTGAATTCACATTTGGAAACCTCCTGTACGCTCTGTGCACGGCAGGTCAGAAAATCCACTTGTCAAGTCTGGGATGTTGGAATTATGTAATATTTTCTGCAACGGAATCTCTTAGTATTATCCCTAATATTACTATAATAATCCCCATTATTGTCTCTATTCTCTGCCTACTTAGACCATACTCATTTGTTAAGGTCCAGCTAAACTGCACTTTAATCGAATAACACTGAGCAACTACTGGGTGAATAGAACAAGAAGGTGGAGGAAGTTTGAATTTGCTCATCCTCATTAAAGTGGGTCGTCCATCCTTTTCTGCTCTCTGATATCAGTGCTTCTGATTCCCAGGCCTTTGGACTCAGACCAAGACTTACACTACTTACAAGGCCCAGACCCCCGCCAAGTTCTCAGGCCTTCAGACTTGGACTTGGGCTTAAACCATTGGCTCCCTGGGTTCTTGGGCGTTTGTCCTTGAATTGGAAATACACCAACTGCTTTCCTGGGCCCCCAGCTTGCAGATGACAGATCGTGGAATTTCTCAATCTCCATAACTGTGTAAGTCAATCCTTCACAATAAGTCGATTCTGTGTATCTCTCTATATTCCATTGGTTCTGTTTCTTTAGAGCACTCTGACTAATACAGATATCTTTTGTCTTAGTTCAAACTGCCATAACAAAATGCCATAGACCAGGTAGCTTAAACAACAGACATTTATTTCTTACAGTTCTGGAGGCTGGGAAGTCCAAGATGAAGGTGCTGACAGATTTTGTTCCTACTGAAGGTTCCCTTTCTCTGGTCTGTAGACAGCTGCTTCTCACTGTGTTCTCACATGGCCAAGAAGTGAGGGGAGAGAGTGAGCGAGCGAGCTCTGGTCTTTCTCTTCTTATGTTAGAACACTTAGGTTTCTTCTTCCTCTTCTTAGGTTAGAACAGTAAGCCCTTCAAGGTGCCTGCTGCATTTTGTGTGTGTCCCCTCCAAAATTCAGACAAGGCCAATGTAATAGTATTAAGAGGTGGGGTCTTTGAAAGATGATTAGGCCATGAGAGCTTATCCCTCATGAATTAGGTACCCTTATAAAAAGCCTTGACGGGGGAATTCTCCCCTTTTACCTTCCTGTCTTTGGGCATGTGAGGACACAGTGTTCCACCTCTTCAGAGGATAAAGTGTTCAAGGTGCCATTTTGGGAGCAGAGACCAAGCCTTTGCCAGACAACAAACCTACCGATGCCTTAATCTTGGCCTTCCCAGCCTCTAGAACTGTAAGAAAACACATTTCTACTCTTTATAAATAACACAGTCTCAGGTATTTTGTCAGAGAAGCATAAGTGCACTAAGACAGGGCCCCACCTTCATGACCTCACCTAAATCTAATCGTCTCCCCAAGGCCCTGCCTCCTAAGACCATCACATTGGGGCATAAGGCTTGAACATGTGGATTTTGAGGGGATGCAAAGATTCTTTCCGTAATACCTTAAAGCTCTTTTCTGCCTTATATCAACACTTGCTGGGAGGAGCCAGGCAGCAGAAATGATGGTTCTGGGGAGTGTCATGGTTTCCTCTATGCACTCTTTCCTTTACAAAGAACCCTAAACAGAATCATTAAAATTAATCCCCATCTTAAGTGTACCTCTTAATTGTACCAGAACACACTTTAAAATGGGCAAGTCTTCTCCCTGGAATGTACGTTTTGGATTAGGATCAGTTTTAGACATGTCATTTCTTTAGCTAAAGTGAAGGCAAAACAAATTTTTATTTAATCTTCCATAAGATCTTTCCTCAGTGTCTTTTACTTCTCCTGCCATCAGATTCTTACCTTGATTGAAAAGCCATATTAAGTGCAAGGCAAATTCTTTACTTCTTTGCACAGAGATTAACAACCTCTGGGTGATGGGAGCATTAAGTGATTTAGCTTTGTCACGAGTAGATGTGTGACGTTAGAAAACTTGCTGTCCTTTCTGGGTCTCAGTCCCTCAGCTCTGCAATTACAGGCCGTGTTCATTATTGGGTACAAATGGTACATAAAATTGAGAACACATGTCCAGATTAAAAAGGATGGTTAGTTTCTAAAAAAAAGAGAGAATGAATAAGATCTAGTACTTGATAGCACAACAGGGTGAATACAATCAATAATAATTTGATTGTACATTTGATAATAACTAAAAGCATAATTGGATTGTTTGTAACCCAAAGTGTAAATTCTTGAGGGGATGGATACCCCATCTTCCATGACGTGATTATTACTGATTGCATGTGTATGTCAAAATATCTCATGTGTGCCGTAAATATATACACCAACTAGGTATCCGCAAGGATAAAAAACAAAAAGATTAAAAAAACTAGTAATAAAGCAAAGGAGACTGTATTTTCAAGAGTTGTAAAATAAGTTATTATTTTGAATATAAAAATACATTTAAATTAAAACTGTTTTTTTCTTAGAATGAACAAAGAATAGCATCTATCTTCATTATTTTTTGGGGGGTGTGATTTTTCTGGCAAAAGTATATGCTGGCATTATACAGGAGCCTCCAGTTCTTGTTCGAGTTTCATACTCCAGTGATGATCATTTTTTGAAAAATATTTGAGAACTTCATCAATTTTCCCAAGGGCCTCTCCTAATTCCAGGATATCAGCCCATTCTTCTTTGAAGTAACTTATGTCACCATCCTTGCAATTTTCTCTTCTTCCGTTGACTGTTTTATTTCTAGCAGCCCTTCATTCATCAACAGCTTTCCATGTGATTGAACAGTGCTTCAACATCAGTGTGATTGGCTTTATGGATTCTTTTCATAAGATATTCAATTTTATTTTAAAAGTAATTGACATCGTGTTGATGTTTATTATGATTAGGGAATGACTGACCAACAAAGATGCTGACTCAAAGGGTGAAACTAAACACCAGTGCTGAGTGAGGTGGCATGTTTGAGAGGGTACAAATTTTAAAAAGTGAAAATTCATTTAGTGAACATTTTCATATTAAAAATGCATTGGCTTCCTTACCTAGGTTCATAGCTTGGACACTTGGATGGTGAGGATCTTTTTTAGTGGGCGGACTGAATAAAAGCTGCAGTGCCTTCCAATCCTTTTATTCCATGTTTTAGGATCCGAAGCACATTATGGCCATACTCCTTCAATTGAATTGGTTAACACAAAGTGGGAATGGTATGGATAGCAGATTTAATTTTTTTAACCAAAAAGTATTAAATATTAACTATTTATCATTTTTAAAAGATATACCTATGAGCAAGCTGCACCTACTTGAACATAAGCTCCTTGAGAAGGTTTTCCATCTTGGGAAATCCAGAGGCAAGAACATGGAAGTTCCTGATATAGAAACACTCAACAAATGTCAGTTGACTGCTCACAAACATGGTAGCCTGCTATAGAGAGATCCTTTCATTAATTAACTCTGTTGCCTTGATAATTGTTCACCTCTCAGAATCTCAACTGGACAATGAAGAAATGGGGCTGATTAATCTCCAAGACTCACGTGCAGCTCTAACATTCTATGATTCCATTTCATCCTAGGTATTTCAAGAGAACCACTTTTTAACACATTTTCTAGAATTCCAGAGTAAGTCATAATAGTTGTAATTTGGGAAAATATAAGATTTATTCCTAGGCCAGTGAATTAGCCACATTAGAGTGGACATTTATTAATTTGTTTATTCATTTTTGTACCTTGATTTTGAGTGATGACAATATATTTAAACTGCATGGAATTTGATTTTCAAAACTGGAAACCACAGGTGTAAATGGGACGATCCTGATGATGATAGATTCTTGTGCCTGGAACAAAAAGCACACCATCTCACCAAAAGAGAACACTGCACAGTATATAGGTGGTAACGCTTTTCATTCACTGTGGGGATTTGTTCTGCACAAATAAAATGCACATTTTAACAATTTATCAGCACAAATATGCATGACTGCTTGCTTTTCTTAGCCTGTCATTTGTTCTGGGGGAACGATGAGGACTTGATTGGCCGGGGTGTTTTAGTATCTGCTCAAGTTTTCAGGGCCAATGTCGAGTTTGTTTTGGCCAAGACTCTGCATTCGTGTCAGGCCATAACTAAGCGAGGGTGTGATAGGATTAAAGCTTCACAAAGCCCCCACCTCCCCATAACCCAGCTGATTTGAGGGTTTAGTTGCATCACGGTTCATGGCCTGAGAAGCCTTGTCTCCCACCTGGTCAGCGAGTATTACTAGAAACAGGAACATTTCCTCAATGCTTATCATTCAGCCAGCAGGTCACTGGAATAGAGGGTTTTGTTTTCTGGACAGTGTCTCATACTTTGGATATAGGTCCTGGAGGCGAACATTCTACAGGCTCTGTTTTCTTCTTTGTAAGTCCTCCATTTGGCACTGGATTACACGTGATCTCACTTTGCTGCCTAACAACTTCAAACGTGTGGCCTTGTCTACCCCCACCAGGATTTAAAAAACCTCCAGAGTAGGAACTGTGTTTTCTACCCAAGTACTGTACCCAATTAACACGTCTAAAGTATACACAAATGGTCTCATTGCGGTGGTGGAAATGTCAGTACTGTTTTCTTATTTTTTAAAAATTTTCCAAGATTAAAAATGTATTTTATTATTATATTTATACTAAGACAAACTAAGTAGATGCAATGCCTTTGTTGTTCCGTTGAATTCTATTATTTTGCCCCTGCTCCCAGCTCACATAGCCCCATGTTAGCTGTAATAAGAGGTATGCAACAATCTTGGCCTTTTCCAGAATTTTATGGAAGAGTTAATCACAAACGAATACTCTCTTTTTTTCCATTTGAAAATGTTTTGTTGTTGGAAAGCATCCAATGAAAACATTCTTTTGGAAGTGTCTGAATCTTTGAATCCCTGATTCACATTTCTTAAGATATTTTTAAGCACCTAATTGCCTGTGGGAAACTGCAAAAAATAATTGCAAAGACACCTTCTACCAAGACACTAAAAATATGTAATCTAAGACAATCACGGGGATGTGAACATAGAAGGAGAAAAGAGAAAATAAATGTAAATGTTAAACCAATTCTGTAAACTGTTGATGTCAAATATGAGTCAGAATTCAGAAAAATTTTGAGAGAGGGGAGCAACAGCATTTTGAGAAAAGAATAGGGATGAGGGTTGTGGGAGTTTGCAATCTACCCTTCATGAGATCAAAGAGAAGCCATCAGATCTTTTCAGGATAATCAGGATCGCCTTTGAGAATTTGTGGGGTTTTAGAAATTATTTTAATTATATAGAGAGAAGATTAGTCAATTTTTCAGAGAAAAAGGATGGCATCCATGTATATAACACAACTTTGAAGAAGACACAGGGATCCCTACATCAATAATAATTCAAGTCCTCCTTGAGCTGCACAACGCTTTGAGATCATTCATTTGACTGACACTAGTTAAGCATCAGCTCTGTGGGGCACATTAGTTGGGCACTATGCATGGGCCCTAGGCACTTTGGCCTTTAACCTAGACTGTGTTCATGTGAGGGTAGTGTCTTAGTCTCATGATACAGATGACTATGATTGTATGAAAGTTATAGAGAAGTACATGACCTGGTCTCAAGGAGCTTCTGTATAGTCAATAACAGAACATTTACACATATGAAATAGCTGCTAGGTAAAAGATACTATAGCAAACATCAGTTTTTCAGAACTGTCAAAGATTGAGTCATTCTGGAGAGTTCAGTTTTCTGGACATCTGAGAGACTGTCTCTTAAAACATAAGATCGTAGCATTAATAAAATTTGCAGTTGTACTTAGCTCCAATACAGTAGTTCACTGAGGACCTATTGAAGTGTATACATAAGATAATTTATTTTCTACACTAGAATTATTTATATTTTATTGTACTTGTATTTTATGATTTTTCTATCTCCTCCCTTGTAATTGGTTTGTGAATGTACCTTTTAATTTGCTGATAATTATCTATCATGGGCTTAAGAACAAACTAACTAATCTTGTAGGTTTGGATATAAAATTCCCAACAGATTAACTCTAAGTAAGTCCAAGGGTTTCTCCTTTTAGGCAAATGCTCACCCTGGTAGGTAGGCTATTCAGAATCCTTTATTCCTTCCTGTTTTAAAGTTGATTTTTGGATCCTAGATTGTACTCTAGAGAATTAAGATATCAAGAGACTTGATTGCTAGATGGATGCAGTATTGTTGTACTAAACGGAATATCACTGATCCCTAAAATATTACAGGCACAGTTTTTGAAGTTATGTGTGAAAAGTAGACAGACAATTTTGAGCAGCAGTATGAGAGAAGGGCAGCAGGTGTGGAGGAGTGTTTCCTCTGGAAAGTAAGGAATCAGATTTTATTGCAAGTACTTTAGGGATTATTGATCTTCATCTATGAAGGATGACATTGAAGCCAAGAGAGGTTAAGCTGGTTGTTCACTTCTTCAATCTCACGCAGAACCAATTCTAAAGACCTGGTCTTTTGACTCTTAAGTCCTGTACTTGATGTATTTATCATCACTGATAAATGAATAGATGTTTCTGAATGGAACCAAAGAAAGTATGTCAGGAGAGCCAGATTGAAACATTTATTTACATGACAAAAGAAGGAAAGGAAGGAGAGAGATGCCACCTTCACAACCAAAGTCTCCTTCACTCCCCTTCTCTACTGAGGAAGCTAAAGGCACTCATGCTCTGGTCTTCTCTTGTAGACTCTCCATTGAGAAAGTCAATTACTAACTCCCATTTCTGGCAGTGGCAGGCTAGAGCACTTGACCAGCCATCCAGAGCTGATATTGTGCTAAGGTATCACCAGGCTAACAAAGGAAGGGAAAAGAGGATCTATAGAACGAAAATGGTTGTGGAAGCTACTTTTGCCATGATGGCATTTGAGCCAAAAATTTTTTAAAAAATCAACTTTAAAGGTATAATTTGCGACCAATGGAAATCACCCATTTTAAGCGTTCAGTTTCATAAATTTTGACAAATGTCACAAAACTACTTTTACTCTCAAGAATTGTAATATTTCCATTAACCCCCAAGATTTTCTTGTCCTCCTTTGTAGCCAGTCTTCTTCCTCCATCCCAGGCCCAGACAGTCATTGATCTGCTTCTTGACACTCAAGTGTTGCCTTTTCTAGAATTTCACATAAATTGAACCATACAATATGGAATCTATGGTTTCTTTTATTAATGTGTTAATAAGGTGAATGACACAAATTGATTTTCAAAGGCAAAAAAAAACCATTGCCTTCCTAGGATAAACCACACTTGGTCATAATGGATTGTTATCCTTAAACTGATGGATTTGATTTGTGAATATTTTAAAATAATTTTTATTTATATTGAGGAAGGATATTGGTCTGCAGTGTCCTTTTCTTGTGATGTGTCTTTGGTTTTGATAGCAGGGTAATGCTGGCCCCATAGCATTTGAATTAGGAAGTATTTCCTCCTCTTCTGTTTTCTGGAAGACTTTATGTAGACTTGGGTTTATTTCCTCCTTAAGTATTTTTGTGGAATTCATTAAAATATCCTGAGTCTGTTTTTTTTTTTTTTTCTTTTTGGAATGGTTTCTGATACTGAATTACATTTATTTAATAGATGTAAGGCTATCCATGTTATGATGAATGCTATAGTGTTAAAAGCTAGATTTTGTTGTATTACTTTCAAGAGTACTGGGCCTCAGCCAGTAATCCCAGCACTTTGGGAGGCCCAGGTGGGCAGATCACTTGAGGTCAGGAGTTCAAGACTAGTCTGGCCAACATGGCGAAAACCTGTCTCTACTAAAAATACAAAAATTAGCCAGGTATGGTGGTGCATGCCTGTGGTTTCAGCTACTCGGGAGGCTCAGACATGAGAATTGCTTGAACCCAAGAGGAGGAGGTTGCAGTGAGCCAAGATCATGCCACTGCACTCCGGGCTGGGTGACAGAGCAAGACTCTGTCTTAAAAAAAAAAAAAAAAAAAAAAAAAGGTGTTGGGCCTTCATTGAAGTTATGTTGCTTATAGATGAGTTTGACCCTTTTGAGGCTTGCTTTTGGGCTTTTTTTAGGGTGTGGGTTCAGTGTAGCTTTTGTTCTAGGATTAATTTATCCTTACTACTAAAGCATGATTCTTCTAAAGACTACCCAGTACCTAGTGGTGTACTGGTAAATGTTTAACAACTGGTTCTCTGGGAAAAAATAAAAATCTATTTGTAACATTTGCTGATTTTCTATCATGGCCAGTCTCCATCTACCAATGTGACATCAAACAACTCTCAAAATTCCTGAAAGCTTAGCAATCAGCTGTCTCAAACAAGGATAAACCTGCCCCAATACCTCACTGCCAATGCCTACATAGTATGAGGTCTCTCCTCCCTGTCTGCCCTGTCTGGTCAAAACATGAAATGTTCCTAGCTTTTCATAAACTCTGGAAGTTGTTTCATCTGCTGCTGCTTTCTGGTGGTTCCTTCTGCAGCCTCATGGAGTTTTACTCCACATGTGTGCAACTAAGGGAGCAGCCATAGGCTCAAGTAGAAACCTCTGAATACCCGCAGGGCACTATTCTAACATCTGACATCTTCACCATTCTGACATCTGAAAATGGTTGTCCAATATCTAAAAAACGGTTGTCCAATATCTGAAAGCAGTTGTCTAATATCTGAAAACAGTTGTCTAATATCTGAAAGCGATTGTCCCATATCTAAAAACGGTTGTCCAGTATCGGAAAATGGTTGTCCAGTATCTGAAAACGGTTGTCCAGTGTCTGAAAACAGTTGTGCAATATCTGAAACAGTTGTTTCACGTGTTTGGTCCAGTATTCTGATTATTTTTGGTAGAAAGCCAATTCTTATAGCAGTTAATCTTCAATTTGGGCAGATTTAAACTTTGGTATCAGCTGGGCGTGGTGGCTCATGACTGTAATCCCAGCAATTTGGGAGGCTGAGGTGGGTGGATCACCTGAGGTCATAAGTTCGAGACCAGTGTAGCCAACATAGTGAAATGCCGTCTCTACTGAAAACACAAAAAATTAGCTGGATGTGGTGGCAGGCACCCGTAATCCCAGCTACCAGGGAGTCTGAGGCAGGAGAATTGCTTGAACCCTGGAGGCGGAGGTTGCAGTGAGCCGAGATGACACAAGTGCACTCCAGCCTGGGCAACAAGGTCAAGGTCTCAAAACAAGGTCACTCCGTCTCAAAAATAAATAAATGAGTAAATAAATAAAAATAAATAAACTTTGGTATTGATGACCTCCCTTCGATAGGTTACCAAAGACAGGTTAACAAGGAAAGCAAGATTGTCCAGTGTCTCCTACCTTCTATCCTTCTATCTTTGTCAGGGACAATGATCTTCCTACATAAACTTTAAGAGGAATTAAAATTAAAGAAGAGGAGGAAATATGAGATACCTTCTCTTAATGACTGCAGATCTTCTAGCCTAAAAAATGACGTCGTGTGCCACGTAGAAAACTTGTGGCTGAACGTGTCCAGCTCTTGTTGCTGGTGATATTTGAAGGACCATAGACAATGAGAATGGTATCAGAAGTTTAGAGATAGACAGCTGTGGTTCTAGATTTTGAAACAATAAAGAAGACATGTTGATCCCATTATAGACCAATGAAGTTGACATTGAACTTAGAAAGGTTCTAAAGTACTAGGCTCTGAATAAATTATTAGAGGAATTATTCCTAAGAACCTAAAAAAGGAATTATCCATACTAGGCATCAGCTTATGACCAAAGACATAAGTCATATCAGGCTGAATATATGTGTAATGTCTGTCACATGATAGAAACTCAGAAGATACTGATAAAATGGGTGAATAAATGAATAACCAAATTCCTTTCTTTTGATGGACTACAAAATTCATAGTTCAGGAAAGTGCAGCAGAGAGTATACCTGGCTTTTGACAAAACACTGGATAATTCAGTAAATGACCTCTCTGAAGAAGCTAGACCATAACAGAATGGTTCAATGGATCACCTGTAGTGGACCAGCCATTCTGCCAGTTTCAGGAGTTGCAAACAGAACTAGTACATGGTCCATACAATTTAGATTTAGACTTAGATCTAGAAACTGCTAATATCAATATGATGTGTGGTTGATAATGGTAGAAGAACACAGAGGCTGCACTGAGAACTCAAACAACAGGAAAAGAGGCACCTGGGTCAGCTTGAGGGGTTACAGAACGCTTTTTAGAGGAGGTGACCCCTAAAATGAGACTTGAATGGTGATGACTATGTCTGTAGTATTCATTCTGCTGTTTACTTCTTCCTGAGTGGATTCCAATTTTGGTGCTTTACATTTTAAGTTCTGTATCATGTTGGGTAGTTTTTCCCTTCATGTCTGCTCCAACCACTTTATCTTGTGGAAATTCCTCCCCAATTTGGGTATTAACGTACCAATCAGCATGCAGTTTTCATTTTCATACTTTTCTGAATCTCCTCGGACATTTTAACGGAAATTGAGAGAGACAGAATCAGAGACTTAGCAATTGCTTAGCAATCCCCCTTAGTGGGGGAGTCACTTGACCTCAGAAGTTCAAGACCAACCTGGGTAGCATAGTGAGACTTGTCTCTACAAAAATAATAATAATAAAAAATCATCAGGTATGGTGGCACACACCTGTACTCCTAGCTACTTGGGAGGCTGAGGAAGGAGTATCACTTGAGCCCAGGAGTTTGAGGTTGCGGTGAGCTATGATGGTGCCACTGCACCCTAGCCCGGGCAACAGAGCAAGAGCCTGTCTCTGAAAAAGAAAAAAGAAAGATGACAGTGTCTCACAGGACTGGATTCTCTGGATATTCTTTCATGGTTTGGATACTGTGTCAGCATGAGAATCAGTAAAAACAAGCAAGAGAATCTTAAAAAAAAAAAAGAAGAAAAAATGATCTCCAGCATTGTCACCACCAATGACCCCTTCTATTTTATCCCTTGCATAAATCAGGCTTTATGAGATATCTTATAAATACATAATATTTAATAATTAATAAGAATTGATTTGAGACACATGCCATTGCAAAGCAGAGTTTCTGGCTAGCATAAAATATCTGGTTGGAATTCATAAAATTTAGCTAAAAGCAAAAAGTCTTAATAAGCATTTCTTGGGAACTTACTATCTGTCAGGCACTACCCTAAGTGCCTTCCCTGCATCAAATCAGGTGAACCTCAGAAGCAGCCTATGCAGTAGGTACTGTTATCACCCCTGTTTTACTCATGAGGAAACAGGTTCAGGGAGGTTAAGTAAACTGGACAAGGTTTTACACCTGGTGAATTGTGATGCTGAATTGAAATTCAGACAGTCTGGCTCTAGACTCTTAACTTTGTAATGCACAATTGACCCTTGAATTAGACCTTGTTGTGGTTTGAGTGCAAATGAATAATTTCTGATACTTTCTGAAACAATAAAAATAGCACACAGACATCAATTACTACCTTTGGGGGCACCCAAGTAGACGCCTCTGCTCTAAAACCAGAATACTGATTTGTGTCCTGAGCCCTGCCTTGAATGAATGTTACATGCTCCCCATCATTATTAGAGAGCCCAAGAATTGCTAAGACATTATCAGATACAACCATGATATATTAATCGACAATACATAGAGATGGGGCAGTGCTATATAGCGGGCTTGTAGCTCAACCAGAGTTTCATTTTTAAAAGCTGGGCCTATTGAAAGAGAAACACCTCTTCCAATAGACTATTATCCTGCAAATATGTATTTAGGGACATTTGAAATTGTTCTATTTACCTAATCATCTCTAATGGCTACTTTGGATCTATGACAGCTGTATGTGTAAATATGGCTCTTAGATCTTTCTCAATGTATGATACTGGTCCAATAGACCATAACAACTTCTTCAGGGAACAGGATTTCCTTGAAGCAGAATCTATGGAGTATCAAACAGGGCTCACAGTGCTTTAGGAGTTGCTTCCGAGGTCATTTCAGAATGCTCTCCTCAGAACTCCTTGTCAAAAATTATTAGGACATTTGGGTATATACCACTAAGATCTGAATATCAATAAACGTGAAAGCCAAACATAGATTTTTTTTTTTTTAATGAGAACAGAGTCAGGATGATTCTTCATGGGCAATAAACAGATAATAGGCAAGGAGAAGTAATGAAAAAAGAGTTTGTGCAGCCAAACCAAATATATTAAGCAACAAAGCTATGATAATAATACTGGTTACTATATAGTTAAGTAGAAATTGCTGATTTTAGACAGAGGGAACACAGATATTATTCCAATATATTCTAGCATATTGAGAAATGATTAACTTGACTGGTGAAGTTCACCCCTCCCTGTGATATAACAGGACATGAATAATTGCCTCTCCTCAGCTGTGCCTATGGGACTATGGCATAGCTTTACAAGACCCTGCTCAACTTTTATGTTAGTTTCCTGTGGTTGCTGTAACAGAGTATTACAAACTGGGTGGCTAAAAACAACAGAAATGTATTCTATTGCCATTCTGGAAGCCAGGAGTCAGAAATCAAGGTGTCCACAGGGCCGTCCACACTCCTCTAAAACCTGTATGAGAGTCTGGGCCTGTGGCTCACGCCTACAATCCCAGCACTTTGGGAGGCCAAGGTGGGTGGATGACTTGAGGTCAGGAGTTTGAGACCAGCCTGGACAACATGGTAAAACTTCTACTAAAAATACAAAAATTAGCTGGGTGTTGTGGCATGCACCTGTAGTCCCAGCTAATCAGGAGGCTAAGGCAGGAGAATTGCTTGAACCTGGGAAGTTGAGGTTGCAGTGAGCCGAGATCATGCCACTGCACTCCAGTCTGGGCAACAGAGTGAGACTCCATTACAAAGCAAAAAACAAAAAACAAACCAACAAACCCTGTATTGGAGGATCCCTGCAGCCTTTTCCTGGCTTCTGGTGATTTGTTGGTTACCCGTTACCTTTCTTGGTTTGCAGGTGCACAGTTTAAGTCTCTCTTCCTTTTATCCTATGTCATTCTCAGCGTGTATGTCTTCTCTTGGCATTCTCTTCCTTGTCTCTCTCTTTCCCCTTCTGGTAAGGACAGCAATTACATTGGATTAAACACCCACCCAAATCCAGTAGGGTTTTTATCTTAACTACATCTGCAGGACCCTATTTTCCAAATAAGGTTGCCTTCTGAGGTACTGGGGGTTGAGTCTCTAACATATCTTTTTGGGAGTCATATGCAATCTGAAACAGCCCCCATCCCTTCAATATCACTCTTCACTCTGCATTTGTGTAGTTGGCAGGTTTCTAGCCTCCGACTTGCGCCTGCACCATCCTGACCCTTACCATAGGCCACCTGATACTGTCATCTGTTCTGCACTGTGTCATCTGCTGTATGTCTTGCCCTCTGATTGTATTGTAACTCTTTGGTAAAGAATTCTTACTCAAACTTATTTCTCACAAAGCACTTAAAACAGTGATTTGCTATCAATAGCACCTTCTACTCTTAGAGCAACTTTATACTTTTAAAAATTCTTTCACATACATTATCTGGCATGCTTCTTTTAACCTTCCTGTGTGGTAGATTGGATTGATGGTATTATCCTAATTTTATGTCAAAGGGGATTAAGATCCAGAGAGGCGAAGTGACATGCCAAAATACTGAGACAGGTGGCTTGGGCTAGTCTCAGCACCTTGTATTAAAAAACTTCTTCTTCTCATTCTGTATAATCTGATTTGTAATGAACCAAGAGTCCTTCTGGGAAAACAAAACAAAACAAAACAACATAAAACTCCTTACTCTCAGGGCGAAGCGCCTGCAACGAATGAGAGGAGGGAGGGGACAATGGCTGAATCTAAAGTCTGTCTTTTCTGTGAGTGCAAGCAGGCTGGAAGAAAGTTGCAAAACCACACAGCCTTCCTGTTTCCTCAATCAGGCCTTGCTTTTTTCCTCCAGCATAGCAATGAAAAACCTTGACTTTTCTTAAATTTCTGACCCCATGACCTATTCCCACAGTCTGAGATGGCTGTTTCTCTGCCTTTTTTTTTTTTTTTTTTAAATAAAAAGTATCCAGTGTAAACTCCTTCAACATCCTTCCACCTACCTGAAAAAAGTCTAGAAGTGGGGAGGAGAGGAGAAAGGGTGAGTGTGAACGGGGACAGAAGTTAATGGTATCTGACTAAAGGTCAGTTGACTAGAGCTGCATTAGCTGGAAGGACTGTGCAGCCTCTTTGGGCACAGCCTAGCCCCAGGGAGCTGCGCAGGGATAGGAGGCAGCCTGCTTTGAGCACGAAGGTGGCAGAGGAAGGAGCCCCTGTTTGAGAAGAAGCTCTCATGCTGTGAACATCTCCTTTCACTTTTCCACTTCTTTCTCTCTTTACTGGAACTCATGAAGGAGAACTTGGAAAATCATAATTAGCTTGGAGAAGATAAAAGAGGTCCTCCTTGGTGGGAGGGTGAGGAGAGCGATGGAGAGGGAGAATGAGACTTTAGACAGTGAGGGAGAGGAGGAGGAGGAGGAGGAGAAGGAGGAGGAGGAGGAGAAGGAGGAGGAGGAGGAGGAGGAGGAGAGAGAGAGACCAACCGCTGGCACACAGAGTAAAAGACATAGATAGTACTAAGGAGAAAAACTTAGCAGCTTTTCTCTGACCACGATAAGCTGCTAGTTACAGTGTGAGGTGATGCTTGCTACTCCAAAAGGATGTATTGTAACCAGGCTTTTATACTGTGAATTCTCTCCTTGATACTTTTGCTTCCAGACTTTCTCTCTATTCCTATAGGCTGAGTACCATCTAGCAGGGACTAGGAAGGTGGTTTCACAATTAAATTGAGAGAGGAGAAGCGGGGAGAGTGAGAGAGATCATATCAACTATCATGGAAAAACTTAAGTTGAAAGGCACTCCAAGTTTAGACATACAATCTGTTTGCATAAATGAGGAATGCAAAGAAAATTTGGGGACAGATTCTTCGAGAGTGTATGACAAGCTAAGCTGTGGTTTGGGCTCTTAGAAGAATGCTAAAACCCCAAATGAAAAGCCAAGCAGAAGAAGAGCAAGGCTTGCATGCAAGATATTTCTATCTACTCTACATACCCACCCTCTCCTCATGCCTGTGTGCACTCTGTGACACACACACACTTGCCCTCATGCACACACATACACACACCAGTCTTCTCTAACACTCCTAGACCTGAATTTTAGCCAGAATCTAAGGACTGGAGCTCTGAGCAGGGGCAGGGTTACCTCCACTGTCCTAGTTCAGCTGTAATCCAACGATCCTCATTCACAAGTGAACTAGGGGGTCTTGAAAATATATGTCACAAGTCTTGAGGGTTCCAGGAGCCTCAGGACTCTAAAAGCAATGAGGGATTCAGGCCATGTGTCCATGTGCTATGATGACGAAATAGACCAAGGGTAATGAAAGGTTATTAGCATGGAATAAAAGTTGAAGCTTGGAACTCAGGAGGCCTGATTGCAACCTGTACCTCTTCTCTAAGCAAAGTGCTATCTTCTGTATCCGTTTCCCCTTCTGCAAAGAAATGTATTTTCCTGTGTTTTAGCCAGTGTTTCTCAAACTGTAATGGGCATACAAGGCACCAGGGATATTGCTAATGGGAAGATCCTGATTCAGCAGTTCTGGGGTAGGCCTTGGGGGTCTACGTTTATAATAAGACCCCGAGCTGCCAGTAACCTACATAACACCTTTGCCTGAATTAGAAAAGGTGTCTCCCTCTGGGCAGATGCAGTCCAGTGGGTGCCTTTGTAAAAGGAATTCTTTTCCTGTGCAGTTTTACTAGTGATGTGCAGGATGTATTTCAGTCCCTGCATTTCTTAGG
The DNA here is from genome assembly GCF_003255815.1 of Theropithecus gelada. NCBI lineage: Eukaryota > Metazoa > Chordata > Mammalia > Primates > Cercopithecidae > Theropithecus > Theropithecus gelada. The sequence continues at coordinate 22,318,581 of NC_037676.1, forward strand.
ACAGTGCCTTTGAGCAGTGCACAAGTTGCCCATCTGCACATGGCAGTCCTCACCACGTAGACAGATGTCTCCTGGACTACTGCGAAGACAGCCTTGCTTCTGATCCACCTGAGATGTTCTGCTACTCTCCTTCCTTCACAGCACAACTCAGCCGAGCCCATCAAGGCATTTATTCTAACTCTCATTCTTTTAGAAATACCTGTTTTGTTTTGCTTTGTTTTCCAGAGACTGCCAGAATGACATGTAGGAATGAACTTATTCCTTCTCTACTTAAAGAAGAGAGCTTGGGTCTTGGTTCCTCACCCTCCAACGTACCCCTACTTAGCCTAGCGCTCTCTCTAAGGGCTACATGGCTGATCCCCTCCACTGCTTTTGCTGGAGTTCTTGCCTCTAGGGTTTTGTATCTCACATCATTTATTAATTCAGGATCTAAACAACTAAGCTCCTGTACCTGGTCTCAGTACGTGATTATTATGTGGTTTTCTCAGATCTTTTGTTTTTCATCAAATATTACCCCTCCTTTACATGGGATCAGACATAAAGGCAAATAGCCAATTGCTTGAGATTTCACTAAGCTTGGTGTTTACCTTGGATGGCAGCGTTCAGCGAGGTGTCCAACTCTGAAAGGTTTTCTTAGCCACACCCCTGCCTGGGCTGCCTTGTTCTGTCCTGTCTATCACTGGGGAGAAATTTAAAAATATGTATTTGTCTCCCCAGCGTTGCTGGATTCTTTTCCTTTATAGGAGCTTAAGGTCAAGGCTGGGAGAACAATGGACCCAGTTAGGAGAAGCACCCACAGCAAAACTTTGAGGTCAGCTGTCCTGGGCTTTCTTTGAAGGGTTTAGTGCTACGTATTCACATATCTCTTGAAAAGAAACTTTCTGCCAAGGACAGAAAATTCTGATTTCTCTTAAGTAGCAGATTGAAAGGAGCAACAAAGTGGCACAGGAAGATCACCGTGCTGAATCTGGAGGGTTAGGTTCTATTAACTCTGGCTACTGGCTCGAATTTTCTGTTATATCTATATAATGATGCAATAGAATTAATAACTTTAAAGGTAGCTTCTAGTTTTAAAGTTGTAATACTCTATGAAATTTGTTGGCTTTAACAATGTATTTTCTGTGAAGCTAAATTTATGGGGCTAAAAAAAACCCTGCATTTTGAAACAGTGGACTAATTTGTAATCTAATTTATTTAACCGAGGATAACTTTGAAAAAGTTAGTTACATTATATTTTAGTTCAGAAATAATGGATTTGGGGCTTTAAGAAGTTCTAATTTCATTGCTATTTGGCCCCAGAGTTCAGAAGTTGAATTCCTACCAATAATAAAAGACCATGGTGCTAGAGTAGGGTATATGAACAATTGTGTTTGACACAAAGTGATCAAGTTATTTTTAATTTAGTTTACTTACTGGAAACAAGTCAGTCATTTAAATAATATTCAAATGTGTATAAATCAAACTGATGTAAACAAAAAAATGATCTCTCTTAAAGACCAAAACCAAATAGAAAAAAGATATTAACAGAGTGGACTGCACACAGAAAGGAATATACAAATGGTTCTTGAACACACGAATAGATGTTCAATTTCACTCATCATAAGATAAATGCAGGCCGGGCGCAGTGGCTCACGCCTGTAACCCCAGCGCTTTGGGAGGCCGAGGTGGGTGGATCACAAGGTCAGGAGATCGAGACCACCCTGGTTAACATGGTGAAACCCCATCTCTACTAAATATACAAAAAAACTAGCCGGATGAGGTGGTGGGCGCCTGTAGTCCCAGCTACTCAGGAGGCTGAGGCAGGAGAATGGCGTGAACCCAGGAGGCAAGAGCTTCCTGTGAGCCAAGATTGTGCCACCGCACTCCAGCCTGGGCAACAGAGCGAGACTCTGTCTCAAAAAAAAAAAAAAAAGATAATGCAAAATAAAACTATCTCAGGTTACCGCTTATCACCTATAAGGTTAGCAAGGATCAGAAAGTTTGATAACACAGCCTAAATTATCTACCAGTAAGAGTGTGTTTAAATAAATTATGATATATCAATACAATGAAATAATATTCAGATGTAAACAAAAAAGTAAAAATTAAAAAAAAAACACCCCCAAAATAAGAAAGCTTTTCTATGTACTGATAACAGGAAAGTTTCCAAAACGAGATTGAAATATAGGACAAGAAAGTAATGGTGTGTACAGCATGTCATCGTTTGTTTGGTTTGTATAACTAGTTGGGATGGGTTTCTTCTTTAGTTACACACATCTGTTTTCTCTCTGGCTTCTTGCTGAGGGTGATAGTTGTGATCAACCATGATGTACTTCACAGTGTGAATGAGATGCAGGCACAACGAGGAAGGCTGTTCTCTGGTGTGTTGGACATTTGTGTGTTTTCTTCCTTGAAGGAGATCCTCCTTTCTTTTTTCCTCCATGTCTGCTGCAGCAGGTGGTATAGACTAGAGTCCCTTTCAATGCTACTCTGATGCTCCGTTAGTCTCTCCCACCTACTGCTTTTAGAGTGCAGTTACATCTTGGGCATACAGGATGCCCAGAGGGATGGAAGTGGGGCTGGGGGTGGGAAGAGCTTAACTGGCACAGTTATTCCAGGAAGAGCTCCAGAGCTAGATTTTCCAATCAAAGGGGCGTAGAGTTATTGCAAGAAAAATATATGTCACTGATGGAAACACA